>NW_009259988.1:103402-106025 GCF_000687185.1 Egretta garzetta
CTGCTGAAAAACGCCTTCTGCCTGGAGGACGGGGAGGAGCAGCGTGCCACCACCCCAGGTGAGGGCTCCCCTGGCTCTCCTCCGGTGGCAGGAGGGGCAGCGCAGGAGGAGGGCTCTCCCTCGGAAGGGAAACGGCAGCGTGAGGGTGGCCCGAGGCCCTTGCTGCCACCCTGCCTCATCAATCCGAGGAAGAGACTGCGGACGGCAGCCCCGAGCGCTTTGGACTCTGCCATCACTGGTGACGAGCCCATCTCCGACAGCGAAATTGAGCAGTACCTGCGGGGCCCCGAGGAGATCCGGGCCTTCAGGAAGGCCAAGGCCTGGCCGTGAAGGTGCTGACCCCCAGCCAGTGGATGGGGGGGGGACGCCGGGGCAGCAGGGACTGCAGGACCAAAACCTGACAGTGGTGGAGCCATCACACGTTGCCCAAGGGAGTGAGGTTGTGGGGAGGGAGTGGGTGATGTCCTCTTTCCTGTTCTAGACCAAAATGGGGCTTTTTCTGGAGTGACTGCTTTGGGCTGTGTTACGTTTCTGGGAGCAGCTTTGGACTGTGTGTGCGCGGTGCTGCCGGCCGCTCACGGCCGCGTGTGGCTCTCTCAGCGAAATAACTGCCCTCTCCGTGCCTGGCAGGCTGTTGTATTTGAAGGGGAAGTCTGCGAGAAATAAATGACAGTAGATTTCGGCAGATTGGCAAATCTTTAATATATTAAACAAAACATATCTGCTAGAAAACATTCTATTTATATAAAAATGCAAAAAAGACCCCTTTAGAGACATTTCTTTGGCATACTTTCTCCTCCCTCCCCCACGTATATTGCAAGAAGCTCTCTGTTGATATGTCATTTGCTTGTAATGTAAACAGACAAAAAAAAAGTGTAATTAATAATACAAAGCTTTTTATATAATACTGTCACAGTGCAGCAAGCATATATAACAACTCAGCATCAGCAAGACCGCGCAGGCTGCGGCATCGACATCAAGGATTTAAGTTGTATTAAATACCAGGCCTAATGAGACGTGGTTTAAGCTGTCGGTTGGGCAGAGAAGTGCAGGCAGGCGGGGAGCGGCAGAACTGCGTTAAGCCCAGGGGTGCCCCAGCCCTGTGGGGTGAGGGTTCCCCCAGGGTTTCCGAAGGTGAGACAAATCTACCTCTAAGTGCTTTTTTCCACCACTGCCTTGTGGCTCCCGCTCCCTGCCAGCCCCTGCCCGGTCCTCTCGACCCCTCGGGAGGTAGCTAAATACTGAAACCCATTTGTACGCAGGGGAGAACAGGCAGGGGAGGCTGGAAAGGGCAGAGAAGGCACCGGGCTCCCATCCCACCTCCTCTGCCTCACTCTTATGGCTGCGGTCGGCATCAGCTGGGCTCAATGCCGGATGACGGGTAAAAAATACAGCCCTGGTCCAGCGTGGGCAGGGGCGGGCGGCAGGTAGCACTGTACCGTACCAGCCCAGGACCACTCCTTGCCCGGCTGCGGGGT
This sequence comes from Egretta garzetta, assembly GCF_000687185.1. Lineage (NCBI taxonomy): Eukaryota > Metazoa > Chordata > Aves > Pelecaniformes > Ardeidae > Egretta > Egretta garzetta. The sequence goes on from NW_009259988.1 coordinate 104,881, forward strand.
AAGCAAACGCCTCTCGTTTTAGGAAACCTTCGAGACCTGGCAGGGGAAGGCTCCCAGAGCCTGCTGCTGCCTGCAGTGCGGCTTTTTTTTATCTGCATGCTAGCAAAAAAAAGGGGCGACTTGTTTTTAAATGGGGGAAAAGAAAAAAATAAGTGCTTATCCAAGTTCCAGCCCTTTGAATGCATCAGGTGACCTGTCCAAGGAAGGTCCCTCATTAATTGGCATTGTTCTCCCACTTTCCCAGGAATGGCCCCTGCTCCCGGCGCTTTCCTCTTGTCTTACACGACTGTGCTGCCGGTAGCTGGGGGGGGTTTCTCTGCCTTCCTAAGAGCAAACCCAAGTATTTTCTGAGCGTGCACCCCCAGGTTAAGGACAAGGACCTGCTTTGGGTCTCTACCCACGGCTCAGCTCTTTGGCTCTTTGGTGCTTTGGTGGAGAGGGTCAGTCTTGGCTCTGGCAGCGGCATGGCTCTGCCAGCCCACCCCATTGCATAGCTTACACCTCTGGGGGCTTGGGAGCCTCCTCTGGCTGTGATTTTAGTGTCTGGCTTTAAAACAGTGCAGACAATCGCCTCGCCTCAGAGCTGAGGCTCCTACTACCTTGTGCTTGCTTCGCAATATGGCTTTTACTTTGGCAGCCACGTAACCCACAGGGCTAAACGCTGGCATTTAACACGAGCGGCTAAGAATGTTTGCATGTAAAAAACAACATTTCAGTTGGACAAGCTGCTCTCTGACACTCTCAAAAGCAGCTTGCTCAGGCTGGGGGGGGTAGTTGCACAGGCGTTGGCACTACGGTGCCTGTAGATAAAGGGCACCCGGTGTGGTCCCCTCGGCGGGAATATTGCAGTCACAGCACGAGCAGGCTATTGCCAAAGCGCCCGAGGGCACGCCCGCTCCCGGAGAACACTGGTAGGTAACGAAGCACTCGCATCACTCACTGATCTGTCTATACATATATACATTCAATAATATAGCTTTGAAAAATAGACATTTGTTTCCTCTGTATATTATAAAATAGCATTTAGGATCAGTCTTAAGTGACATGCAGGAGTGATTAAAGTACGGCTGCACTTCAGGCTGCGGGAGAGCACGGAGTGCCTTTCACCTCCAGACCCCGGTGCCGTCGTGGGAAGCTTTGAGCCT
>NW_009259988.1:116224-119927 GCF_000687185.1 Egretta garzetta
CTGGCACTGCTGGGTGAGGAAGAGGAGGAGGCACCGGAGCGAGCCGCCTCTGGGTCACAGCCGATGAAGACCTGCGAGCCATCCTCCGGCGCCAGCCCAGGGTGGACGTACGCCTGCATGGGCAGAGCGTTCCTGTAGGAGGGGCAGCAGGAGAACCAGGAGTTGAGGACATCCCGGCGCCGGATGCAATGGTGGATGAAGATGAAGAGCCCCAGCGCCACGGCAGTGATTCCATAGAGGCAGCTGAAGATGATGTTCAGGTACCAGCGCTGGGACACAGCCATGGCACCGAATGTCCACAGGGCGACGTACAAGGCGTGGGTGGTCACCAGCGCCCAGAACTGCACCTGCAGAGAGTAGACGCCGTCCGCCTCGGGGCAGGGTGGCCCCGAGTTCAGGGTGACCGAGATGGAGCCGGAGTCCGTCAAGAGGTCACTGGCACCCCCCAGCCGTGGTGGTGGCTCCAGTGGCTCGGGGATGTCTTTCTGGCGTGATGGTCGGCACTGGAGGCTGAGCCCGGTGCAGAGGAAGTAAATCCAGGTGATGAGCAAGATGAAAGCCACAGGGACATAGAAAGCCCCCAGGCTGGGCCGCCAGACCAGCCAGCAGCTGTATGGGAGGAAAGGGGCTCTGATGAGCAGACCCGGGTGCCTGCACAGCCGGCAGCCACGTGTCGTGGTGCTGTGATGCTCAGCACCCTTGCCCTGATGGCATGAGCTCGGCAGAGCCATGCTGGCTGCCAGGCTGCTTTTTCCCCAATATATGGAAAGCTTTCAGAAAAAAAATCTCACTGGCCATTCCCAAGCTTGCCTGGATTCCCAGTGCTGCCAGTTCCCCTGCCCAGGCAGAGGGAGACCACCCACCTGGGGAGGAAGGCACGGTCGAGCACGGACACTTACTAGGGGTTGTTGTCGTGGTAGTTGTGGATGTTGACGGCTGCCGTGATCCCGCAGATGATGAGGGGGATCCCACCGGCAATCAGGTAGAACCTGCACGGGGGGGACGACGGTGTCACCGCACACCCGGAGCAAGCCCTTGGGAGAGCACGGCACGGCTGCGGGCGGGATGGGCTTGTACGGCAGAGCAAGCCCTGCCCCGGCCTCTGGACGTGGGGCAGGGGAAGCTCTCGCCACTCTCTGCTCCCCCGTGGGGCCAGGGTGAGGGGCAGGGGTGTCCGTACCGTAGCATGGGTCTGGGGGCTGGCTGGGACGTGTCCCCGTCTGGCTGCCGTGGCGCCCTCCAGGTCACCTCCTTGTAGAGCACTCTGGCTTTCACCGCCATCCAGAGCAGGGTGGAGAGGGAGGAGTAGTGCAGGATGATGCCGACCTGCAGGAGAGAGGAGATGGTCGGGAAGGGGCAGGGGGGTTGCTGCAGACCTGGCTGCGTCCCCGCCGGTCACCATCCTGCGGGACTCGGCAGGGCGAAACCTCGCTGTGCTGGGCTCTGCAAAGCGCAGCCCTGCTGGCCGTCCCCTCTCCCGGTCCCTACCGCTTGGCAGACGATCAGGTAGCCGGTGAGGGTGATGCCTCCTGCGAAGACAGCGGCCGTCATGGCAATGTGGAAGCAGAGGTTAAGCAGCATGTGCCAGCCCTTCCGTGGGATGAGGATGGTGCTGGAAAAGAGGTGCAGTTATTCGCAGCTTGCAAGAGCCCTTCCCTGCAGCCCAGCTCCTGCCGGCACTAATCCTGCCTCCACGGCTCCAGTGGGGGGGGATGCGCCCCGCAGCCAGGCGGAGGAGGAGCCGTGCACATACACGCATGCACATGGGCGAAGGGCTCAGAGCTGCTGGCAACGTGTCCACCACAGGGCTGTCGCAGGGAGCCACCAGTGCGGGGACGCAGAGAAGGGGCTGGCAGGAGCCAGGCTGGAGGTGGGGGACGCTCTTGTTGTGCTCCTGGCTCTGAGCTGCTCCTGGCTTTGGCTGGGCCACGGCCGGGCACAGTCCCACCACGAGATGTGGGCGGGCAGCGCTGCCTGGCTTCCCTGGTGTTTGCTTCGCTTACAGCCACAGGAATGGCTCGGCCTTGTATTTATCTAAATAAGTACTCGCGCAGTGGTGGATGTAATAATGATTATCAGGTTCTTCCATCCGAGTAGCAGTCAGACGGGGACCGATAGCGTTCAGGGATTTAGCTGTTAATACCAGTTTCACTTACCATAAATTGAATGGCTTGGCTGTATATCTGCCTCGTTAAGTGTGTGTATATATATATATATAATTACTGTAGTGTATATAAGTATATGGATATAATTACTGTTGGGTTCTCCCACACAGACAAAAGCGCGATGGGGACTGATAGCATTGCCTGACTTTTTGTGTTTGTTTCAGGGAAACGGGGAGCGGTTTGGCCCTCTGTGCATCTCATTAAGTGCTTGGTAAGTGTTAAATACAATAGTTATGACCGGGTTATAGTTCTGAGGAATAGATAATAGATGTGGGCTAACGACGCTGCTTGACTTTGTCAGCATTTGTTTCACTGACAGTAATGGAATGGCTTGGCCTTATACCTATCTCATTAAGCACTTGTTAAGCGTTAGATCTAATCGGTTGTGTTGGGTCCTTCCAGCCGGGTGATCGATGGGGACCAAGAGCCTTGCTTGGCTTTGGCAGTGTCTGTTCCACTTCCAGCAGAAGGTTCTCACTTTGGCCTTTCATGCACCTCATTAAGTACTCGTTAAGCGTTAGTGATAGCCATTTCTATGTTCTTTTTGCTTTAGAGGCAGCTGGTGGGTAGGGGGCCCGCTGAGGTGCTTGCCCGCTGGCTCGTGCAGCGACTGCTGCCCCGAGCCCTCCGCATCCTGGTGGGGTCGGGGCGGGGGGCTCGGTGTGAACTGTGGGGCAGCGAGGGGCTCCTGCTGGCCCTGGGACTCTGGGCAGGACCCTGCCCTGCAGGGTGATGGCGGAGCGGTGCAGAGCCCTTGGCCCCAGAGGAGCCCAGCGCCAGCCTGGGATGAGGCTCTGGCAGCGTGGCTGGCCCCGTTCCTGCCCCTTGCCAAGTGCCCTGTTCACTCCACCCCGGTCGCTCACGGGGCGCTGCTTTTGGGGAGGGAGGGCCCTTGCGCTCCTGTCCAGCCACCACACCACTGCCCTACTGCCCCCTCGCCTGGGGGGCTTGTTGGCCTCAGGAATGGAGGGACCACATCCCCGAGTCCCCACTGCTCACCATTTCTGACTCAATGAGGTCTTGGCGGGGTCTTCACACCCACCCTCAAAGTCCCACTCATCTCCTCCGTGCCTCACATTGCAGGACAAGGTACAGCCCACCAGCCCCAGTCCCCATCACCATAAAGGCAGGACACATCCAGCCATTGCCCCAAGATGGGCTCTGGTGGCAGCACCACTTGCCTGGCAGCACTTTCCTGGAGGGCCATCTCCTGAAAGCCCATCTCCTGAAGGGCCATCTCCTGGATGGTCACCTTCTGAAGGGCCATCCTCTGGATGGTCACCTCCTGAAGGGCCATCCCCAGGAGGGCCACCCCGTCACACCTCCCTCCCCGCTGCCGGCAGTGCCTGGGGTGCCCCTCCAGCTGCCCACAGAGACACCCACCCAAGCACAGCCCCCCTCCAAGTCCCCTGGCCAAGGCCGGTGCCAAGATGCTCACTCACCCGTGGTTGACGATGTAGGTGATGATGGTGGTGAAGAGGCAGAGCAGCAGCACAGCCGTGCAGGTGTACATGGCCGGGTGCAGCACCTCCACGGCG
>NW_009259988.1:119977-120631 GCF_000687185.1 Egretta garzetta
GCCCCCCACCCCCACAGCCCCCCCCCCCTACCATGAGCACAGCCACGTTGCTGAGGTGCCGGCAGTGCAGGGAGGTGACGTTGGGCTCCCGGGCGGCCAGCTGGCAGCCCTCGGCGCTCCAGCCCCCCATGCCCCCCAGCACCTCAAAGTTCCAGTAGGCGGCCACCGGGTCTGCGCCCTCCCCGGGATGCCGCAGCGACACAGTCACCGGCTCCGACAGGTTTCCCACTCCGCAGCCATCTGCAGCAACAGAGACAGGCGATGAGCAGGGCAAGAGACACCCCTCTTCCTGCACCCCCAAGGAGGCTGGGCATGGGGGGACCCCCCACTGCAGCCCATAGGCACGTTGCCACCTCCTCATGAGGACCCCCAGGGATGGCTTTGCTCTGCAGGAGCACCAGGGTGCGCCCCAAGGAGCCCCATGGAGCCCCATCCCCCAGGAAAAGCCTCACACGGGGCACCCCAAGCCAACAGGCAGCCCTTGCAGGTCCCGGCGTAGATGACCGGCGTGGCCACGCTGCGGCGCTTGCCGTCGTCAGCCAGGCGGGAGGAGTTGCCCGTGCTGCATAAGAGCTTGCCGTTGCGGAAGACCAGCAGCTGGAGCTTGCAGTCGGCCAGCGGCGTGGCCGGGACGGGGCTGGCGAAGAGGCTGGG
>NW_009259988.1:120889-121355 GCF_000687185.1 Egretta garzetta
ACCCCCATCCCGCCGCTGGAAAGCCACGCAGCTCAGCCCCACGTAGCTCTCAGGCTTCACCACGTATGCCTCGAAGGCGATGTTGCGCGAGTTCTGCCAGGCACAGCACCGTGGGGTGGCCATCAGCCCCGGCACGGCCAGAGACCCCCCAGCACGGGCAAAGACCCCCGCTGGCATGGGCAGAGACCCCAGGCACGAGCAGAGAGACCTCTGACATGGGCAAAGACCCCAGGCATGGCCAGAGAGACCCCTGTCCCGGCGTAGATGACCGGCGTGGCCACGCTGCGGCGCTTGCCGTCGTCAGCCAGGCGGGAGGAGTTGCCCGTGCTGCAGAAGAGCTTGCCGTTGCGGAAGACCAGCAGCTGGAGCTTGCAGTCGGCCAGCGGCGTGGCCGGGACGGGGCTGGCGAAGAGGCTGGGCGGCAGCTGGATGGAGGCCAGGGCTCTGCTGTTCTGCGGGCGCACGG
>NW_009259988.1:121840-122561 GCF_000687185.1 Egretta garzetta
CCAGAGACCCCTGGCATGGCCAGGAACCCCCCCTGGCATAGGCAGAGACCCTGCACCAGTAGCCCAACCATCTTCTCCCCCCTCCTCAGCCCCCCACTGCCCCCCACTCACCACCACCATGTGAGTGCTGGGAGTTGCTGCTGAGCGTGTGGGCAGCGATCTTCTCCAGGGAGCGGACGATGCTGGTGCAAGCCTTCTCCTCCTTCTGTGACATCCACAGGATGTGGTCATCCACCAGCATGATGTTGCTGGCCATCTCCACGATCACGTCCGTCAGCTGCAAGGACAGCAAGCGGCTCTGCAAAGAGCTACTGCCATCCCCAGTGGCAAACACCCCAGTTCACGCTTTTCCACCCCAGAAATCACTGGCAGGGCTGGGACAAGCAGCAGGCAGGAGAAGCGCTCATTACCTGCTTGATCTGGTCCACGTAGCCGATAAACTTCTCAATCATCTGGGCCACGTAGAGGACATCAACCATGTCCGAGAAGTTGGCCGCCTCGGCCGTGTAGACACGGAGCTGGTGAGCCAGGGTCAGGGCGTTGGAGGCGTTGATGGGCATCTGCAGAGCAGGGGGACGGTCACCGGCTGCGCCAGCCCTCCCCGCATGGCCGTGCCTGTCTCCCCCCAGGTCTCCAGCTTACCAGCACGAAGGTGTAGAGGACGCGGGTGATGTCGTTGGTGTAGAGGCAGTGGCAGTAGTCTCCCTCCTCCCAGCGCCCA
>NW_009259988.1:123749-124905 GCF_000687185.1 Egretta garzetta
CATGTCCCACGCGCATCCCCGTCCCACCACGGCACCTGCCCCACGGCCACGCCACCGCCAGCCCCTACCTGAAGTCCCCGCGGTTGTTGGTGACCCGCTCGGCGGGGCAGTAGGACGCAGAGGTCTCCAGCACCACGATCTCCACTTTCTTGCTGACGTTGCCCTGGGAGGTGGAGACAGCGCACTCCCACTCGCCGTTGGCGGAGACGTGGATGTTGGAGAGGATGAGCTCGCTGTGGGCAGAGGGGACAGGCTGGCATGGCGGGTCTGCCCCACAGCGAACCCACAGCAGCAGTCCCCCAAGCTTGGGGACAGTGGGAACACAAACCGTGAAGCACAGGAGGTGCCCACGCTTGGCACCCCACCGTGGCACTTGGTACCCACAGACCAGCAAGCCCTGCGGGTCTCCTTCCCCGTCCCCATCCCATCTCCATCCCTGTCCCCATCTTGTCTCCATCTCCATCTCATCTCTATCACTGACCCCATCCCGTCTCCATCCCTGTCCCCATCCTGTCTCCATCCTTGTCCCCATCCCCATCCCATCCTGTCTCCATCCCCGCCCCCCTTCCTGCCCCCATCCTGCCATCCCGTCTCCATCCCTGTCCCCATCCCCATCCCCATCCCATCTCCATCCCTGTCCCCATTCCCATCCCCATCCCATCTCCATCCCTGTCCCCATTCCCATCCCCATCCCATCTCCATCCCTGTCCCCATCCCCATCCCCGTCCTGTCTCCATCCTTGTCCCCGTCTCCTTCCCCGTCCCCATCCCATCTCCATCCCTGTCCCCATCCCCGTCCCCATCCCATCTCCATCCTTGTCCCCATCCCTGTCCCCATCCCTGTCCCCGTCCCCGTCCCCATCCCCATCCCATCCCCATTCCCATTCCCGTTCCCATCCAATCTCCAATCCCATCCCCATCTCATCCCCATCCCCGTCCCTGACCTGGTGATGAAAGTGCAGTCGTGGATGAGGCTCTCCTCCACGATGACGCCCGTCCGCTCGTCCTCCTCCACCAGCTCCCGGTTGTGGTACCATCGGATCTGGGTGCTGTTGTCCAGGTAGGTGGCGGTGCACTGGAAGGGCAGCCGGTCGCCCTGGAAAACCACCTGGCGCAGCGACGGGATGAGGTGGTGGGTGTGCAGCTCCGGGGCGCCC
>NW_009259988.1:125317-125744 GCF_000687185.1 Egretta garzetta
GGGCGGGCCCGGGGGTAGACACTCGCCGCCCGCTCCGAGATCTGCGCCGAGCGGTTGCGAGCCCAGGGCAGCACCCAGCGCAGGTTGCAGTCACACGTCAGGTACTCGGTGGCAAAGTCCCTGCAAGGGCCGGTGTCACGGGGCGCCCGTGGGGTTGGGGCACCCCACCAGCCCCCAGACCCTCTGGCAGGGAACCCCGCAGGTGCCGAAATCCCAGGACACAAACTCACACAACTTTCAGGGAGGGGAGCTCGTCGAAGACACCGGGCGGGAGGCTGGAGAAAATGTTCCCGGACATGTTCCTGGGGGACAGGAGAGAAAGGCGGCGTGGAGGGGACCGGGGACCTCCCAAAGGCACCTGATGGGGGTGGGCATGCGACAGTCACAGCCTCACGAGCCCCAGCACCAGCCGGAGGCAAAGGGGAGG
>NW_009259988.1:125938-126543 GCF_000687185.1 Egretta garzetta
GGCCCCTGCGAGGCAAGGGGAGGGGCCGTCGGGGCTGGGGAAGCCCCACTGACCCCGCCCCCCCCCCGCCAGCCCCGGGTGCTCCCCGGGGGGGCTGCGCTGGCACTTACAGGCGCTTCAGCTCGGGGAGGCCGAGGAAGGCGCCCGGCTGCACTGTGCTGATCAGGTTGTTCTTCAGGTCCCTGCGGGGAGACAGACACAGAGCTCAGGGTGCGCAGCGGGGACCCCCATCCACAGCAGACAGAGAGCAGTGGGGCCGAGGGCACGAGTGCACCCCGACACCCTCTTCCCCAGCCCCCCTCTCCCACATCTGGGTTCCTTGGCAGCCCCAGGTGCTGCAAAACCCTGCATGGGAGCCTCATGAGCAGCTTTCCATCCCGTTCCCCTCTTGTTATCTCTCCAAAGGGCGCAGGGAAGGTGCGAGGCTCCCTGTTGCTCCCGGGGGGGACACACACCAGCCCCTCTGGAGGCTCTGAGCGCACACCACAGAGCATCGCATGCCCGTGCACGCCGGCGGTGGCCACCGTCCCCTCCTGCACGGTTGTTTCCAGAGCAGCCGTATCCTGGTGGGTTATCACCGCCTGCGCCGGGGGGAAGCGCACGCT
>NW_009259988.1:126631-127241 GCF_000687185.1 Egretta garzetta
GTGGGCTGGCGGGGGGCGGCTGCTGGCCCGTTGGGGAGCCCGGCAGCGCCGGTGGCTCTGGCTGCTCCGTCCAGCCCCAGGGACCGGCAAGGCGGCTCCTGCCGAGCACCAGCGCTGGCCGGGAGAGGAAATGGGAACCACATGGCAATGCTGTGTTTGTTTATGACAGGCTCCACGGTGCTCATGGCTGGGCCGCCTGCCGCACCGCATGCAGCCCCAGGGACACCCCATGAACCGCAGACCCCATCTCAAGGCCACAAGCTGGAGCCCAGGATGGGGGAGCGGTGCAAACCCTTCCAGCAGACCTGGGGGTGCAGGCGGGTGCCGTGGTCCCACCGACGAGAAGTGAGCGGCCACGCAGGGCGAGGGAACGCGGGCGATGCTGCCTGCGCACCGTAAGTACAGGGACGTGATTTCTTTCCAGGCTAAAACTCACCCAAGTGGCTTCTGCGGGTCCCCAGCTGACCCCAAAGGGGCAGGGTGGGTGCATGGCTCTGCGGTGCAAATCCCAGGGAAGGGGAACGCTGTGTGCTGCCTTCCCGGCCGGCATCGGCTGACACAACAACTCTGCCCACGTCTGCCTGCCCTGGGCTCCCACGACATGCAAAAA
>NW_009259988.1:127401-128868 GCF_000687185.1 Egretta garzetta
CCCAGCACATGGCCGGGCAGGGAGCCTTCCTCGCTCAGCCAGGTCCTCCCCGCTGGCCAGGGGCCCGGGGCTGCTGCTGCTGATTTATGATGAGGCTCTTCCCTCTGCACCGGGGTTGTTTGCCTTTGCGTTTCCGCCGGTCCGGAGCCCCCACCCCGTCGGGGTGACGTGATGGAGGCACCAGAGCCAGCAGCAGCACGGTGCCACGTGTGCATGGGGACCCCCCAGTGCCACGTGTGCACGGGGAACCCCCTGTGCCCATGCATGCATGGGGACCCGGCAAAGCACCCGCCCCCTGCCCTGAGGCATTGAGCCTTGACACACACAGCAAACCCTGGCAGAGGGGCCTGATCCAGCCCGGTGCAGCTGCAAGGAGCCCAGCACCCCAGGGCTGAGCCTGCAGCCACACAAGCAGCTCCTTGCTTGCAGCAGCACCCGCTGCAGCCCAGTGTAGACGGACAGATGGACGGACTCCATCCCCATCACTGCTGTCACCCGGCTGAGCCCCCTCGCAGCCCGAAGCCCCAAGGGGGGGAAGCACTGGCCCCGGTGGAGGGCAGGACGTTCCCAAGCGGGGCTGCGCTAATGAGCGCGGCTGCCCCGGCTGCATACCGGCCCCGCTCAGACTCATTAATCTCATTACGCCGCTACAAATCACGGGAGATGCCAAGCTGCAAGCCCGGGGGGGTGGTGGTCTGTGGGGGCACCCTGCACACTGCCAGCACCCCAGGAATGGCTCCCCCGGTCACGGTGGGACACTGAAGCACCCACAGCAGGCGGCCGGGGTGAGTGTGGGGTCCCACAAGCCCCAGGACCAGAAGCAGGGGGCCCCTGGAGCCCCCCACCATGTCCCCACCGTGCCAGCACGGTCCCTCCACAGGGCACGTCTGCGCCGCGGCCCCGGACCAACCCGATGAAAACAATTACAGCTCCTGTCGAGAGCAATCAGGCGTGGCGCGATGCTGGCCGGCCCGGGACGGGGGAGCACTGCCCACGGCCCCCCTGGATGTGCTGGTGCTCCCCCTCCAACCCACGCAGGGTTTCGGCACAGCAGAGGTGAGCAGGAGGTGACGCAGGGCGGCTGCTCTCCCAGAGCACGAAGACTTTTAGGGGGACCCCGGGGGCTGCAGAGCCGTGGTCCCCTTGGGGTGCAGCCCCCCCGTCTCTACCACAGCCCTTCCTGGCGAGCGTAGCACCCGCAGCGGCCCCGGCTGCCCGCACGCACGTTAATCCCTCCCGCTAACGAGCACTGGGTGCCAGGAGGCAGGAGGAGGTGACCCCATGCCTGGAACTGCGCTGGGGAGGACTTGGCCACATGGGGCTGCAGGGACGCAGGGTCCCCAAAGTGACCGCTTCCTGCTCACCCCGAAAACAGGGATTCCCACAGCTTTAAAATCCCAAACCAGCCCCAAGGCTGCGCACCAGGCACGGCGTGCTCCCTCGTGCCTGCACCCCACCCGACGCCAT
>NW_009259988.1:129981-130311 GCF_000687185.1 Egretta garzetta
GGGGGAGCATCCCGCAGCGGGAGCCCACCCGGCCCCACTTGGCGCAGGAATGTGCGAGACCCTCGTGGGGCCGCGACAGGGAACAAAACGGCCTCAGTGCGCTGGTCCCCGCTCCTGCATACCTACAGATCAAACCCATATGGGGGCCATAAATCTCCCCTTATTACAGCTCCCTCCATATAGAGATGCCTTTCATGGAGAGATAAGAAAGTTGACTTTGTTCAGGGGGACAATGTCGCTTTTCATACCGGCCCCCACGGAGCACGGCCCCCCCCGGTGCCTCCCACCCCAGCGTGGCTCCTGGGGTCCCCCGGATGCCTGCGGGTGCCG
>NW_009259988.1:131158-131429 GCF_000687185.1 Egretta garzetta
CCGGCCCTTGCCCCCCCCCAGCCTGACCACCCTCTGGTCACAGCATCCTGGCCGCCCCAGGAACCTCCCAGCACTGAGATTTTATCCCAACGTAAGCAGCTTTACCGGCCAAAGGGGCCCTCGCGGGGTGATGGGAGAGGGAGGGCACAAGCACCCGACAGTTCAGCCAGGACCTCATTACAGCGCATCAGCAGCAATTAGCAGAGCCAGACCCCAGCTGGGGACAGGAGCTGGCTCTGGGGACCAGAGGTGCTTCCCCAGCGCTCCCCGG
>NW_009259988.1:131964-133849 GCF_000687185.1 Egretta garzetta
GCTAAGGCAGGGGGGAGCAGAACCCCCCTGCCTGGGGGGCTGAGCCGGGGTGCACGCTTGAGCCCTGCGAAACAGCCCTTTGGGGCCATGGAAGCTGCAAATGCAGAAACCAAGATGAGTGCATGAGCCTCCGGTCTCAGACCCCCCATGTTTGGTCCCACGTCCCAGCCCAGGGCAGCAGGGACGTCCTATGGCCAAGGACACATGGAGCCTTTGAGCAGGGGACAGCCGGGCACCCTGGGGAAGCTGGCCCCGGCCATGCCAGAGGCTCCCAGGGAATGGGCTTTGCAGGGGGTTACAACCACGACGTGCGGCCAGAGCGGTAGGCAGAGAGCTCCAGGGGCCCCACACACCGGAGAGCTGGGCCCTGCTGGGAACACAGCCCCCAGCCACCCCCAAGGCTGAGCCCCGGCGCCAGGGATGCTTGCTTTGTTCACGGACCCCTGGGACCATCCGTGCCTCTGCCATAAAACCAGAACTCCCCGCCTTAAAAGGCAACGCTCCCGCCGCCCCGACGGGATCGGCCTCCCCGGGCGGCTGGGCCAGCAACCCACCCGCCGACGGCCGGGAAAGCAGCTGCGGGACGCCTTCCCCATGGCGAGCTTTGGCCAGGGGCAAAGCCACCCCCAGAGCCTCTGGCCCCTTGGCACCAGCTGTCGGGGCACACGGGAACAGCCAGGACCCCGGGACGGCGCGGGGGGCACCCCAAGCTGCGGGCGCTGCCTGCCCCTCCAACGCCCCATGGCTGGTTGCCTGGTCTGCCCTTCCTTAAGGAAAAGAGGTGCTCGACCAAACCGAGCGCTTGGCCGACGAAAATTGCCCTGACGCTAACAATTTGACCAAAAGTTTTCTTCCTGACAAAACTTTCTGCAGTGGCGATCCTGGCTCTTCTTTTCCCGGGCCTGTAGAAGCCAGCGGGGTCACGCTCCCCTGTTACAACTCACATCCTCAAGCCCAGTTTTAGTTTGGTTTTGCTGGTTTTATGCATATTATGTTCCAAAAGGTTTTCCTTTTTTTTTTTTTTTTTTTTTCCCCCTCAGGAAGTTCCCATCAGGCTCCACGGGACTTTCCGGCCCCACGCGTCTGCAGGCAGCAGAGCCCTTTCCCCTTACAGGAGATTAACCAAGAAACCCCCAAATACGATGGAATAAGCGTGCCCACGAGGCCACCCCAACCCAGCGCAGAGGGGTCACAAGCGAACAGCCCTTGAGCTACGCTGGGGCAGTGGGACCCTGCACTGGGACCCAGCCCTCGGCACACGGGACCGGGGCCGGACCCGAACCCCTCAGCCAGATCTCAAACCCCAAGAGCTGCCCCTGCTCTCACAGCTGACCAGGAGGAGGGATCAGCTGGAGGGGGAAGTGGATGGGAGGCTGGAAGCAAACCCTGCTGCCCCCCAATCCCCCCAGCTTGCCGCGTTGCTGCTGGTGGGCTGGGGAGGGCGGCGGGCAGGGGTTGCGGTGGTTCTCCAGATGCTCACTGGGGTCCATGCGGGGCTGGGGGTGCAGAGGGGACACAGGGTGCCCCCACATCCCAGCCATCACAGGGTCTGGCAGGCCATGAAAGCCCAGCTGTGCTGCTCAGGAGCCCTCACTCCGCTCTGCCCTGGCCCCAGCCCAGGCCCTCACCTCGGCAGCGCCGGCAAATGCCGCGGCAAGAGGTACCCCCCAACCCAGGCTCGGAGCGACACACCCGGCACAGCACGACGGAAGGGGCTGGGGACACCCTGCACGCCCCCAGCCCTCGATACCCGACTGCCCTTGTGCCACTCCAGCGTCCTCCCACCCGAAACCACACCTTCACCCGCCCCGAGACCCTCCAGCACCATGCTGCATGGGCGGGTGGGCTCCCATCACCCGCCCGGGACCACCCCGCTGCTGGGACA
>NW_009259988.1:134094-135394 GCF_000687185.1 Egretta garzetta
GCGGGGGAAAAAGAACTCCCCTTTTTTTTTTTTTTTTTTTTTTTTTCCATCTCAAAAAACGAGGGCCAAAAGCGAAAAAAACAAGATTGTTTTTTCAAGCGTGCTGGAATCCACTTGGATAAATAACGGCTCCAGAAACTGGGCTGCTGAAACAATAAACTTCCTCTGGACCCAACCAAAAAAGGATGCGGGGAGACGGTGGCTCCCCGGCCCGGGCAGGCAGGGGAGAGGCAGAGGCAGCGGCAGGGAGGTTAATAAGGGGGGGCCGCGGCGGGGGCGGGGAGGCCGGCTATGCTTTGCTCTCCAAGTGCATTAATTCAAAGCATATGCTCGCAGCAGATACGGCGCAGGCTGCGCCCCGAGCGGAGCTCGCTGCTTTTCAGAGGGATTTTAGGAAGAGAAAAGAGGGGCCCCGGGACTGGCGAGAGGTGCCAAGGGCTCCGGCACCAGGAAGGGCCAGCCCAGGGGGGACCCTGCAGCTCCCAGTCCAACGGGGCCAGAGACCCCCCCAACACAGCCAGGGCCACCCCCTCCCCGCTTTGGGCGCCCGGGGGCTCTTCCCCTCCCCGCGACGTGCCCGGGGCGTTGCCTCCAGCCTCGCGTCACACCGGGCTATTTTGGATGGTGAAAATTATTGTTCCAACCCTCAGCTTTTGTTAGCACAGGAAAAATAAGCCCCGGAGAGAGGGCGAAACCTCCGGAGCCAGCGTGGGGTGGCAGGGCCGGGATGCTCGGACACACTGGGCAGCACTGTGACCCACAGCTCCCGGAAAAACCAAACCTGAGGGGAGCTGCAGCCCAATAAATAACAAATAAAAAGCTGAAAAAGGTTGGAGAAAGAAACCATCTGCAGGGCCCAGGATAAACTGGCCTTGGAGAGGGGAGTTCAAGTAGAACTGGAAATTGGTCATAAGTCAAAGCCCTCTATTCCCTGCAGACAATCTGTAATTTCAGTGCAATCAAGCTGTGCACATAAATGAGGCCTGTGCTGGGATTCCACATCTGGAAGAGGTTTGGGCTCCCGCCCGTGTGACAGCGGGGCTGGCCACGGCCGGCACGGCTATCTGGGTCTCGTTAGGGATACAGTGCTTTTTCCATTAGGCGATTAGCACAGGGGTCAGCTGGAGGGGGAGGGAATTAAAGCCTTGTTAATACACGTCTGCACGGCCCCAGCACCACGCAGCCACGCCGGAGCGACATCCCCAAGAGGTGCCAAATCCCCTGGCCCCGAGCCACGGGAAAAGCACCGTCTCGGGAGGCTGGACCGCAATGGAGGGGCTGGAGGGGGGGCTGTGCCCCC
>NW_009259988.1:135789-136378 GCF_000687185.1 Egretta garzetta
GGGCTACGAGTCAAACAGGGGTGACAAGCCAGCCCCTTGGGGTTGGCATCCCTCCTTCCTCCCCGCGCTGAGCTGGGGGCAAGGATTAACCTCTCGCTATAGAACAGGGTGGGTGTCGGAGAGCACGTGCCTTGGAATGCCTGCCGAGGTTGCACGGGGATATCGCACCCCTGTGAGCATCGTCCCGCTCGCCAGACCCCACACGGGTCCCCCTGCCAGCTCCCCGCGCCTGCTCCGCAATGAAGGCAGCACCGGCCGCAGCTCTCCCCACGCACGAGTTTCTCAGGTAGGACCGAAGACCGGCGGGACACGGCTGTGGATGTTTAGGCAAGAACTGAAGCGCCCCGTCTCCCTGTCCCACCACCAGCTCGAGGGGTTCTAGTGCCACAGCCCTGGATGTCACACCCGCCACCAGGACCGAGCAGGGTCACCGGTTCCCAGCACCCCCCTCCATTCCCTGCCACCGCAGCCTCCCCACGTGGAGTTAATTTCTGCAGCTCCACATCTGCGGGCACTGCCTCGGCTCGGGTTTGCTCTCTCCCAAAGCAGCGATCCCTTGCGAGGGGCTGAAAGAGGAGCCACGGCTCCG
>NW_009259988.1:136656-138351 GCF_000687185.1 Egretta garzetta
GAGTGGGGAAAAAGCCAAACAAGGGCTGGGGTGGGGGACCCGCGGAGCGGCAGACCTTCTTCGACCAACCGTGCATCCCCAGCCATCGCCCGGGCGGCCGGCGCTGCGGCCGGGCCAGCAGCAATCCCGCGTCAGCAGCCTCCCCCCCGTGCACGCAGCAGTGCTGCTCGTTAGCGCTAACGCACGCCTGCTTCCAGGCCAGGCGGACGACGGCTACGACAAGGGCTCTGCTTTTAAGCGTTATTCTGCACAAAACACACCACACGCTTCGTGCGACCGGGGCAACAGCGATGCTGAGCGTCCCAGGGGCACGGACGGGACCTGAGCGTCCCAGGGGCACGCGTAGGAGCCCTGCTCGGGTCCAGCTCACCCGCAGGGCTCAAAATTTGGCTGTCCCCAGCGGGATGTCCCCCGAGGCACGTGCCACCCTTGCCACTTGCCCAGGCCCTGCTGCCTCCTCTGCTCCCTGCCCGCACCCCAGCAGCTCCAGGAGACGCTCCCGAAGCTGGAGCCTCTGGTTTTGATTGTTCCATCTGGAAAGGGTTTAGAATAAATCATGTTTACTGCGCGAGAGCAGAGCCCAGGGTCACCGCATATTTGTAGGTTTCTGCCTACGCCTGTAGGTTTCATGTCACGTTTTAGTGGGATCGTGTAATGCCCTAATGTTCCTCCACGGTCATCCCGGCCCCTCCGAGGGAGCCGGCCCCAGCACAGGCAGCTCCCCCCCCCCAGTCCAACCGGGCACAGCCCGCCTCGGCCACTCTGCCGGCACGGGGCTGCAGTGGGGCTCCACGGGTGCTCAGCTTTGCAGTTACTGGCTCACGCTGGAGAAAGCACCAGAGGAGGTGACTGGTGGGATGCTTTTCCCAATGCAAACTGACAAAGGACCCAGACGGCCCCTCGGGTATCCGCAAGGGGCTGACGTGTCAGCCAGGGCCGGAGGAGGAAAGAAGTGAAGAGCAAAGCCCGCCCGAGGGAGAGCACGACCGGAGAGCCCAGCCTCCACCTGCCCTGCAGCCGCCAGCGTCCCCCGCCCAGGGGGAGCGCAGCACAGGCTCCGTGCTGTTGCTCCAGGATGACTGACGCTTTTATTACGACCGCTGCACTTCAGACCCCGCTCAGGGCGCTCACTCAGCAAGCCCCTTCGCAGCCAGCGACACGGCACGCGGGAACCAAGAGGTGCTTTAGAAATACAGCAACTCCAGCGCAAGAGCGGACACGCGGCCGAGCGGGTTCAAGCACGTGAGAGCAGACGGGACCAGGAGCGCAGCAGCCCCCAGCCCAGCCCCGCAGCCCCAATCCTTCGCAGCCTCCACCAAACCCCACCCGAGGAGCAGGAGCCCAGGCCGTGGGCACTCTCGCACGGGTGGGCAGACAGGGACGGCCACCCTCGTGGGATGACGCTCGGGGTGAAAGCGACGTTCCCTCCAGCAACGGCGCTGCCGGCCCTGCCCTCCAAACCAGATTTTAATTCAAACGTCTCCTTCGGAGTTATAAATAAACCCTGCAATCTGCTGCTGCAGCGAGCAGGCGTGCCGGCTGCCAGCGCCGGCTGAAACCCCAACCCTCCCCAGCACCCAGGGCACCAGGAAACTTTTAGGAAGCAAGCGGCAGCTTTGGACCCTTTGCACAGCCCCCAAACCCGCTGACTGCTCCTGATCTCTTTTCAGCAAATATTTCCAGTGAGAACAGGCT
>NW_009259988.1:139826-140490 GCF_000687185.1 Egretta garzetta
TGGCCCACACGTGGCCCCGCCGGCCCTCCCGCACGCGGGGGCTCTGTGGCCTCCAGCGCCTGCCAGGACCCCACACCACGGAGGAACCCCCTGCACAAACTCACACAGTTCACTTCATGGTCGCGCTGCTCCGTGCCCTCCTGGCCTCCGCTCCGCAGTTAACACTCTTCCCTTCTTGCCTTCCCTGTTTGCTTCACTGGTTTTCACGCTAAGTTCAATATTTTCCTTCCCGCTCCCCCCTCCCACGTCCCCGCTGCCCCTTGCGCTGCCCCTGGCCCCCTCTCCCCCTGGGGCTCAGCTTCTCCGAGGCCACGGCTCACTGCAGCTTCAAATCAAACGGGATCAAAAGCAGGCAATGAAGTCTCCCGGACCCCGGGAGTGGAGCACGAGGGTCATGGAAGGACGACAAGGGACAGCTCTGGGAATGCGGTTTCTCTCCAGGACCAATAGTTCCTGGAGGGGAAAAGAAATTGACTCCTTTCTCCAAATAAATACGTCTTGCTGGGGCGGTGGGTGTCCGAAAGAGGAGATGCTCATCAGCACGCACTCCCAAGCTGTTTCCACATGCGCTTTGGTTTGGGAGCGTAAGCAGCCCAGGGTCCCGCACAGCTCGTTAGCTGCTTAATCAGCGCTCGCCTCGTTTCTCCAGCTCTTCCCTCCCCTG
>NW_009259988.1:140920-143929 GCF_000687185.1 Egretta garzetta
GGAAGATGAGCCTGCAGGCTGGAGCCCACTGCTCTCCCTGCGTGTCCCCACCAACGTGGAGAAGAGACTGATTTAGAAAACACTCACAGCACACCAAACCTAGCATCAAACAGGGCTGCGATCCCGAAACGCCACAGGGCTCAGCCACCTTCCTTTGCTGGAGCAAGCCCTAAGAAATCCTTGACTCCAAGAACTCCAGCGCTTGCAAGGACCCTAGGAGCCGCCGTGCAGAACCGCTCCCCTCTGTGCCCATCAGTGCAAGAGTTGGGAGCGAGACACAAGGGAGGGACCTCGAGCCGAGCCCGGGCTGGCACCTCGCTGTGGGTGGCCCTGCTGCTCCAGAGCACCCTCACCCCCGGGTTATTCTGTGTTGCCCGTTTTGTTTCTGCTCCCCAGGGAGAGCCAGGGAGCTGCTCCCACTCGTGTTCCTCCTGAGAGCAGCTCTGACCCTGATCCAAACCACAGCCGCTGCCCCTCTTCTTCCTCATCCTCAGGGCAGCGGCTCTAGAGCTGGGCTAGAAGGGGCCCCAGGACACCCCAGCATGAAGCCAAGAGCTCCCCATGCGTGGACAGGAACGGGGCTCGGCACGCATCTTGAGCCCTGGGGGATGTTGGTCAGTGCTGGCAGCATCCAAGGGCAATCAGCGCTCTGGAGCTGTCTCCACGACACATTGAAGCAATCAAGCCACTGTACGTGGTCTTCAGAATTTCAATCTCCTATAAAATTACCTCCAAGAACAGTCAAAACCTTGTCCAAACTAGTAACAAATGTGAAATACCCGGCCCCAGCCCTGCTACGAGGAGAGGAGCTCAAGCAACACTTCCCACATGCTTCGAGCCCAACGGAGTTCAGGTTCTTTCAACTACTTCCAAGCCCCTCTCCGTGCTTTCCCAGCCCTGATCCCTCCTGGTGCCTCCTGCCCGGGAGACAACAAGGCAACCTGTTTGAAACTCCATCACCACGGACGTGCCGGTGCTGGATGCCAAATCCCCCTGCTCCTCGCTCCCAGTCAAAGGTAAAAATGCTCCTTAACCGCTGCCATGCACGGGGAAAGACAACAAGCACAGGACTCTCTAAATTCCTTTCACTGGGATCCAATAAAAACCTTGGCAGTTGCCGGCCTTCCTGCCGGAAACCCGATATCCCAGAAATAAACACATTTTCCACTTTGAAGGGCTGCAGTGAGCTCTGCCTCGGGCCGAGCTGCTCCCACCACCCCGGGGTCTCACCTGCCCGCAGCATCCCCGGAACTGGGGCAGGGAACTGTCCCAAATCTCTTGATTTTCCCACGGAAGCCGAGCAACCTGTGCCTGCCCGCAGATGGTGGGGTGCCGGGCACTGGGACCAGGCCTGGCTACGGCACCGACTGCCAGGCACCGGGGAGCAGACGCTTTCATGCCCCCCCAAGCCCTCCCCGCTCACAGAGCGGGGCTCAGCCCCCGCCGCCTCCCTGCACATCTGCTGCGTGCATCGCACACCCGGCTCACGCTGCGATTTGGCAGGGGGGGCCAAGCTCGGCTCCAGACACTTTGCAACACAAAGGATATTATCTGATAAAAAATAAATCAAGCCTGGCTTTGCGGAGGAAGGGGAGCGATCGATGCCTGGGCTCTCACCTAACCAGTAACTGGAGCCTGCAGAGCTCGGCGACTCCGGAGAGTGCCTCCACCAGCAGAGGCTGCTGCTTGGGCACCGGCCCTTCCGCGAGGATGAGGATGGCCCCAGCCGGCCAGCCCACCTCCCCAGGAGCCAGGAAAGGAGAAGCAGCAGCACATTACCCCCTCCAGCACGATCGACAGCTTTATTCCTTTTAGGGGCAGCCAAGTCTGCCCACAGATGCTCCCCGATCCCCTGGAAAGAGTTTTTCTCCGCAGTGCATGTGAAGTCCTGCTCCGTGTGCCGGCACGGCTCGGGGGGTCAGCCTAGCCAGCCCCCCGCCCAAGGGACAGCGTGGAAGTGTCACCTCATGGGACTGCTGGGAAAGCCGGGGCTGAGCCTTTGCTCTGGGGGGTGACAGCACCTGCGCCAGCAGCAAGGGCTGCAAGGCACGAGGGAGGAGGAGTCCCCCTGGCCACAAAACAAGCCTTCGCCTGCAGGACACATTCCTCCAAGGCAAATATTGACAGTGACATTGCCCCGAGGAGCAGGGAGTGAGAGCACTGCTGCTTCGATAAACCGGCCAAGTGCCTTTAATGGATGTAAATAAAGCTTGTGTTGCAGGGGGCCGAGGTGCCTGCGCGGGGAGTGGTTCATTAAGAGGCCGGGGAGCCTTTCATCTCCAGCTCCTTGGCCCCACTCCAGTGACCAACAGTTACCATCTGCCGGGTGACCTCTGCAGAAGGAGTGGGTGGTCTGCGCCCCGCTCCCCCCGGACAGGCGTCCGGCGTCACCGACGCCACAGCTCTGCACCCTCCCTGCTCGGGCACTGCCCCCTGCACCGGCTTCGGGCAGGCTGGGCCACAGGAGGAGCACGGCAAAGCCCTCGGGCATGATGCAGTCAGAAAAATAAAGCCTGTTGGAGTCAGGACGGACGAGAGAAACATCTGCCGAGGGAGCAGAAGCTCTCGCTCCTCTCCAGAGCCTTGTCCCAGCCCAACACCGGCCACCGCAGCTGCAGCCGGCGCTGCTGCTCAGGCACCCAGGCTGCTTCCCCGCAGGCCACCTGCGTGGCCAGGACACACCGCAGCCGGACCGGAGAGCGGTGTCCCACGGCCGAGAGCATCCCCAGCGGCACAGCTCTCCAGAACCACCCAGACACACGCAGCTCTGCCCCGGTCTGATGCAGGAGGCCACCGGCAAAGCTGATGGAGCCCTAAACGTTTTGGCAGACAGCGTGCGGGCAGATCAGAAAAGCAGAAGACCACATGCTTTCGTGAGCCGGGCTGCTCCTAAACACCGCTGTGCCGAGCCAGGGCTCAAGGGCACAGAAGCCAGGATGGGCCTTGCCCTGCCCCACAGCCACCCGTGCACACTCCCGCCCACCTCACACCACTCACAACTTTGTGAAG
>NW_009259988.1:144017-144529 GCF_000687185.1 Egretta garzetta
CGGCAGGCCGGCGGGAAAGGGCCGTCGTCGAGGGGTGAGCGGGGCAGGGGGTCCCCAATCACCCCTCAGGCTCAGAGGCGCCCACTCCGGGGCTGGGCTAGCTCCGCAAGCTCAGGCAGCAGATCACTTCCATTCCTGGTTTGCTATGGAAAGCTCTAGACAACGTTTTGCCAGCAGCAAACGAGCGCTGCGGGGACAGCGGCAGTCTTTGCACATGGGGATCAAATTCAGATAGAACGGGTGCCCTGGCTTTGTTCTGGAAAATGAACGAAAAGGCTTTTCGTGCTGTGAAGCTTGCAAACACGAGGATCTGGGGTCGGCTGCGTGGCGCTGAAACTCTGGGAAGAAAGAGGTGGAAGAGGAAAGGATTCGCTTCGACCATCAGACAGGAGACAGAGTTATTTCTGAGACTGGAGGCTGGCGCTGCCCCGGCGCTGGGGAGCAGTGCCACCCAGAGGGCTCCTCCAGAAACAGCTCACGCCAGCCGACATCTCCCCGCCTCGGCAGCTTTT
>NW_009259988.1:145995-151609 GCF_000687185.1 Egretta garzetta
CAGAAGCTCTCGCCCCTCTCCGGAGCCTTGTCCCAGCCCAACCCCGGCCACCGCAGCTGCAGCCGGCGCTGCTGCTCAGGCACCCAGGCTGCTTCCCCGCAGGCCACCTGCGTGGCCGGGACACACCGCAGCCGGACCGGAGAGCGGTGTCCCACGGCCGAGAGCATCCCCAGCGGCACAGCTCTCCAGAACCACCCAGACACACGCAGCTCTGCCCCGGTCTGATGCAGGAGGCCACCGGCAAAGCTGATGGAGCCCTAAACGTTTTGGCAGACAGCGTGCGGGCAGATCAGAAAAGCAGAAGACCACATGCTTTCGTGAGCCGGGCTGCTCCTAAACACCGCTGTGCCGAGCCAGGGCTCAAGGGCACAGAAGCCAGGATGGGCCTTGCCCTGCCCCACAGCCACCCGTGCACACTCCCGCCCACCTCACACCACTCACTACTTTGTGAAGCTTGGCTAGCATCCACTTTCAACTCAGGAAATAAGCACAAAATGCCCGGGAGAGGAAAAAGCAAGAGGGGACATGTGCCATGAGGCAAGACGATTCTCTGCTGCCGCGCTGTGCCGTGCTTGAGGAGCAAGAACTGGGGCAGCGCAGCTGGTTTTGGAGCTGCAGGCCGGCAGGAAAGGGCCCTTGTCGAGGGGTGAGCGGGGCAGGGGGTCCCCAATCACCCCTCAGGCTCAGAGGCGCCCACTCCGGGGCTGGGCTAGCTCCGCAAGCTCAGGCAGCAGATCACTTCCATTCCTGGTTTGCTATGGAAAGCTCTAGACAACATTTTGCCAGCAGCAAACGAGCGCTGCGGGGACAGCGGCAGTCTTTGCACATGGGGATCAAATTCAGATAGAACGGGTGCCCTGGCTTTGTTCTGGAAAATGAACGAAAAGGCTTTTCGTGCTGTGAAGCTTGCAAACACGAGGATCTGGGGTCGGCTGCGTGGCGCTGAAACTCTGGGAAGAAAGAGGTGGAAGAGGAAAGGATTCGCTTCGACCATCAGACAGGAGACAGAGTTATTTCTGAGACTGGAGGCTGGCGCTGCCCCGGCGCTGGGGAGCAGTGCCACCCAGAGGGCTCCTCCAGAAACAGCTCACGCCAGCCGACATCTCCCCGCCTCGGCAGCTATTTTTCCTTCCCTTGTGACCCAAGAAAGCTTCGCTTTCTCTGCCAGCTCTGTTTCAGCTGTCTGGCAGGCCACCCTCCTCCCTCCACCCCATACGAGCGAGCCTTGCTCAACAGCAGCTCCAGGTTCGGGAAATAGCTTCGACGACAACTCAGGGCATTTATTCACAACGCTGGAACATAAAAATAACATCTTTAATAGCTTTATAGTTGGCACAGATGGTATTAAAATTCACCACTTTTTATTAATGGACTACGAAACAACACATGGCGCAGTGCCGAGGAGGGCAGCTCAGACTGCATGTTGCTTCTAAACCACGTAGCTATGACAGGTTGGTGCTAGAGTCGACTCTTTTCATTTACATTCAGCTTTTATAGTCAGAGAGTAAAACCAACAGCTAGATTTAACCACACGCACACAGAGAAAAGCCTGGGAAAGATGTTTCTGCTGGCAACCTATGGTCTCCTCCTCTTAGCAGCACACAAAAGCCCCAAAATGTAGTTGTAACGCAGGTTACGAGAGAGACTTGGCCGTAGCTAGCATTGGCCAAATTGCACGTGGCCACGCAGGAGCTGCTGCTCACATCTGAATTAAACCATTCCTGCAGGGAAGGAGTGGTTTCCCTCTTCCAGGAGAAGGGAAGGCTAGACTAGCGCTTAAGATATTCAGACATCACCTAGAAGCTCTGTCAGGGGCGGTTGGGTTTTTTTTCTCAGGAACCTAGACCACTAGGAAGAACGCTACCTGACTTTCTGAAGTACTTTTCCCAAAGGGCCTGTAGCAAACCTCACTGCTGCCCTGCGAGACAAGCGAGCGTTATTATCCTCATACAGATGCAGACGGGACGGTGGAGGCACCGAACGGTGAAGCGACTTGCCTTGGAAAGCGACAGCAAGCTGATGGTAGACCTTGCAGAAAAGCCCCATTCTGACCAAAAAGAACTTACAGCGTCAAGAACTACTACACAGGATGAAAATAATTCCCAATGACACTTCACAAGAGGGGAAGGGGAAGGTCAAAAGCATCCCAGAAGATCTGAGCAGACACGGAACCAATGGGAAAAGTTAGCAGTGTCAGCCTGAAAAGGCCAAACATCAGCTTCAGCCAAAAAGCCACCCCCACCCTCGCAATCTGCATCCAAAACATTACGCCATGAGCTCCTGCTGGCAACTGCGCTCCTTACCCATCCTCGCCTGCTTGTTACTCGTCCCCTGTTTCCACAGACAGTGTCTCTCCAGTGCCACCATGTGCCTCTATCACAGTTTCTACGTAAGCACCCCTCAGCAGTGACCGCGTGAAGAACTTTTATTTGGGGAAACGCTTACAGGTCTCTGGCAAGATTATAACTTGTTTAATGAAGAATTTAGTCCTTGGTGAAAACATAATCACCGACACCACTGCAGATACATCTTGCTCATTAGCAACTCCATCCTGACAAGTGTTTAATTTATGCAGCCTAGTCATCCACAAGTCACTGTTCTTAACGACCCTGAAGGAGCCAGGATACCACGCTTGCTTTCAGCCACCAATTCTCTTACCATTTGTTGGTTATAAAAATTTCCAGTTTCTATGGGTACTCTATATAATCACAATAAATTATGAGGCATTTCTGGCCTCTGTTCTGTTACGAGGAATCCCCTCTCACCATCACGATCGGGTGCCGACACGGAGGGAGGTAAGAATGCATAGTGAGGTCGCCCATCATCTGTCCTCTGTTGAGGCTGCTTTTTTTTTTTCCTCCATCTAATGACCCTGCACTGTCAAGGTCTCCGTTTTGCCTGTAGTTTCAGCAGGGGCCTTGCCACCGACTGCTTTGTTGGAATAATCTCGCTCTCCAAAAATAGTGCTTCCAATCCTGACGTTTGTGGATCCAACCTCTATCTATGAAGAGACAGAAAGGAGGAGTTCAGGGCAGGGCTGCCACCCACAGCTGCCAACACAGCCCGTAACCAACCTCGACATGGCTCGCCATGCCACAGAAGGACAGTTCCCCACGTACTCGCCGCCCGCAGCTACAGCCAGGGTCTGTTTTGACCCCCAGAATTCTACCCCAGGAGCAGGAGAGCTGCTTTTTGTGTGGAACAGCACCATCAGCATCTCCATCCAAGGGGAGGCCTAAGAGGCCCATTTGGGTGATGCCTGGGCTGGGCTTCGGGGTGCCTAGCGCTGGTGCTGGTACGTTGGGTTCCCGAGAGAAGGGGTGGCAGAAGGAAACCAGACTTACTGCGTGCTGGAAGTCTGTGGACATGCCCATGCTCAGCTCCACCTTCTCAACGGGGAGATTCAGCTTTTCACACACTTCCTGCCGCAAAGACAGCAGCATCTCAAAGGGAGGAGGAAAGAAGAGAGGATCACACGCTTGACAGCCACGCCAGCTCAGTTTCAGGGTTTCACAGATCACAATTTCTGCCTTTCTTTGAAGTCTCTTTCACACAGAACATGCAATTCCCATCCCTCCCACTGACACTTGCTCTGCAGCATCGTAACAGCGCCTGTAGATTTCCCATTACAGGCGATGTTCCTGACAACACAAGCACTTACAAGTCTACGCATCTTCTGGAGACAACCAGTTGTCACACCAGCACGACAGACGAGAGGAACGCAGACCCAGTTCCTCTGCCTGATGCAGCCCCGTGCGCACAGCGTGCAAAGGAAGGCTGACTGAAACCTCACCTGAACGCAGGACCAACTGCTGCACCAGCTGCCCTGCCGATATCCCAGCTACAGCTTCAGAGAACCCCCCACACACAGGCACCCGGCCTCTGCAGGACTGAGCCTAACACCTGCACTAACACTGATGCTTCGGAGGTCTGTGCTGCTCTAAACAAGGTGTTTCTACTGACAATCTACAGTCAGACTTACAGCTTGACTGCGTCCGGGTTTGGCTGGGACACACACCGGGCTGTAACGGGAGCCCAGACAACAGCTGACATTTCCTTCTAGAAAATCTTACCTGGAAGTCAGGATTTGGCCCCTTACTAAGGTCATGCCCAATACTGCCGATCGTCATCAGCCCCACAAATTCCAGGCTTGGACACTTGTTGATGACGTGCTCCACAGCAGCCGTGGTGTCTCCGGGAGGAAGGCCGTGCTTACCTGGCAAAAAGTGGGGAGATTTGTGTAAAGCTCTGCCAGAGAGCTCCCCTCCCTGCAGCCAGCCAGAGGCCAAGAGATGATCAAGTTTCACCTTAACTTAGAGAAACGCTTTAAGAGTGCAAACCAACCCATCCCATTCAGGTTGTTTCTATCGAGTCAGCAGGACAAACCTGCATATCGTCAGAAAAAGCCACTTACTGTCTTCTCCACTTGTGTTAACTTGCACCATGACCTTCAGCTTCTGAGACGACCCTTTTTTCTGCCATGAGCTGTTGACTCTGTCTGCCAGTTTCACAGAATCCACCGTTTCCAACATGAACAGGTTGGGGACAGCTGGGGAGAAAACACAGGCTGAGGGCAATTCTGCTGGCGCAGAAACTTCTGTACCTACAAGTCAGCTTGCTCACAGAGACAGGCACACAAAGTTGTTCTTATTTTCTTATTTGAACATTGGACGACTGATGCATGCAGGGTCACTGCACATAAAATTAAACAGGATTTACCGATCAACTTGTTGACGTTATTTTTCTGCAGGTGGCCAATAAAATGCCATTTAATCTCTGGACAAGACGACAGAATCTGAAAGCAGAGAGGAACAGCGAGGTTTGAATGACAATTCCCTCTTCCCCCACACAGTACTTAAGTCCTAGCTTGCCCACAAACAAAATACCAGACACCCAATCTTCTTCATTTGTTTACTCGGAAAGATACAGCTCAGGCCGCGCTTGTGGTGTGCGCTGAGGTTGCTTCACTGTCTGGAGAGGAGCAGGGCTGTGGCTGCAGAGCATTACAGGGTGAATGGGGAAGGTAAGGCTCTTTTGTAACTGAACAGTCATAAAATGGCATTTTCCTCAAATTGAGCATTACCATTTTTTCAAAGGAGGACTGTGCCTCTCCTACAGCAGAAAGTACAAAATGTAAAGCGCTGTTCAGACAAATGCTTTATGAGTATTCACAGAATCCTCTGGAGCCAGCAAGGCAAGGAGGGGGAACAGGGCAGAGGCAAAGAGCTAAGAATAACCCCACCACTTATCTGAAAAGTCAAGGATCAAACAGCCTCCATCGCCAAATCCCTAACAAAACCCAGGATTTTTGCTGAACAACTCTCAGGACACAGCTGTACAAGGAGAGAGAATATACAAGGAACTGTGTACTTACTCTAGAGTCTGATGCCTTTTCTAGCAACTCTTGAACCTAGGAGAATTCAAGACAATCCCGTTAAAACCACGCCAGTCGTGCCTGCACCGTTAGAACGGTCTCCCTGGAACGGGTGTCCCCGGGACCAACATGCACCTCATACAAACAAGGCCAGGGCCTGACGCTATGGCCAAGCCTCGCTCCCCGCCGGCAGGGCCATGTGCCCTGGGCCGCCCGGCGCCTGGGCCCCCTCGCAGACCC
>NW_009259988.1:152356-152645 GCF_000687185.1 Egretta garzetta
TGCCTGCAGCGCACGCGCTCCCCTTCCATCGCACCTTTCGTGGGTTTGGGCCACAATCGGTGACAAATCCAGGCACCCACCCGTGCCGCGGGTAACGGGGCAGCCTCGCTGCCCTCCTCCCGCCCAGCGCTACCCAAACCCACCTACCCGCCCGTGGGATGGAGGCGCAGGCCCAATGCTGCTCGGTGGGGAGGCGAGGAGAGCTGGGGGTCCCCGCTGCAGCAAACGAGAGCGGTGTCAGCACGGGGTGACGCTGCCCCGGCAGCCCCACCAGCACCCATCAGCACCG
>NW_009259988.1:153474-159013 GCF_000687185.1 Egretta garzetta
TCCAGAGATGGGGACTCGACCCCTTCCCTGGGCAGCCCATTCCAGAGCCTGACAGCCCTTTCGGTGAAGAATTTTCTCCTAATGTCCAACCTAAACCTGCCCTGGCGCAGCTTCAGACCATTCCCCCTCGTCCTATCGTCAAATCCGGCAGCTACCAGCCTTGTCTGTTCAGCGGGCACGCACTGCCCATTGCAACGACGCTGCAGAACTAAATTTTGAGCCCCACAGCTTCCATACTCCAGGAAAAAAACACCCCCAAAACAAAGCAGCCCACAAACCCACCCCCCAAAAATGACATTCCTCCCACCTGCACGAAGAGCAGTCTCCCTAGGGTGCCAAGTTCAATTGTTTCAGACAGAAAAAAAACCACTTCATAAAACCAGGGCAGGCGACACCACTTGTTCTGCACGCCCTGTTTGAGCTGTGAAGGCCGGGACGGGTGGTGGGGAGCGCTTGGAGCGCAGCCACAAAGCTCTGCAGCCACCCGTGGCAGCCACGCAGCCGGAGAAGCCACGGGGCGCGGGAGGCCCCAGCGCCGCGGGGCCACGGACAATGCCAGCCTTTATCACGGCAAGTCAGATGGAAAGAATGGGAGACTGCCAGCTGGAACCCATTAACTAAAATATTTGCCTTAATGTGCAGAACTTAACTCTCCCTCCCCATATTCTGAGCAGTGACAGTATTTACACAGCTGTTTAGAAATACCGAGAAGGTTCCTGCCCTTTGTCTGGTAAAAACATGACAATGAGTTTCTGCAAACTTTACCAAATCCTAGGCATTTGCCACTGAAGTCTTGTTACCGTATTTTTCACCAATCCGGTTAGCAAAGTGGGTCCGAAAGGCGCTTGCTGCATTCCTCGGTCGGCTGCTGAGCCCACAGGGACACCTCTGCCCCCTCCTCCTGCCGGAGCTCCGTTTTCCTCCCCCCTGCTCACTGGAATGGGAGAACCAGCACCACGCAGCCGCACGGGCGCGTGTCGGCCGGCACAGCACCGATCCGCAGCGCCCCACTGGAGCAGCAGCAGCCTCGATGTTACCCCTTGTAAACCTTCCCCTGCAAATATACCTACGCAGTGCATTAAAGGTTATCCATGAAAAAAAAAAAAAACAAACCAAAACCAAACCAAAACTGATGTTAAAATTGAAGGCCATTTTATTGTCATAGCAAATACCAAAATAAAAAGGCTTTTAATTCAATACATGAGAAGATCAAAGACCGCACTGGTAAAGCATGTTACCATGCTGCCGCCAGCAATTCTCAGGTACCAGCAGTACCACAAACCTGTATGCTCTTTGTTATATAGCGTGGATTTAAAATTTAGATCTTCCTTTCAAGATTTCAGATTATGGAAATTAGGACAAAAGGTCAGTTAAAGAGATAGATGGAGTAAAGATTTACATGGAGTGACAGATCTGCTCTGGAAAATTAAGGACATTATTACATATAATGAAGAAAGCTGAATGAAAACACAACAACGGATTTTGGCATGTGAATACTCATATGATTTCAACTTTGTCTTTGCTTTTTTATTTTTACTCTGATTACAATTTAACTGCATTACAAGAATACTTCAGCAGTAATGTTTTCAATTAAAAAAAAAAAAAAATCATTAAAACCTATTTATTCCAAACTATTGTCTTCCTGTGAAGTCATACACAAGCACACTTCGTAATACCACTTTGGGTTCTTTGGGTCTTTTTCATTAGTGAAAAACACTCGCGTAGAAAGTAGGTTTTAGTTAGGGGTGGAAATCTCCAACACAAACGCAGAACAATCCCAACTGAGATCACCCTCAAAGGTTTAGGTACTATTCCCTTATTCCTAAATTTCTGCTCTTCCCTGCTCACACCCTTCCTGCAGAGACCTGTTTTGTATAGAAGTCGGTAACATTACAGCCTACCTATTGATGCAATTTTTTTTGACTGCCTGGTTGTCTAGTGTAGTACATAGGTCTGGAGATGGAACTTCCCTCAGCTCGTATTTTCCAACAAATACAAAGACGACAGACAGGAGATGGGACTTTTCTCCAGCAGAAACTGACGCTTATCTTTTATTTTGCGTTTTCAAGGATCAATAGTCACTCTCCTAACAGGGAAAAGAAAACTAAAGTAAAAATACTGGAACCAGCAGCTGAAATTAATCCAATTTCTATCTTAGTGTGATTGCCTTATTAAAGAGACTAATGCATATTTAAAACACTGAAGGGTGAAACCAAGGGTAGTACGTAGCAAGCGTTTGGGGCACAAGATGGTAAATGCAATAGGCTGGTCTCTGACAACTATGTTAGCACTTTCACTTGCATCATCTATCAGTACATTGGCCGCAAATTGTAACAGCAATTAATAAACCGTCTCTCCTGCCAAGTGGCAGATGGATTAGGGAGAGGGAAAAAAAAAAAAAAAATGTTCTCTCTAGGCCTGAACTTTTGTCTTTAACACCCCCTCAAGTTTTGCATGTGTGTAAAACAAAACCCTATTACCTCTTTGCATCTGGTATGCGAAGGATTAATCAGTTTTCTGAAGTGAAAGGTACGTTATATAGCATTGTTCTGAGTGAAAAATTTATCTTTGGGCAGTTCAGAGACAAGAGGTTCTGTTCTTTGTCCTGTGACTTTTCAGTACGATGTTTTGTGCCCTTTGCTCCTGGTAAATCTTCCTTTCACAGGGTCTAATTCAGAAAAAAAAAAAAAAAACAAAAAACCAAAACAAAACCATCAAGTAACTCTGTTCCATGCATTTCAGTTTACCTGAATGTTCCCTTTCTACAACAACACTGTAAACACTGGAATCCAGTTGGCCTTGCAGAGGCAGGTAACTACTGTAACGACCATGGGACTTGTCATTCGAGCAGTTACTCGCCACTGAGGCTTTTTGCAAAGTCAGGGTCCCTGAGACAAAAATTCTTTTCTCCCTAGTTTCTCCTAATGACGATGACTGTGACAAGTACCATGCCTGCAGTCTGGTTTCACTGAAAATCAAGTCCAATTACCCAGTGGCAGGACACTGCCTCCACCAGCATGCCTACACTCCCCACCGAGCGGCTAAACCGCTGGCAAAAGCCTCAAAACACAAACTCCCCCCTTTGCCCTCCCCAAATACGACAAATGGAAACCAAACCAGTGTTAAGCTACCAAAAATGAACAGTTTGGGCCACTACCTGCACAACACAGCCTAAGGCTTAGATCCCCCCCCACCTGCAGGACTGCAGCTGAACTTGCGTAACTCACTGTGCACGTGGTCTCAGCTGCCCTACCAAGGGAAAAAACCATCGGCTCAGACCTCAGAAAAAGGTGGGTTTGTGCATTTGCTACACCCTGCGCTCAGGACAGACCTGGAGCATAGACATGGGCTGTTGCCTTCAAGCAGACACGCGTAGTGTACAAAAGTCTAGCACCTTTTTTTTAAAAGGGGTTTGAAATAAAGTATTTGAAATTCCCAACAAGAAAAAAAACCCAAAACAAGTTGTAGCAGCAAATCCCCTCCCTCCAAACCCTCAAAATTTCTTTAATTCCAACTGCTACAAACCACCTCAATCCAAAATTAAGTACCCATCTAAGCTGGCTGCAGAACAGGTAGTCTAGCTAGCCTCTCCAGAATAATTTGGTCTCCATGTCCAAGAGCAGAGAGGTGCGTCTGGAGGACATACCTGGAGCTGGCTGCTTAGAAGTTACCAGAAAAAACACCCCATAAATACCAAAGTCTTTGTGTCTAATTGTCATACAAAAGATTGAAAGGATTAAGTCTGATTCATCTCTTTCGGTACAGGAAAGGGGGAAAATGAAAAGGAGC
This sequence comes from Egretta garzetta, assembly GCF_000687185.1. Classification (NCBI taxonomy): domain Eukaryota; kingdom Metazoa; phylum Chordata; class Aves; order Pelecaniformes; family Ardeidae; genus Egretta; species Egretta garzetta. The sequence goes on from NW_009259988.1 coordinate 157,264, forward strand.
TTCCCAGTTCATGTTTCTTTTGATATAAAATGAATAGAAATCTTTCTTTTCAGTTGACTTTATGAAGTAGTTTTGTGTCCTCATTGGTTCCTGCCCCATCCTCTTCTTGGATTCCCTCTGCCAGTCCCTCTGCAAATTTGCTCTGGCTTCCCGCATAGTCCATGAACATGTTGGGAATATCTTTGCCAAAATATATCTTGCTGTTTGCTGCGATAGCCTTGTATTTCATCAGCTGCAAGTACTCAGGAGTTAACTTCAGCTGCACAAAAAGAAAACAGATCACCAACAGCTTGGATTTAGTCAAAAGCAAATTCCTGCCATGAGCATACGAGGCATCCACTTTTCCACAAGGCTAGCAGGCATGCTCGTCCTCTCTTCGCTGAGAAGACGGAGTGCCCAGAAGAAGGCTCTCTTTCAGTATGCCAAAGCGAAGCTCTAAATCCCAGTGACTAAATGGCAAAATGAGAAAGTGATGGAAGCAGCTGGGGAAATGTTCAATCCAAACATACCAGAGATGGAGATGCTCGAAAGCACATAACTCACTGAAAGCCCTTGCAATGCAAGCTACTGGAAAGAAAAATACAACTGGCTTTTTTCCAGCGAGTAGATTGACGAGTCTGTTTCGGAAAGCAGAGCTCATTCGTTCAGGATAATTACATTATAACAGAGAGGATAGAATAACTGGGACAAAACTTGTGCACCGACATCCCAGACCTCTGTCCATTCTCACTGACCCTTACAAATCAGAAAGTCTTCCTGCTGGGATGTCCTGGGAACTTGCTGTAGGCAGTAACAAGCCTGGCAGTTCTATCCATATAATTTCTCTGTTTCCAGGTTTCTTTTTGTTTGGGTGGTGGTTTTTATTTTTTTCTTTTGCAGGACCAAGGCTTTGCCAGCCTAGTTAGTTTGGTGCACAAGATCAGCTCTGTTTGTTCTTTACCTGAACACGTGTTTACTCTCAGCTTGCCTATAGCTCTAGAGATCTCCCTGCTTTGCCTGCTTGCCAGCTTGCAGGCTGGAATGAATCGACATTTCTGATTACAACAGTGTGAAAGGGCAACACTGAAACTGATATCCTCTCCACAGAGCACGCCATGGCCCTATTAGCATCTAGCAGAGGCTGTCTCCAGATGACCAGACATTTCAGTATCCTGACATAAATTTATCTGTCCAGAGAAGAAAATTAATTTGCAAATAAGGATCTAATTGTTTCAGTCCGGTGAAAATTTTTCTGAGAGGAGATGGCTTTGTTTTGCTTTTTGACTTAAACAATGAGACACAACAAGCAAACAACAAGCAGACTGCTCTTTTGCTGAGTGCTTCTAACAGCCTAATGGAAGGAGCCCTGCTTCAAGGCACAGCGTAAGGAAATAACAATACCTTGTTAGCCTCGGCTACTTTCATAGCAGTGTAGCATTCAGCATCAGCTCTTGCCTTCTCTCTCGCAAGGAATGCGGCATCTGGAAGAAAACACAGGCTCTCATATTCAGATTTTTATTTCCAGCCACGTTAGCACCATTTGCAGCTGGAAACTTTTTAAAGTGGCCAGTACCACATCTAAACTGTACGGGATACAACAAGGGGAAGAGGGAACAAAATGGGAAACTCAGAAATGGGATCTCACTTTACATCTAAAACGCTGCAGGATGATAGCATTAAATAAGTAAGTTGCATCTGCAACTGAAGGCCTCAAAGCATTTTATAAACATAAGGTTGTTATTACTAGCCCTGTCACGCGGGCTGAGAACAC
>NW_009259988.1:159075-166937 GCF_000687185.1 Egretta garzetta
ATGCACGTGGGGTGAAAAACCCTTTTTTTCCTCACCCCAGCCACTAACTCTCGTGCTGAAAACGCAGCAACTGTTCCACTGCAGAATTGGTATTTACCCACGACATTTGCACAGGCCTCCAAGAACAGCAGACTGCTCTGCAGATGAATTCTGTGACTGTGAAAGCAATTCCCCAGATGGGGCTTTGTCTGGAATATTGAGGTTAAGATTCTGGCACGTAGAGGCAGGCGATTTTAACCTTTACAGGCTCTGCCCCTCGGACAGATGTTGGAGAGCTGTTTCTCTGCAATATCAACAATTGCATAAAGGGTCTAATGCTGCAGGAAACTGAAATTCCCCGAGTCCTAGCGAAGACATTTAAGGAAAGAAACACTTCCCCTTTCTGTATCGCACTCCTTTTTTTTCCTTCTGACTTTCTATCTATCCAATGATAATGATGTGGTATCAGGCCACCACACTAACGCTAAGATGAGTGTCGTCCGGCTGGTTTGATGTGATCTCTCAACATTCCTTCTATGACAGGGAGCCACACGATTTTAATACAAGCCAGTCTGGATCTGAGAGTCCCAGAGCTGGATAAGCCATTTGTTCACCTAAACTAGCAAGGAGTCCTGTGAGCTGCTACACTTAAAAAGTCATGTAAGCAACTGGATGGTTTGGCCCACGACTTGCCCTGTTTCGGCTAAAAAGAGTGGTCCCAGTCAGAGACACTAGAAAGAACGAGGGAGACAGGAATCCTCTGCCAGCACAGAGTTGAACTAAAGGCCTGACACCCAGTGACACACATTTATAAGAAATAAAAACCATTGTATTTCTGCAGAGAACTTCAGCAATGAGAAGCTGCTGATCTGTAAAACTCTTAATTGGCTCCTCGGCGGCCTTCTGCAGAGCTTGACAGGGCCTATAATGAATGTAATTATAAATAAGGCCTTGCCACTCTGAGCTGGAAACACAGACCCCTTTTCATGTCCTGGAATTTCCTTGACAAAGCATTGTATCGGATGGGTCGGGGGACATCATCTTAACATAGCAGTACAACCTTCTAGAAAGACCACCTTGAGAAAGAGAGTTTCAAGAAGCACAGTCTGCCAAGAAGCATTCTTATTCCTGCCTCTGGTCAATCCTTGGTCCTAAAAGTAGTTAGCTGCAAAGCTAAAAGAGGATGAAAAAGCAAAAACCCAAACTAACCAGAGATATTACAGATTTATTGGTTAAGGCAAAAGACTACATTTTCAAAAGAAAAGCAGCTCCCCCTCCCCTTCTCTCAACCTTTAGGAGCTGGAAGCTACATAACAGAACCCTGCTGTTGCAGAGTGTGTAATTGCCAGACTTTGTTTTCTAAATATTTCACGCTACATAAAAAAACTAAAGCTAAATTTGTGTACCTCTTGTTCCCTCCAAGAAGAGACAGGTTCTAGAAGAATCCTAAGCAAGAAAAGGATGGAAAGCTTCTACAACCCTACCCCAATGCAGATAATCCTGACTGATCTGACCCCCTGGAAACTCCACTGCAGAACAGGCTGTGAAAAAGTTGGGAGAATCCGAGTATTCAGACACATTTGTTCAGAACTGCAATGCATTACTGAAGGTACCACACACATGGGCTAAAATTAAAGACTTCAGACCAGTAACTTCACCCCTGTGACGTGAGCTTGGATTGAAGAACAGAGTCACTACACACACTTCAAGAACTACTTAACTCCATGGGGAACTGCTTCAGGATCCTTAGGTAAAATTCACCACAGAACATTTACTTTTTGGAAAGCTTGCCACTCACCTTCAATCTCTGAAATTCGCTTCTCCGTTTCCTTTTCCATCACTTTCTGTCCGTAAGTTATTTCAGCAACTTGTGCAATTTTTTCTGCCTCTGCAAATGAAAAAGAACACATCCACACTGTTGTCACGCAGTCTTCCTAATGCCACAAGCAATTTCACCCATGAAAGTCCTCACCACCCCCTTCTGGTGGAAATAAATCGTGGGAAGAATTTTCAGCCCTCAGAAGGCATCAAGTCGATGTTTGTGCGCAAAGCTGGAAACCACCTGAAAAACGCTTTGAGTTTTTCTGTAAAAGTTTCAGATCAGCAGCAAATAGATGCAGCAAGAGATCACCCAGAAATGAACCAGGTGCATCCCTCCCTGGTGTCTGGGGTCTTTTTGCTGCCTCCCCCCCCCCCCCAAGACCAATGAGGGCTTTCTTCCTTTCTGTCTCCGCTTCCTTCTCCACCACCTTCTGCTTCTGCGCTGCGATCAGCAGCTTTGTCTTCTCACTCTCCCTAGTGAGCCAGAAGAAGCCAGTTACAAAACGTGAGCTCACTGAAGTGGCGTTCAGTAAGCACGTTTATGGCAGGCAGCAATCAGGAAAGCGAGGGCATGTACCTGCACACACAGAGCCTTTTTTCTAAACAAAAGCATCTTTCCTCCCCTCCATAGCAGGAAGACTTTTCAGCCAAGTCAGCATGAAACACTCCCTGCTGCTCTCTGCAGGCTGCCATAATGCCTTCTACAAGAGGCAGGTCACAGACCATATACATCTTTAAGTTTTTTGGGCTACTATTAATGAGAAAATTGTTTAAACAAAGTAAGAAGTGAAAATCCCGCAAAAGCCTCGCCCTCACAGACTGTTATTGTTCTTCATTGGGAAGTATACAGCTTTACAATTACCTTTCACTCAATCAAATGGCCCTGTGCATTTTACCTGCAAAAGCCTTTTCTATCTGACTGTTTTGTACATAGGGTAAGAAGTTTTAAAAGTGTGCATATAAATAAAATACTCCGCTCCTGCTCCCAATCAGGGAAGAGGGGTTAGGGTCAAGAACACGTCTCTCTCAGCACATCTGTTACCATAAATACAGCAGGATATAACAGGTTGATTGGGGATTGTGCCTATCATGATTACACTGCACATGACCTACCACGATACCAAAAGGTCATATGAAATGCTAGGGAAGCAAAATGGATGAGAGGGATCTTATTCTGGCCTGCACAGACTCTGCTGGCAGAGCGCTCGGAGAATGTAAGCATTTCTGAATGATCAAGTGCAGGAGAAGGCAGCTGGCTCGGAGCATTGAAAAGGGATCAGTATGTCAAGTGCTATTAAAGAAAGTTATTTCAAAGCTTTGCAAGTCTTCAGCCTGTTGAATCAACTTTCCTCCGTCCTAGTCAAACAACAGGATTAGTGGTGGAATCTATCCACCTGCCACTCACCCGCACGCTCTGGGAGGCCTCTTTAAAATAGGGCCAGCGTCAAGAGGAAGGAGCCCCCAGGCAAGTAATTTCTGTGCTCAAGTGTTCAAAATGGAGAAATACCTCCTAACTCAGCAGTGACCTGCCAGCCACTCGCAGCGAGAGACACGTGCTCATCTGGCGCAGCCTCGCCAGAGCCTTTCTGAATGGCAGCACGAGGCTGAGAGCAGGCCTGGCAGAGGGCACTCCGATCACTGCATGCTGTGAAAACACATTAATCTGGATGACCGATTCCTTTTGGTAACACAAAGGTACAAGCCTCAGGCACTTACATGAGCTCGTAATTCCTCCGGATTGTTTCAGGGATGTTTGGCTTTGTAACTCGAACTGCCTGGAAAGAGAAACCGAAGAAAACATAGGCAAGCAGCCAACAAGGAAAAGCCAAACGGTCCCAAGGCTGCAGAGGGAGGGGGAGCTAACACTTCGGGCATGCTCTGCCACACAAAGCTTTCACGTGCTGCAGAAACTGCGACCAGGTCCAAACTCCACAGAGCAAACGTTAGGACCGAATGATCTCCTGACACGACAGGGGATTATAACCTGGGTAAACCAGTACCCAGAATAACACCAAAAGAAACCCCACACATCAAAGCTAAGAGGGGATGGAAAGGATCCTGTTCTCATTCCTCAATTAAGCAAAGTCTGTACTACACAGCAACTTTCCAAAAAAAAGTTTCACAGCTTCCTATTTCCATTTAGCCCTTACCCCTCCTTATGATCTGCACCTTAGACATCTCAAAAGTGAAATCCTGATTACCTGTATAATTAATCCACAAAGTCTGTACTACACAGCAACTTACCAAAAAAAGTTTCACAGCTTCCTATTTCCGTTTAGCCCTTACCCCTCCTTATTATCTGCACCTTAGACATCTCAAAGTGAAATCCTGATTACCTGTATAATTAATCCAGGGGCCATTGTCGTTAGGTCTTGCTGCAGGGCCAGTTTAAGGTTTTCATCAATCTGATCTGATTGGGGGGGAAAAAAAAAAAAAGGTAACTAAAAACCCCGCAAGGCAGCTTGCTGTCAACACCTACAGAATTAGCTGGAATGGCTCAGATTTCTTATTCCTGGAAAGCAAGCACAAATGTAAGTTTGATGTAGAAGTGCTGGGCCTGAGAAAAACCAACCCCGACCCCAAGGCAGGTTCCCATCTCTCTCAGCACATCAAGCAGCATCAATGAGCAGCAAACACTTGGGACAGACCATAAGAACGTGGCAGGCTTAAAATTAAACTCTTATTTTTTTTTCCCCATAACCTGCAGTTTGGAACCTTTCCGAGTCAGAAGTAGCATCTTCACAATAAAGAATCTGTGCTTTAACGCACTTCCGCATTGCTATCTGCCCAACTAGATCCTGAAGTAACGTGGTCCAGCTAAATGGTGACTGATTAGGAACGGCATCTGCGCCAGCAGAAGACAAGGAAAATGGAAAGGCAGAAATGCGAAATGGCTGCCTTAGTTATTTTAATAGGCTGAAAAAAAAAGAAAAATCATCGGTAACGTCTGTTTGGCTCAATGGATAGCAGCTAACTCCAGCGTAGCTAAGAAATTTCAAAAGGAAATACAAACCAAAACCCTGCTTCAGTGAGAAGCTCTAGGGATAGCAGTCTTTCCAGTTGGGGCCTGCTGAGAGGTGCAAAGGGAAAATAAAAATGTAATGGCCTTGAAAGCGATCACATCTCACTCCTTGATTATTTGCTTTGGTTCCAGTTTAGCTATCTGGAACTCACACTCACAATGAAGTTCAGCCAGGAGTTTAGGAACCAGCTGTTATCAGTTTCCTGCACCTGCTCGCAGATGTGAGGGCAGAGAACGACGTTAAGTCTGCTCGAAATGGGCTGCGCCCCGTTTCAGGACTCCTGAGCCAGAAAACATGCAGCTCAAACAGAGAGTTACACGGGAGTTTATGCAAGTTCCTTCTGTGCAAATCAGCGGCTTTGAGTCCGTTTCAAGCAGTTGTCGTCAGCAGCTGCCGACATCTGGAGACTCCATCGGCAAAGAACCAGTACACTCGCCAGCAGTCCCATAAAGGAACTGGAGGAGAACCGAGCCCCAGTTCTGCGCCTTGTGCAGAGGCCTATCAGAAAGCCAGGCTTCTTGGAAAGCCCAGTTTGAACAGAGGACAGGAGTTTGCAAACATCCTGTGTTCTTTCAGGCACAAGTTCTGTCCATTCAGGGTCCAAACCCATTCACAGCAACACTTTGCCCGCAGTCAGCACTGCTGTAGTGCTGGAAGGGATTTCTTGTCAGTCCAAAGCCATAAACAAAACACTCAGCACTGGCAGCAACTGGTTTATTTCTACCAAGAAACCACAACTTTTCTTCAGACCGTTTCCCAGCCTCTGTGCTGCCTGACTTCACAGTGGCCTGAAGCAAGGGAGGGAAGGTTGGCAGGCCCTTGCCAAGCAGTCCTGTTTTCCAGCGCTTGCATGCAGTGCCTGAGCATCGCAGCAACACGCACGACACAAAGCTAATCAAATCCCCAGGCCAGGGAGTGCTTGCTCATGCTTTTTGTAACAGCAAAGAGCAGAAGACTGGCTTTTCCATCTGGACACTGCAAACTTTCAGCTGATTTCACAAATGACATTTGCTAAACACACAAAGAACACCGCAGAATTACCACTCCCTTCTTCCCTAAAGCCCTCTGCTCCTATGGCAACTTTTGATTTTTTTTTTTTTTTGTTACAACATACTGGAGCACTCAGCACACCAAGACAACAAGGAGTAAATGACAGTAGCTGGTTAACAACCCCAATTCCAAACAAAGCATATGCTGGATTAATAGGTAAAAAGCCCAGCAGCTGGGGGTGGTGACTTCTGTGCCAGCAGACCATGCAAATGGCCGTCAGAAACACCAGCCAAGGAGCCATCGATCCAACAGCAAGAGGTCAGAGGGGCAGCTCACCGAACAGCTCAATGTAGACCTCCTGCAGCGTGTGGACACTGCAGAACTGGTTCAGCTCATGGTGAATCTTGTTGAAGATGAGAGCTTTGTCATAGTCAGCAGTGTAGTTCTTCACTATGTCGTACACTACAAAAGAAGAAACCGGCGTTAACAGCTGGGATGGAGGGATGTCTTGGGTTGGGCTGACCACTTGCAGTGAAAATCTCATGGCTCAGTCACAGCAGAGTCGCGGTGCCACTCTGAAACGGGGAACCCATCCACAAGAGAAGCCTGCACCACAAACAAATACTTTGTTCAGGGGAAGTTTTATTTCTTGCTAATATAACACCCTAACCGACATTCTGTCGCATGCTTTGTAAACAGAAGGCCATCTAACCTGTAACAGCCCTCTCAATACTACTGGCAAACATGCACAGGTTGTGTCTGAGCTGCAGAATACAGAGACAGCGGACTCTATGCACGACAAGGGAAGAGCACCCTGAAGTTGGCATAAAACCAACGTCTCAAAGCAGCCCCACTGATGAGCCAGGTAGTTATACCACACTTGTAACCAACAGGATGTTAAAAACCAAAGGATTTGGAGAAAACAAGCTGCACAGGTTGTTCTCCTTGGACCTCAGAGCCAGCCTTCTGCTCACAGGCACCCTGTCTCCCCTACCTCTTGCACACCTTATTATTCACATCAGAAGTTCTTCATCGAAGCATAAAGCCCAGTGGGGCCATAACAACACAAATAATAAAAGTGATGGATGGTATTCAGATATTAGCACAGCAACTAGCAGCACAGAAGTATGTGCAAGAAATAATAAATACACAAAATGTCTGGGAGAGCTGGTTAAAAAATTCTGCCCAGGAAGTTCGGGGCTTTACAAGGCCCACAGGGGAATACCCATGGTACACCCCAGCTCTAAATCAAAGCATGACCACACACAACCTCATCACCTCACCTCACGCTAGCAGGAGCTCAAACAACACTGGACTGCAGGATTTGCAGGGTCACAGGGGAAGAACTCACCTGCACTCTGGATGAGGAAATTCACCACCTCAATTCTGTCAAAATAAATCATCACTCCTCCACTGCAAAAGGAAGAAAGAGGAAAAAAAATGAAGTTTGCTGCAGGTCAAGTGCCCTGGGCAGCTTCCGAGCAGAGGACACTCCCCTCTAGCGGGCTGAGCACAGCACCCACGCCTGGCCACACAGCACCGCTGCAGCACTCCAGCAACCCCCCAATGCCCCACTCCTTCCACCAGGCTCCTGGTTTCAATTACATGCATCTCCAGAAACTGGAACGTGGAATGTGGGCCCAGGCTTGGAAAACTCAGTGCAGGCATTGAGGACGGCTGCACATAAACCACCCCAGGGCTCATCAGCCTGGGTGATGCATTACAGAGCCTTTCACTGATTTCAGCTGGGGGTGTGTGGGAGATCCACTCCATTAAAACAAATCTACATGTTTTAGAGCATGCTGGAGCAAGCAGTAGGGGGAAAGGGAAAGGATTGAAAGGTTTCTAGCAAAAAATAAAGGACTGCAGGGGGTAACACCTGACCATCTCACCTGGTGCCACAAGGAACGTTTTTCACCTCATCTGTCTGCAGTGTGGTCTGAAGGGAGATTTAAGAAAAGAGGCTTAAGAGCCAGGCTTTTCCCCGCACGGATCCTACTTGCTTATAAGCACGTAAAACAGCCGCAGGCTTCTGCCCACACCGCCCCC
>NW_009259988.1:167704-169315 GCF_000687185.1 Egretta garzetta
CCCCGCGGGTCCGGCCCCGCTGCCCCCCGCCCTTATCGGGGTGGGCGGGGGCGGGAAAGCATCCCAAACCTTCCCCTTCTGCAACTAAAAAGCATGGGAGAGAGGTATAAAGCGCCAGGAAAGGAGAATAATTTGATCTTTACACTCGATAGACCCCCGGGGGTTACGTACAAGGGACCCAGTGCCCGTTAGGAATAAGGAACGGAGCATCCCTGGAATTTGTCAATCCAAATTTTACAGCTCTTAAATAAGCGCAAAAGGGCGCCAGAGATGAAATACACCCTGTATTGGGGTTGGGGTTTTTTTTTTTAAAAACGCTTGCCCAGATTTAAGGCCCTGATAAAATGTATTAAATCTTTAAAGGTTTTAATGAATCCAGTATGTGTTTCATAAATCAAGAACCTCTGCTCAGCCCCCTCTCGGTTTAATAAGGGTAAACTAGGAAATTGCTCTGAGCTGAAGCAAAATACATTCATATAATATTGAAAAGTAATAGATTTTTAAATGTGGGGTGTTCTGGCTCGCAGTCGCGGTTTTGCTTCATAACATCGACGCTATATCATTACCCTGAATGGGAAACCAGCTGCGGCCACGTGTTTAACAGCATCAAGATGTGAACTAGCACAAAGGTAAATATTATTTGTAATAAACCAGAAAAAAGGGAAAAAAAAAAAAAGGCCAAAAAAATCATTACTTCTGGACCCGGGGCCAGGAACATTCGGTGGTGCCTGTGCCGCAGCCCCTCTGGTTTTTAACAGCACGGGCTTTTTTATATGAACAAATGGTTTATTACGCCCACTTCTCTCCGGCACTTGAAAACTTTTTCATCCCTGCCCCGTTCCTCCCCGCCCCGCTGCAGTGGAGCCCGTATAAAAATATCTCGCGGGTTTTACTGCAAAGTTAATTGAGACAAGTTGGAAGGCCTCTGAGCGCTCTCGTTAACGCGCGGTCCCAGCCTGCCGGCGGGGACGGACCCGGGGCGGGGCGCGGGGGCGGCCCCCCTGTGAATGGGGGTGGAAAACCCCCGCCCCCGCCGTTCCTGCTTCGGTGTTTAAGGTTACCTCCGTGCACAGCCGGAGCGGTGGGGTGGAAAGCTCCTGCTCGCCAGTCCCACTCCATCCCCATTCCCGTCTCCATCCCCATTTCCATCCCATCCCCATCCCTCGGTGCTCCCAGCACCCTCCGGCACAGCCCCGCTCACCTCCCCAGGCTGGGCAGCTTCGGCTCTCCTGGAGGAAGCTGCTCTAAAAGGCGAACCCGGCGCTTCGTTAACCGTGATGCCTAATAACTATTTAATACCGTGTTTGTAAAGTGCCTCCAGGATGAATCGTGCGCCGTGAGCGCTTGGTGCTGCCGTAACTCACCGGGGCTTTTACCTGGGAGCCAGGAGCCGCTCCGGGTGCAAGGGACCCCTCACTCAGGCGCTGGCTGGCGTGGTGACCTCTTTATTGGCCTGGGGAGCCCCAAAGTCATCTGGTGGAAGCCCAAAATTGCCAGTAACTCTTGCAGCTCTCACCGGAGCGCAGCAGCAGGGGGGGGACTCAACTTGCAGGGGGTTGAATGTCCATAAAAACTTGATTTTTTTTTTGTTTGGCTGGGGGGAAGAGAGAA
>NW_009259988.1:169848-173188 GCF_000687185.1 Egretta garzetta
GCGGCATTTTGGCTTTTCGCTCCATCCTCTTGCTCCCCCCTAACCTCCAGGCTGGGACGTTCATCCTCCGGAGGGATGGTCCCAGCAGGAGCCAACGCCGCCGTCCCGGCAGAGCGGAGGGGAGCTCACCCCGAGGCTTTGCTCTGCGTCGTCCCGCAGACGCCAGCCCCGTGGCTGGGCGCCAGCGTGCCAGGTCATCCTCCCAGTAAATAAAGGAGCAATGTTTCCAGCCCCCCGACGCTGTTTTCTAAAGGGAAATGATTAATGGTGCTTGGAAACCACAATTCATCCCAGGAAAGAAAGTAGATTTACCCAAAACATGCGTGAGAATTAGCACTCGGATCAGCTCCTAGGGCAGAGGAGGGGAAGCTAATGGCAAACAGAGCCCGTCTGTGCGCAGGGGGAGAAAATACCCCGCGAAAAAAAACACGGGCTGGAGAAACTGAGACGGAGCAGGGGCAGGAGGAGGGGAGCGGCTGCCGGAGCTGGTGCCCCCCTGGGCTGGAAACCTCCTTCCCTTCGTCTGCCCCGCAGCCAAGATGGTCATGGTGGAGGAGAAGGGAAATCTCCTCCGTGGGCCTCCCGACACGGCACGGGGAAGGATGAATGCTGCTGGCGGGACTCAAACCGGTCATTCCTGAATGTCCCAGAGGTACCCGGGACCAGGGAGAAGCAGGAGGGGTTTTGCACCAAAACCCAGAGGGTTCCTGCCCGCAAATGGGAAATGCTTTAGAAAAAGCCTGTTTTGGGGCTGGGGGGAGCAGTCTCACCCTGCTCCTGCCGATGGGAACCACTGGGATTAGTGGGGTGGCGCTGGGGCACACCACGGCAGCACCAAGCATCGAGCCATCGTGGTGATACTCCAGTTGTCCCCACAACTTCATCCTTGAGGTGCAGGAAACCTCAGAGAGGGGCAAAGCCCAGTTTTCCTCCATAAGGGCGGGAGGGATGCGGCAAGGGCAGCCCTGGGACGGAGCACGGTCCCGCTCGGATGCAGGAGCCACAGCATCATCCCCCCATCGCCGGGTCCAGCTGAGCCGCAGGAACAAGGCAGGTTAGGCAGTGCATGGAAAAGGCTTTCAGGCACAAATCCTGACCTGGATCCAAGCCACTGTGCTCTCCTCTGCCCAGGGGCTGCATAAACCCCGGGAGAGCAGCAAGGGAGGGGAAAGGGCTCCCTCGACAGGAACCAGGCACCGATGGCACAGATTTATCACCCGATTCTGGAGATAAAATACAAGATCTCTGCCTTGATCTCTGCTCTGGATGAAGGCAGTGCCCGGCCCCACGCAGGTCCCGTCCCGTGAGCGGCACAGAGCTGCTCGGAAAGGGCTCCAGGAGGGTGATTTATTTGTGGGATTCCGGGAAGGGCTGGGGAAGCCTCGGCGAGGTGCTGAAGCCCAGGTCAGGAGTCAGCCCTGTCTCAGTGATATATTTAGAGCGGGATAATGTAAGTGACAGGAGGGGGGGAAAAAAAAATATCTATGGAGGAGGTGCAGATCCGTCCCCTTGGCCGGGGAGTGACTGGATGATCTGAGCCAGGGAACAGATAGTTGGATTTCCCTAGTTTCTCCCTTCAAATAAATCACAACTCCAGAGCCCTTTAAACTCTGCAATATGATCTGTTCCAATAAGGAAGGGAATGAAAGGCTGCGTCTCTCTGGAAGCCTCCAGAGCCATAAATCTCCTATGTACAAACACATACCAGATTTCCAAGTGCATTTATTTTATTGTATTGTTTTAACAGAAAAATCAAACTGCAATAAACTCAGTCCCTCATTAGCTGTCTCTGTGTCCAGGCCAAACGTTGCTAATGAATAAAATCAGGACAAAGGAATGTGGCTGTCGGTCAAGAGCCCGGCCGGGCGCTGACCCCCGGACAGGCGCTTCCCCATGAGCCCCACGGAGGTGGTGGGATGGGGGGAGCCGAGGGGCTGGCTTCTGCGCTGCCCATCGCTGCAGGTTTGCTGGGCTTTTTCACCCCAAATCCAGCACCCCTCCTTGGGCCCTGGCATCCCTGCCTGCCCCACGCCACGGCAGCTGGAGTTTAGTTTAGGGGTTTCTTGCACTGGGCTGTTGTGGCCCCCGATGTCACGCGCCCTAAGCGAGATGCTCAGGAGCAGCGTGGAGCACGGGGCAGTTTGGGTGGGGGACACGCGCGTGCCCCCTCCGTGCCGGGCTCCATGAGGCTTGCAGAAGGACGTCTGGACTCATTAAGCACTGGGTCAAACAACGCCCAAACTGGCAACCGGGGCAGTTTCGGGGTTGTTGGTCATTAATCATCCACTGACAGCCCTGAAGGGCCCGGCTGCTCCGCCGAGTGGGGCTCTCGGGGGGGGGACGGGGGAGCCTGGGGGGTCCAGGCACGGCGGGGTGCTGTCATGTCCCAAGTGCAGGAGATGCAGCAACTTGGTCTGATCCGGGAAAAAAAACTGAAAATAAACCCTGAACTGCCCGGGAAGGAAAAAGGAGCCTGTCTGCAGGATTTATGGTGCTGGCGTGGCCAAGCCGGAGAGCCCAGAGCAGCGCCCGCACCGCGTGGGTCCCGCCTCAGCCCACGGAGAAATTCCTTACTTATTGAATCACATTTGTCATCCCTAAATACATATGCAGGCCCATGTTTCTGAATCCATAAACATCTTTAACCAAATTTGCTCAGCGAGGCCTCTTTCAGCAGTAATTTATATTTAACTTTTTCCATATGCGGGGCCTGTCGCGTTGGTGTCATTTCCGGGAAAACCAGGGGGGCTCGGAAAAAAAGGGGGGAGCGCAGCGTGTCTTGGCCCGCTGGAGCAGCCCAGCTGCTGGCACGGCGCGAGAAATCCACCCGGCAGAGCCAGTGCTCATTAATCATTTGAACTACTAAACTGCCAGCTCCTTTCAAGATCTTTCAAGAAGTGTTTTCACCCAAAATAGAGTTGAAAACGCGCCGGGCCCTACTTTCAGAGTCTCATCCATCTGGCCATTATGGGGAGTGTCAGGCGGCTCTGACAGACAAGGCTGCTCTGTTCGAGGGGCCCCGGCTCCCGCAACCTGTCATATCGCGGGGCTGATCGCATCTGACAGCTCCATTTGTACCTACCCAAGAGATGAAAGGGCCGTTCACAGCAGCAGAGAGAAGGGCACGGGGGAGAGGGACGAGCAGGGGCACCCCGGGGCGGCGGCGGGGTGTGGGATGCCACCAGCATCCCTGGTATCTCGCTCTGCCCTGTGCTCGCACCACAGAGAGAATTGGCCCCTCTCCCCAAAAGCCCATCGCTGCGCCGTGCCGGGGTGCAAGCAGACGGGTATCAGCGTGCAATGTGGGGTGCAACCTGGAGCAACAAAAGGCCAGGAGCCG
>NW_009259988.1:173447-174904 GCF_000687185.1 Egretta garzetta
CCACCCCCCGCCGTGCCGTGGCTCGGTGCCGAGCTCTCCCGTGCCCTGCCGCGCACAAAGCATCCCTTGCCAAGCCCCCAGAGCTGCCGGCCCTGCGCTGGCTCTGCCCTGGCCCCCATCTCCCCCCAGACGCATCTGTGAGCATGCTGGGTGCTGTATGCAAACCCCTGGTGCTGAAGCAGCACAAGCCAGACCCCAAAAATGATGGGATAGACCCCAACGCTGCGAGAGCTTCCTCCGTGGTTGGGAGGGCTCTGCCTCGCACCAGCATGCACCAGCAAGCACCCGACTGCTGGGGCTGGGACTCCAAAAACCAGCTGCCGACAGCCCGCTGCACCCCTTGCAGTGCTCCCTGGTGACAAACCCCGCCGAGCCCTGCCCCAGGGCTTCTCCTGTCTTTTTGCCCCCCGAGAAGCCGGGCAGGTTCATCAGCCAGCAGTTGGACCGGAGCTGGCGTGGGGGCTGCAGGCACGGGGGTCCGCTGGTGCGTGCCGCAGGATTCCCCTGCCGGCGCTGCGCCGCCGCACGCAAGTCAAAAACGTTCGGGAATTATCAACATGGCAATCGGGGCAGAGCACGTCTCTGCAGCTGGAGGAGCGGGCGAGGTGGGCACCCAGCGAGCCCTTCCCGAGCTGCTGTTCCCAATACAAAATTCAGCCAGAGCCTAAGACACGCGCAGAAACCCCAGACGGACCGAAGGGCTTTTTGGCTCCATTTCTCAGCAGCCGGGGCGGCAAATTCCCCTTCCCAGCCCTGCCATGCAAGGGGCTGTTTTCTGGGGCGGGCTGAGCAATAATTTTCTTGCAGACCTCGGGTTGCTCCGTGCCTGTGACAAATCATCGGCTCCCCGCGAGCCCGGCTCGCGCTTTGCTTCACATCGTCTTCCACAGAACGTGGCTCTTCCCACCTCGGAGGGAGGACCTGGCCACCGTCCCGCTCCAGCCCCACGGACGTCACCGA
Source organism: Egretta garzetta (assembly GCF_000687185.1). Lineage (NCBI taxonomy): Eukaryota > Metazoa > Chordata > Aves > Pelecaniformes > Ardeidae > Egretta > Egretta garzetta. Next base: position 174,408 of record NW_009259988.1, read on the forward strand.
GCCCGTGCAGGGAACTGGAACGAAACCCCGCGAAGGTAACCGTCGCTCCAGCAGGAACAATTAGTCACTTCTGTGGGAGCTCTGCCCAGCGGAGCGGGGCTCCCAGGCCTGACGCCTGGGAGGGGGCGATGGGCAGCCCCATCCTTGGGCAGGTGCTGGCCCCAAGCTGGGATGGCAAAAGGGTTGATTGCTTCCCGCTCCCAGCCCGGTTAGGGTGGGAAGCGGGAGAAGAGCGCGGCGTCAGCCAGGTCGGGATGGTAGCGAGCAAAGAAGCCAGGAGAGAAAAATGCAGCAAATCTTTTGGGTGCTTCAGTCTCCCCTCTCCTCCCTCCCCAGCAGGAGAGGAGCGGCAGAGAAAGCATTGAGGGCTCAGCAAGAACGATCCAGCACATCTTTAAATGCCTCCGTCCCCCCTCTCCTCTGTCCTCCGCTCTCACGGCCCCCCCACCCACCCCTCCTGCGGGAGCTGCCTGGGGAGCGGTGGCCCCAGGACCCCC
>NW_009259988.1:175812-176408 GCF_000687185.1 Egretta garzetta
GCTGGGCCCCGCCTTTGCTCCACCTCGTCTTCCACAGAACGTGGCTCTTCCCACCTCGGAGGGAGGACCTGGCCACCGTCCCGCTCCAGCCCCACGGACGTCACCGAGCCCGTGCAGGGAACTGGAACGAAACCCCGCGAAGGTAACCGTCGCTCCAGCAGGAACAATTAGTCACTTCTGTGGGAGCTCTGCCCAGCGGAGCGGGGCTCCCAGGCCTGACGCCTGGGAGGGGGCGATGGGCAGCCCCATCCTTGGGCAGGTGCTGGCCCCAAGCTGGGATGGCAAAAGGGTTGATTGCTTCCCGCTCCCAGCCCGGTTAGGGTGGGAAGCGGGAGAAGAGCGCGGCGTCAGCCAGGTCGGGATGGTAGCGAGCAAAGAAGCCAGGAGAGAAAAATGCAGCAAATCTTTTGGGTGCTTCAGTCTCCCCTCTCCTCCCTCCCCAGCAGGAGAGGAGCGGCAGAGAAAGCATTGAGGGCTCAGCAAGAACGATCCAGCACATCTTTAAATGCCTCCGTCCCCCCTCTCCTCTGTCCTCCGCTCTCACGGCCCCCCCACCCACCCCTCCTGCGGGAGCTGCTTGGGGAGAGGTGGCACCA
>NW_009259988.1:176694-177394 GCF_000687185.1 Egretta garzetta
TCGCCGGGGGGGCTGTGGCGCCCGGTGCCGGGAGGGACGATCCCGGGCGTTGGTGGAGGTCGCGTTGTGCCCTGCACAGCGTCGAGCGTGCCAGCCAGCTCTGCTCAGCCCGTCGAGGTCAGCTCTGCCGGCGCAGCGGCGGCATCCCACCGTCTCTTTTTGCGAAGGCACCTCCCGCGCAGGTCCGTCCTTGCAGAGGTCACATCCCCCCATCCCATCCCGTGCACCGCGCTGGAAGGTGGGATGAAGCCACGGCAAAGCTGCTCTGGGAGATTTCCATAAACACCGTGTTAGAAAACATTATGGTCTGCGGAAATCTGTTTGTTATTGTGAATTGAGCTAAAGGAATACACTCTGTAAACCGAGCTGTCAGCCGAGCGTCTCCCCCAGTGTTCTCCAGCGAGCGTTTAGCTGAAACGTTTGTGTATACAGAATTACGACTCTTCAGTTATTCATCACGATAATAAACAGAGAGATAACTATTAACCATGCATCACAGTAATGAACAGTATCACTTACACGCGCGCCGGTGTAAATCTGCGCGAGCGGGGCCGCACTCTGCAGGGAACGGCTGCAGCCCAGCGCGGGCTGGGGCTCAGACCGAGCACCGGGGAGCTTTGCAGCCTGCCAGCGCCCCGTGCCCGTGCCGGATTGCCACCGCAAGCCAGCACGGATCTGCCGTGTCCGGCGCCCAGGCTAC
>NW_009259988.1:178647-179422 GCF_000687185.1 Egretta garzetta
GCCCGGGGGCGGCGGGAGCTCGGCCGCCAGCGGTGTTGGCTACTGGGGCCGTCTCCGGGCGCGGGTCTGTCCCTCCGGGTCTGCTCTCGGCACAGGCAGCAACCCCTGACCTCCGGGCTGAGCACGGGGATGCTGGCAGAGGGACAGGGGATGTCCACACCACTCCGGCTGGGAGGACAAACACAGTGCCCGTATTCTCCAGGGCTTCCACCAGGGCTCATGCGGAAAGAAAAGCTGCTTTATGCAGCTGAAAAACTTCTCATCCACCCACCATCGCTTCTGCTCCGGCCCTTGCCTCTGCATCCTGACCTGACCTCCTCTTGGCGGGCGGGCACCAGCCCTCGAAGACTTTGTGCTCCAGTCTGGTCTCTGAAACGCCTTGTACGTCTGCGGGCAGACACCTCTGCATCACCTGAACGCCATCGGGGATTTGCGTGCAGGAGAGGAAGGAAAACAACAGAAAAAAAATATGGCCTCGCTCTTTCATTCACATATTTATTGGGTGGACAGAGCATTTGTGGTCAGATGGGCTTCAGCCTTTACAAACGGGGATATTTAGAAGGCACGCGGCACAGCGGAGCTGTTCTGCATGTGCGTCCAAGCCATTCCTTCCCCGGCACAAGGTATAATGTTGCCTTTGTTCGGCTGCCTCCGACAGCCCGGCACAGCAAAGCGCGCCGTGACGCTGGGCCGGGCCCCTCCGCCGCACACCACGCAGCCCTGCGTGCCCGCCGTTTAAATAGCGCACAGTCCCGGCGCGGCCCGGCTCCTTCCC
>NW_009259988.1:180197-181392 GCF_000687185.1 Egretta garzetta
TTTTTTTGTCACTCCACGTTCCCTTTAGGTGACTTTTGCCTCCCGGAGAGGTTTGAAACCTCGCACATTTTTCTGTATAAATGATGCAACACATTAATGCGCAGCACATTATGAAAATGGTAATTCAAACCCATACAACTCTAAATTAAGCCATACATTATCCGACCCACTCAGCCATATATTTTGCAGAAAGACAGGATTGAATCAAATCAAACCGAAACTGCGGAGTGCAGGTTGTTAGACAGGATGATTAATAAAGTGCATCCCAGTGCTCTTATTATAAAATGAATTCTGCAGTAACCCGGGCCTGCATTAGATAGGGAGTTATTTAATATATTGGCAACACAATCATCCCCCAGCAGATAAAGCCCCCGGTGCCGGCCGCTATCAGATGATACTTTGCAGCGCGTACACAGGCTGGCCCCGCTGCTGCAGTCTTTAGGGAGGGGAAAAAATATTCCTTGGGGAACCTTCTGCACGGCACGACGGAGCCGAGCAGCACCCAGCTCCCACCCTCGGCGGAGGGCAGGCGCACGGGCTCGGCTTTGGAGCTGGGAGCATCCTGGCGCGCGGAGGGGTTTGGGGGAGAGGGGAGCTGGATGCAGCCGGCGGCTTGCCCTGCCCTGGGAGAAGGGCTCCGGCAGGCTGGCGGGCTGTGCCAGTCATCCTGCAAACATCCCGCCCCGAAGGAGCAGGGCCACCGCGGGGCAGAGCCGGACACGAGCCACATCCACAGCAGGGTAGCCACGGACCCACAAAACCTGCGTCCCCCCAGCCTGGGGGAGCTCGGGGACGGTGCTGCCCACCCTTCCGCTGGCCAAGGGGCAACTGGCCCCCGGCACCACCAGCCTCTCCCATTCCCAGCAGGAGACCCCGGCCGGGGCTCTCCCCGCCGGCCGCACGCCTACGGCCACGCTCGCGGGAACGGGCAGAAAACTAAAAAAAAAAAAATCCTCCTGGCAAAACGAGTCCCTGTTCCAAACGCGTTATTTTTTCAGCTCGAAGGACACAAAGGAATTTAAACACAGGGCATAAGGCAATATAGAGAAGGCAATTAACTGGGATTAATTGCATGACTCACCCAAAATGCAACAGGAGTAAAGCGCTCAACAGCAGGAAAAAAACCCGAGTGATGTGGGGCAGTAGGAGCCGGAGGGATTTGGGGGGCACGGCCGGGGGTCCCGCTGCCAAGGCT
>NW_009259988.1:182549-183123 GCF_000687185.1 Egretta garzetta
CGGGCTGTGGCCAAATGGCTCTTGCCGTAGGGGTGGTACCTGTTTAGTCCCAAAGTGTGTGGGCTCCTCAAGGAGAGGGAGGCGGGTAACGTGTTGGGGCTCCCGGGGGCGGCGGGCGGGAGGTGGAGGTGGCAGGAGGCTGCGGAGCCCAGCCCGGAGGTAGGATAACCCGCCAAGAGTTTTTCCGCCCCCGGCAGGGCCGTGTGGGTCCGTAGGTGGGTGAGCAGCTCCTCCGAGGTGGCAAACCTCTTGTCGCAGGGTCCGCTGGCAGACACCCAGTTGCATATGTGGGGCAGGGGGTCGTTCTGCAGCATGAAGCCGTAGGTGTAGAGGGGGTGGCCGGGCAGGCTGGGGGTGCCGCTGGAGGAGAGCGTGGTGTGCACCGAGTGCAGGGGGTGCGTGGGGTACACCAAGGGGTATCCGCTCTTCAGGCTGCCGGGGTCGTGCACGCAGCTGGAGCAGTTGCTGGAGCCCAGGTGCGAGGCGCTGTGGTAGCTCAGGCAATACGGGTCCCGGCATAATCCCTGCATGAAGGAGGGCGGCGAGGCCCCAGTGAGCGGGCTGGAGCTGGGCG
>NW_009259988.1:185481-188605 GCF_000687185.1 Egretta garzetta
CACAGCGGGCACGGCATGGCACAGCTAGCACAGCATGGCATGGCATGGCACAGCATGGCACAGCTGGCATGGCACAGCTAGCATGGCACGGCATGGCACGGCACAGCACAGCAGTGCTGGCAGAGCGTGTCATGGCGTGGCACAGCTGGCACGGCTCAGCTGGCAGAGCATGGCATGGCTGGCGTGACTTGGCATGGTGTGGCACAGCTCATCTGGTATGGCGTGGCGTGGCACAGCTCGGCATGGCGTGGCACAGCTCGGCATGGCACGGCACAGCTTCCAGCCAGGATGGCGTGTCCAGCATGGTCTGCCATGGCGTGGCACAGCTTGGCATGGCACGGCACAGCTCGGCTGGCACAGCACTGCCGGCACAGCCTAGAATGGCACAGCATGGCTCAGCCAGCATGGCGTGCCCAGCATGGCCTACCATGGCGTGGCACTGCTGGCATGGCTTGGCTGCCATGGCATGGCTTGGGTAAGATCAGCCTGGCACAGCTTTGCTCAGCACTGCTGGGCACCCCTGCTGCAATGGCTCCTGCCCCCAAACCTGCCCTCAGCCCCTGTGCCCTGCACCCAGTGTGCACTCCCTGCACCCCATCTCGCCCCAGTGCCACCCCCCCGCCTGGGGGTGCTCACCCGTGTCCCTGCAGAGGCAGCTCGATGTCTCTGCTGGCCGCAGAGACAACCCATGTGCAAACTGGGGCTGTGCTGGGGTTGCTGGTGGGACAGCAGTGTCGCCCAAAGCTGAAGGGCCAGCCCAGGGCATGTACATCCTGTTTTATTTTGCATGTATTGCAGTCACCAGCAGTTACGGTGTTGTACCAGCAGCAGCGGTTGGCCTTCACAGAGCGTTTTCTGTTCCGGGGTAGTGACCCCTTGGTCACCGATCACTTCACACCAACAATAAATACGCAGCCGTCGGGTGTGAGTCCAGTGCACCTGCAACGCAGCGAATGGGGCCGACCTTAGCCCGGGTCCCCCAAAAAGTGGCAATTCCCTTGTGTACCTGCAACACTCCTTTCTTCCGGGGGCTTTCTACCTTCTTTGCTTTGCAAAGTCTTAAAATTTTGCCAGTAAAATTTTGCCAGTGACAGCGCAGACGGCTCTATAACTAATTAAGCTTCCTGACAATTAACTTCCTAGTTCTAGTTACCTTTTCCAGACGTCTTTGAATTACATTCACAAACCCCTGGGGCTCCAGAGTTGGGGGGGCTGAAAGCCCCCATCCCGTTGAGATCAGCCAGCGCCTTTCCATGAGGAGCCGAAGCACACGGATAAACCTTGGAGCTTTACCCCATCTCGCCCAGCCTGGTGCGACGCCCAGCACGGCGCACGCGGAGCCCATCTGCTGGGTCGGGTACCCAAAAGTGGAGGAATGAGGGTTTGGTGATGTCACCACTGCGCTGCTGAAAATCAAGGCTTATCTGGAGCAAATTCCCTATGGAGAGCCCGGTAGCCCTTCCCTGACTGGCGAGGTGTCCCATCGGCGTGTTTATGGCTCTGGGTGTCTGACGTTTTCGTGTTTCCCTTCCTGTACCCCTGGCTGAAGCCGTCTCATTTGCCAAGAGCAGGTTGCACGGCGAGTGCTTGCGGCAGAGCCGGGGCTGGCGGGGAGGAACCAGCCTTCCCGGCGCTGGGGCTGGTGCCCGCTCCAGCCAGCGCCGCGGCACGGACCCACCTCCGCCCTCCCTGGGTTTGGGTTTCAGGTCCCTCCTGCCTACCCGGAGAGGGGGGAAGAGGGAGAGACACAGACACCTCTAATTAATCATATTAACTCCTGACAGATGCTTTATGTTCCAACAACGCTGCTATTATTAAGTTCATACGGCCACCCCTCGCCAAGCCTGTCTGCCCTGGGTTCTGGGAAAAGAGGCTTTGCTGGATTTCCCCAGCGAGCGCCGGCATCGCCCCGGCACAGCCCGATGTCGCACCCGCTCCTCCAACCGCTATCAATCACGCCGATGGTCAGACCTGTCAATTTTCCCTCTTTGTGAGGCTTTTTTCTTCTTTTTTTCCCCCCTCCCAAAGCTGACCACAAGATTGATTCAATCCGGACAGCGGGGATGTAAACGGAGAGGCTCTGCCTTTCAAAGGAGCCATTCAAGTAAGGAGGAAAGAGAAAAAAATCTTTCCTCAAAGTCACTCGAGTTGTACGCCAACAACAACACGGGCTTAACAAAATAACATAAAATAAGGCGGGACAAGTGCGTAAGAGCAGCGGCGATGGGGCAGCTCTCCCAGAGCCGGCTCCCCCGCGGACGCTGCAGCCGAGGGAGGGCACGAGGCCACGATGCCCCCAGAGCTGCGTTTATCACTTCCCCCAAATCTTGGGGCATTTCGAAGGCCCGATCCTGCTCCGGTGCTGGTGGACCAGAGGCCGTTTCTGGATTCAGCTTGTGTTTGCTTAGGGCCAGGGTTTAGTGGTGGGATGGCAGGGTTAGGGGAACGGTTGGACTTGATGATCGTAAAGGGCTTTTCCAACCTAAACGATTCTGTGATTCTATGATTTAAATTATCAAAGGGTCATCATGGGCAATGATGAATCCTGCTCCGTGTTGATGCCCTTACCGTCTCTGGTTATATTCCTGATTCTAAAAGCCATGTGGGTCCTATTTCCACTAAGGGGAGCAGTGACCAGAGGGACAAAAAATAAAACTTCCCTATTTCGTGTCCAGTTCCTGCTCCACAAGCCACCCTCTGCTTAGAGATTGCCCGCCACAAAGGCCACTCAAATAAAATAATCGAGACCACTTGCCAAATAAAAATAACACCGGCACCAAATGAAAAGCAAAATATTTTGAATAAAAGTAAAGCCAAAGATGACAAAAAGCCTCCGTGAGCGCTTTCAGGAATGACTAATGATATTTTTGCTCCCTAATCAGGGCTTGCCCCACCTGGGCTGCTATTAAAGAGGTTTTGTTTTTCCCAGGACCCATCCCCAGTGCAGAGCCTTAACAGCGCCGATGGGCTCTGAGGATTTTGCAGCCTGTGAAGCACGGCCGTGGAAGAGGGAATTGGATTTTTCTTTAAGATCTTCCAGCGGCTCGGGACGACTCCTGGGCAGGGCTTTTGGGTGCCCCACGCTCCCCGGGGCTCCTTTCCGGCCTCGTCCCACAGGTCCTGG
>NW_009259988.1:189510-194842 GCF_000687185.1 Egretta garzetta
GGCGCGGGACGACTCCTGGGCAGGGCTTTTGGGTGCCCCACGCTCCCCGGGGCTCCTTTCCAGCCTCGTCCCACAGGTCCTGGGTGGTGCAGAAAGGTGCTTCCTAGCAGAAGGCACACAAGCTCCACCAGGTATTTAAAACCAGAGTATTTAAAAAGAGTGAGGAAAAAGCCATCTGGGAAATGAGTGATGTGCAGGCACTGCTGGAAACCCCTCGGCCCCAGCCCTGCCGAGCTGCCTGGGCAGCACAGACGCCCCCTGCGCGATGGGCAGGACCGCAGCCGTCACCTCCGGGAACCGGCTTTCTGAGGCGGTCGTTGCAGCCACCGCAGCAGTAAATGCATAAATATTAAACTGCATCAAAAGAAAGTGTTTTTCCTAGGAATCAAGTGTATTCCTTTACCGGCCTGCGTCGGCAGCCAGTAGCAGCGCAGAGAGGCACCCGGGGCCAACACGTTGCCTTGCCCTCGGCGCTTTTATTCTCTATTTTTCCTCTGCCCATTAGCAGAGAAATCTATGCTATGGTTTTGCAACATGTTTTTGTATTGCGGAGATGCAGGATTGCTCTTAGTGTCGCGTCTTACGTACCAGGGCACCCCGAGGCCCAGCGGAGCTGGGGGTGCGGATGGGCAGGGAGCAGGACCCAGACTCTGCGGGAGGGGAAGGAGAGAGGCACCCGAGCGCTGCAGCCCGCACGGAAAATTGTGGTGGGATAAGACATGAATTTAAATCCCTGTAATTCTTCCAGCACCTTTCTGTGCTGCGCTCTCGCTCTGGAATAAATGCTTTTCCCGTCTCATTGCTGCGGGATGTGGCTTAGAGGGAAAATGGGAAAATGCTCCTCGTCTGGCAAAAGCGGCTCTGCCCGGGAGCTGCCGGGGTGCGCGGGAGCAGCCTCGCGACCCCACCGTGGGGACGGGCGCCATCTCCCACCTCAGCAGGGCGGTCGGGGGACGTTTGCCAAGAGCCAGGGTGGGGGCGCAGCCTTTGCTCCGTGGGGTCCCAGGGAGGTCCCAGCCCAGGAGGGCCAGCGCGGGGGAGCCGGGGGCCAGCTCCGGCCACCGCTGCAGGATGGGGACCCAAGGCGCTGCTTGGAGCTTTTATTTGCGCGTGGGTGCCGGTCGTACCCCTGCTGTTTCACAGGTAAATCACCTTCATCAGCCGCCCTGTAAGGAGGCAAGGGCAGGCGCAGCCCCTCCAGCTGCCGCCATGGAAGCAAAAGCATCGGAGTCAGCGGTTTCCCTGCCCCGCTCCCGTCTCCCAGTCCCACCTCTCCCCAGCGCCGCGCGAGCTCAGGCCTCGCTTTTAGCTGCAGAACAAGTGCATAAAAATGATCTTATTTATTACAGGAGACATGTTTTAAAACAACTGACAAAATTGCAAGATGTAAAACGACAAGCAAGTGCTTTTTCTTTTTTAAACCCATATAGACTTCTGGCAATGATAAAAATAGTGTTTTCCTTTTTAAAGTTGGAATTAATCTTTCTTTCCAAGGCAATCATGTAGCAGGAAAAGCAGGAAGACACTTAGATATTAACTGGTGCTCGCTGGGTGATGGTTACTTATTGAATAGCCGGGTAGCTCGCTTTCCTCCGCGGAGCGATTAACATTAAAGCACGGCGTGAACATGAAAGCAGAAGAAGGTGAGGGGCTTTTCCTCCCCTATTCCCTTGATGTGTGACTAACAGCTGGTTTTCCGTGTGACAAATCAGTGGGGTCTTCCTGTTGTTGATGTAATGAAGCCGTTTCCTGGTGTGAAATTCTCCGGGATAAATTGCAGGAGGGGGAGGAGAACATCCCACGCTTATGAAAGTGCTTCGGAGGGGAGGGAGGCTCTGCTCTGCTCCCAGGGACGGGCAGCGGATCAAACCGGGCAGCGGGGCTGACATCGGGTCACTGCGACTTTATGGGGGGCTTTTTTTTTTTTTTTGCCTGTTTATCTCTGAGTTTGCTGCCGCTGCTAGCGGAACGATGGCCTTCCCAGCAGAGGGCTGTTAGTGAGGACAGTTTGGGGTCTTTTCCCACACTCACCATTTCACTGAGTGTGGCGGTAGCGCCGCAGGGCGCTGCACCAAGCGGTGGAGCCTATGTGCCTCAGTTTCCCCATCTGTGAAATGGGGGGGGTGACAGGGACCCCTGATGTCCCTCACCATGGGAGCAGGGGGAAGGGGCTCTGGGCTGGCCAGGGGCTGCCAGGGGCACTGGGCCCCCCAAAACGCTGAGGGGGCGCGGGCGTTTCTCTGTGCTGGCACCGGCTCAAGCGCTTTTGGGGGAGCTGCCTCGGTGGGTTCGTTTAGTCCTCAGACACCCAGAAAAAAAAAGAAATAATCACTTTTACCTCTGTTTTTCTTTTTTTCTTTGCCAATATTAGTTAATTAAACTATGCAAATTAAAACAACTTAATTTCTATAATATCAGGACCAGAGCCTCAAACCATTTGGTGTAGCTCATCTGGCACGTACATTACATAAAATGTTTGGAGCGGCTCTAATAAAAATGAAAAAGGCTGTAAATCAAGTTTAATTTATTCATTTTCTGTATGGTATGAAAGCATGCCAAAATCAGATTATTTATGAGCCCTTCATAACAATAGGCATTTTTATTGGTTGCAAATGACAAAAGGGGTTCTCAGAGGGATTTTTTTTTTTTCTTCTTTTAAAATTTTTGAATGCCTTTTCAGAAACATTTATTTTTTTGGACTCTATGATCTCAAAGAAAAATATTTAATCATTGATACAGTAAAAATAATTTATATTTAGATACTGAAAAAACACATCAGGCTTTAAAACATAAACACACGCAGCTAACCCAGCCCAAAGGCTCAGGCGAACGCCACACCACAGGTTGGAGAAAAGAGCTGTGATTTACACCCGCTTCCTTAAATTTCCCATTAAGAGTATAATCTCCCATAAGTCTTCCACAAAATGTCTGAGCCACTTGGTTTTGTTTTTTTTTTTTCCCTTTGCGTTTCCAGACCCGTTTGGTGGGGCTGGCGGGCACACATGTGCTCTGCGTGCACGGTCACACGCGCGTGCCCACTCGCCTCGCCGCGACTTTCTCTCCCCTTGCCCATCCACGGCTGCTTCACAAAATCTCTTTTTCGGTGGGTAACCAAGTCCCACGAGCTCCCGGATGGGTAAGGCCGGTCAGCCGCCCCGGTGCGCAGGCAATCACTGAGAACCCAACCGTGGCTCGCCTTCTGCCTTCCGCTTTTCCGACTGTTTAAACCACCTTCCGTCTGTCGTTCGGCACGGCTGGACCCCGAGGTGGGTTGGTGACGGGCGCGGGCCGCACACCCAGCGCGGCGAGGGACAGCGGATCCTCGCTAACTGCCGCGACCGCCCTGGGATGCTCTCGTTGGCGTGGTGGTGGTCCCACCCAAATCATGCCACGATGGGGGCGAGGGCGCTGGGCCGCCCTGCTGGCTCTGGGGATGGGTGTAAGTTGCGATGCCGATGCCCATGGGTGCCCCCTAACCCCCACCCAGACCTGTCTGTGCTGGCACAGAGCGTGGCAAGGAACCCGCAGCAACCCAGAGGGCAACATCCCTCACCTTCGTTAGCAGGGGTATTACCCAGAGCCACCCCGAAGCCCCCAGACCTGAGGTTTGGGGGCAGAGGGGAGCGCTCGCCAGCCCCAGGCAGAGGAAGGGCATCCCCAGGGATGGGACGGGCTGCAAGGTGGCAGCTTCTCCGTGCTGGGGACAGGGTGGCCGGGAAGGGGTGCCCTCCTGCCCGCAGCATCCTGGGCATGGTGGCCAACAGACACCTGGCAGCGGGGAGGAGGCAGGGGACCCCCAAGATGCCCCGCAGAGGTGGACAAAAGCCTGGGTAGGGTGTGCATGGGGGCTCTGGGTGAGTGCGATGGGGAGCGGGCAGGGAGGCACCCCCTCCTGCAAGGACAGGGGCTTTCTCTGCGCTGGCCTGGCCCATCCTGAGAAAAAAAAAAAAAAAGAAAAAACAAGAAGAGAAAAAGAGGGAACCCCCTCCCCGGGAGAATTAGCATCCAGGATCTGTCAGTCACTGGGAGCTTTTGGTAAAAGGGGCCCCTTGTCAACCTCTGCCTTTGATGTGACTGGGACGGAGGTGCTCAATTAAAAGCCTATCAGTCTGTAAGTAAATCAACGCCTATCAGGCTTGTCACATCAAACAAACGATTATTGCACGAACCCGCCCACCCCATTAATCTGGCTGTTCCTTCTTGACAGCTCAGGGTCAGGGCACTGTAAATCCTGCACTGGATCGCAGCCACCTGGAGCAGGATTAAAGCAGCCCTGCAGCCTGTGCTGCTGCACCCAATTACTCCCCGGCGGTGGGCGGCTGCGGCGAGGGGTACGCATGGCCCCGGCAGCCGTGGGGTGCCCGGCGTGGGGCTGGGGTCCCCCACCGGAGCTGAGCTTTGCAAGGTCGCGACTGCTGAAGCGGGCGGTTTGGTGGTGGCCACGTGGCCGTGGCAAACGTGGGTTTGTGTTGGCACCAGGGATGCTCGGCTGCGTGGTACGGGGAGCTCAGCACCTGGCTTCTGGGTGCTGGGGCACCCAGCATTGGACCAGGATTGCCAGCATGGCTGCTGAATGGGAGCAGCTCCAACGATGGCTCTCGGCGGCTCTGGGAAGTTGCTGTCGATAGGGACGGTCACACCCCAAGTTCATGCGTTGAGGGTGGGGAGCCACCGTGTCCTTTGCGGGCAGGTTCAAACCCTGCCGGGCACCGGACAGGTCACGTTTAAGCCTGTGACCATGGGCAGGGATTGACCTTGGGGGGCTTCTCGGTAACTCGCAGGTAAAAGGAACCAACGGGCTGAGCTTTCGGGTGCTCTTTGGCTCTGGGTTAGCAGCAGCGGTCCCCGGGGACGCCGGGGCTTCCCCATCACCTCACTCAAGGTGCAGATGCCTGAGGAGCAACGGGGGCTCCTGCCCTCATCCACCCAGATGCACTGCATCGCTGGCACCGGGGCTTCGGAGGGGAGGGTGCTGGAGCCCAGCAGCGGGCGGAAGGCGGCCGGGGCCACCAGCTCCCAAGAACAAGCGGCTCTATTCAAGGGAAGGCAGAAGCTAAACTTTCTTGAAAAGCCTCTCTGCTGCGGCAGGGGCAGCCTCAGGGCAGCCGGAGCTTGTGATTCCTGCACACAGAGGCAGAGGCTGTTTCGATAAAGGAAAAGCCGAATCTTGCATCATGAGGGCAGCACCACGGAGCAAAGACAGGGAGCGAGGCGAGCCCCAGGGAGGCTGCAGGTTGGGTTTTGGGAAGGGGCTCAGTCCCACTGTCCCGTCGAGGCTCTGCGGTCCCCACATTCTGGCTTTGCCCCAGTGGCAGAGCCCCAGCGGGGTCCG
>NW_009259988.1:197749-198217 GCF_000687185.1 Egretta garzetta
CCCACATTCGGGCTTCGCCCCGGTGCCAGAGCCCCAGCGGGGTCCGTCTGCCTCTGGGGCTGTGAGTGGCACAGGGACCACCAGGACCCTCTGGACTGAGCACACATAACCACCCCGAGCATGTCCGTACTGCTCTCACCCGCAAAACAGAACCTGCATCCCCCACGTCCGAGCCTGGCAGTCCCCGAGCCGGGCAGGGCGCTCAGCCTCACACCTTGGTGGAGGGGTCTGCTCCACGCGCGGGGTCCTGGACCAGGGGAGCATCCCCGGGCGGCTGGTGACCAGCGGCCGCATCCTGCAGCTGGCAGCAGGACGCTGGGCTGGGAGGGAGCTCACTCCCCTTTCTGCCTACGCCTGTTATTAGCACCTTCCCTCTCCCACGGACCCTGGCGCCTCGTAACGCAGCTCTGGCTCGCTCTCACGGCACGGAGCCGTCAGCCGGGGCCGCCCTGCCTGTGCCGGGGCCCG
>NW_009259988.1:198247-199427 GCF_000687185.1 Egretta garzetta
GACTGGGCCGTGATGCGCCGGTCGGGGGCAGCCTGCCTGCTGCTGCCCTCTTCCCACTGGCTCCTGGGCGGCCACTTGCCCTGCAGCAGTGGGCTGGGGTGCGGGGGGTTACTCCTTGGTGGGCAGCGTTGTCCCAATGTGTGCAGTGCCACCAGGGCAGCATCCCAAGGGCTGATCTCCCTGCCTCGGTTTCCCCATTTGCAGCAGGGGTGCGACGGCGCTCGCTGCCCCTGGCTCCTTGGGGTTGCTGCGGCCCCATCACGCTGGGATCGGGGTGTGGTTTGGGGGGTGCAACCTCAGTGTTTGGAAAAGTAGCACGTTCAGCACTGGAGGAGGAGCAGGTTTTCCATGGCCCGGCAGAGCGCATGGAGAAAGCAAGGCTGCCACGTCCATCGCTGCCTCCGTGCAGCCACCCACGCCGTCCTCGCGAGGAGGGGGAAGCTGGAAAGACGGGTCCGGTGCGAGCAGAGGTGACACCAAATAGGAGACAGACTCTTCTTGCCTTGCCACATGTGATACGGCGACACAACATCTTTTGCCGATAAGCGGTCTCGCCTCCCCGCGGATCGCCGTCACCCCTCTCCCCGCCCGGCGCCCCCAGCTCTCCCACGCACGTCAAGCAACACCCGCTCCCCCGGCAGATAAGCAGCACCCTGCCTGCGTCCCCGCCGTGCCCGGCTGCCTCTGCCCGGCCCCGGCCCCACGGTGGGAGATGCTGGCACTGGTGGGGAGGGGGGAGAGAAGATCCCTGCTGCCACCCCCTGCTCCCACCCAGGAGTATTTTGTGTGGGGAGAAGTGCTGGGGGTGCACGGCCCGGGGGGGGATCTGGCCCGGTGGAGTTTATCTCCCACATATGATCAATGCCGAGTTTAAGTAAGGTTTATTGGTATCTGTAATTTAACATGACATATTTCTAACACGAATTACTCTGAGATCATCGTGTGCATAAAATATGACAGGAATCTTTTAAGTGCAAGCATAGTTCTCAGTTAATTTAATAACTGAGATGGAAAATAGAATAGCATTAAATTTAATATTTTACATAATGCTCCTACACTTCCTTCACTTGCTGCTGGCATCATTTGTTTTCCCTTCTTCCTCATTTACAGCCGTCTCAGCCCGAATTGTCCTGGAGTGCTGCCTACCTGGCCGGGCGGGGGGGCTGCCCCCTCAAAGGGC
>NW_009259988.1:199571-200211 GCF_000687185.1 Egretta garzetta
TTCCCCGAGGGTCCCGGCGGAAGGACCTGGTTCGTACGCCCCATGCTGCACCAGGATGCAGCCGCCCTGCACGCCTGTGAAACCAAACTCCCTCTTTATTCAGAAAGTGGTTTCCAAGCCGAGCCTGCGGCCAGCGCCTGGCCCCGTGCATGCGGGCATGTCCGGCGATCCGCTTCCAAACTCTTCCCGCTCCCCTTCCCTGTGTCCCCCCCGCTCCGTGCAGGCAGCCACCCAGAGCAAAGCCCCCTGCCTGCGGTGGCTGCTGCTCAGCGCGGGGATAAAGCCAGGCCTTGCCTCAAGGCAGCGGTGCTTTCATGGCAGCAGAGGAGCTGCACGTGATGGGCCTGCCAGACCGCCCACGCCGGGACAGGGCAGGATGGTGCTGGGCAGGGGTGGGGGGTTCCCGCCCTGTGCGGAGCAAACAGCCTCCCGCATCGCAGCTACCAGGGCTGGAGGCAGACGAGGGGTTAATTCAAATCACGCAGGCTAATTTCCCCTTCTGCTCAGATCGCTGAGGATGGGACATAATTGCCGAGCCAGCGGAGCCCACTTGACCCCTGAGCTCGTCCCGGCGCGGGTCTCACTCTGCACTGCTCTCGGCAGCCCCCGCTCTCGCTCCCGTCAGCCTCACGCAGCCCCC
>NW_009259988.1:200273-203671 GCF_000687185.1 Egretta garzetta
ATGCCCGTGCGCTGCAGAAGGGATCAATACAGCTCTTAGCCTTGTCCCTTCCCATTGAGCCCCGGCGCGTGATTTAAGGGGCTCCGGTAACGCGCGCGTCGCCGCCGCGAACAAGGTGTTAACACCGAGCTGCCGGAGTTATGGCTGCAAAGGAGCTGGCAGGGCCCAGGCAGGATTGGTCCCTCCAGCCCTCGTCTGCGCTGGTTCAAAGGGTTCCCGTGGCTGTGATGAAAGGGGGGGTTGCT
Organism: Egretta garzetta; assembly: GCF_000687185.1. NCBI lineage: Eukaryota > Metazoa > Chordata > Aves > Pelecaniformes > Ardeidae > Egretta > Egretta garzetta. The sequence goes on from NW_009259988.1 coordinate 200,519, forward strand.
GGAGGGATTACAGCGGGGAGGGGAGGCTGACGGTGCTGGGAACGGAGCGGGCTCTTTATCGGAGAGTAGCAGAGCCTGACAGCGCTGTAACTCTCTCTTCTTAAGGAGATGAGCTTGCAATAAACCAAGGAGCACATTAGAGGTAACGAGACAAAATGGCAGGGTTTTGAAAGCCCAGCAGAAGCAATAATCCAGCCTGGAACAGAGAGACCACTCAGCTTACCTCTGCCTTTTGGAAACACTGCCGTGCTTTTGCGGCGCTGCCAGAACAGTTCTTTACTGTGACTTGGAAAGCCTCGGACGCGGATTTCAACACCTCGCTCTCACACCACATAATGCAAAAGTTAATTCTACTTTCAGGCTGATGTCAACATTCCCCTTTATTGCCACAGCGCAATGTGAAGACTACATTAATTTGCATTTGCTGTGTGCAAGTAACGCGTTCCAGATCATCACGGTAACTCCTCAAAGGTATAGACGAGAATTTCCTGGATAATGTGCCGGGTGGAAAAAGCTGATGGGATCCAGGAGAAGGAAACGGCATTGTGTGTTTTCATAACTCCACCTGGAAGCAGCGCAGCCCCGAAATACCGGCTGCCGCGCTGCAGACCTGGGCTGGGCTGGCCCTCACGGCCACGGGGAGGGCGAAGCCGGGGGGCTGGGGTGGACGCTGGCATTCTGGGGGCTCCGCAGAAGCAGGGCGTAAGGAGCAGCCACGGAAAGCCGCAGGAAGGGCTGTCCTCCTACCACGCAACTTTTAACACCAAGCGGTTACTTCTCCGTAAAACCGACAACCCCGTGGCTAACTAGAAGCCAAACAATTATGACTTTAAGCAAGGTGCTGAGAATGCAGATGCTCCAGTCCGAGATGGCCACGACCCTTTTTCTGCAGAGCCAAGAAATGTATCGCGCCCCGGGTGCCCACGCGGAAACCCGCCTCGTGCCCTGCAGTAAATTAACTGGCCTGAACTCAGAGGATCCTCCCGCACGTGAGCGATTCGGCCGGGATATATCGGCTGAGGGATGGATTTTCCATCTTCACTGATACATCACGTGCCCCAGATGATGGCAATGATCGCACATCGTGGCGAAAGGCTTCCAAGGGGCTTTGCAAACTGATAGCCGGACACTGGGAAGCTCATCCCAAAGGCGCCGGGAGCAGAAGCCATGGGGCCAGGCTGGGCTGGCCAGGGCATGGGGCTGGGTGCTAGGGCGGTGGGAGGGCACAGGGGACCCTCCTGGCCAGGGCCCGTCCTGTGCCCCGTCCCCAGGGGCTGCGCTGGCCACCCGCCCGGCATAAAACTGCGAGCAGGGCTCCCGCGGTGGCATGTGGGAGCGAGGAATTCATTTCCATTTATGATCTGTTATGATGATACCCCTGAAGGATAAAAGTCTATACATAATAATCTCTCTCTTCAGCTTTGTTAACAACTTCAATTAACAGCGAGCTGTGTAATGCTTCATCAGCCGTTTGGATTACAGATGAAATTAAGCCATCATATTTATGAACTACGCAGCGAGTTCGAGGAGGACTCCACATATTTTACATTTAATAACTTGCCCTCTCATTTTATTTATAACGTTAATAATGATTTGGTGGCTGCTTTGGGGGGAAAACATAAATGACAAAGCGAGGAAGCCGGGCGGGGAGGGTGAGCGGAGCTGCACTTCCTGGGAGCAGCGCGCTGTCGATGCCCAGCCACGCACCTCCCGCTGCGCCGCCCTGCTCTTTTATTTTTGATTAAGTAGCCCTGCGAACACGGAGACTTCTGCCTTATAATTGCTTTCCACTCAGCACTTTTAAAACCCGGGCCCGGGGTTAATGATTAAATCCCACGGCGTGGACCCGGCGCACCCACCAGCCGGAGCATCGGCAACCGGCCCCGCGTCCCGGCCTGGCATCAGGTTTTGGGTGCATTTCATGGGCCCTGACCCCCGCAGGGGGATGGATGGATGCCCCCTACTTCAGCTGAAGGGCCAGTGCCTTGCCGTGGAAAAGAAAAAGAAATATTGCTCCCTAAAGTAGGGACGGGCCATGGGAGCCTGGTGGAGGGAGGGCTCCTTCTGCACACCCCGCTTCTTCCCACCCTTCCCGGCTGCCTGCGCCAGCCTGGACCTGAGTTTGCGTGTTGGGTTCGGGGTGCTGCACCCTGCCAGTGCCTCCCCGTCCAGGGCTCTTATTGCCACCCTTCCCGATTAACCTGCAGGCTGAAAAGGCGTTGCGGTGCTCCCAGCCCCCGCCTGCAGCACCGGCACATGGAGAGGCTGAGCAAGGTTAATTAATTTGAGCAAAGACTGAAGCCTAAAAGATGGGGAGCAGCACATTGAAAGATGATGGCTGGCAAAAATCATTAGAAGCATCTTTCAACAATCTATATGCCGTTATCGATCCTGTTATAGATCATGTTCCTTTCCCCTTTTTTGCAGGATCTTCGGGATCGATACAGCAAGTGCATTGAGACTGTAGCAACACATTTAAAACCTTATAAAAGGTTATTTAGTTGCTAACAGTGCAGCAGTTTCTGCAAAGCCTGCCAAAAGGTTACAGCTTTTTGGGCATCATAAATTACAGACGACAGGGAAAAAAAGTAAGTGCGGTTTTCTTTATTGTCTCCGTGATGGATGGGCTCCTGAACAAGACACAAAATACATCATATCACCTTTAATGGGACCACATTTCTGTAGCCATAACTCACCATTTTAAAATAGAAAATGGTGAAATATGGCGTTGTATATTCCACTCCTGACATATTTATGAGTCCTTCCCTTCTTATAAATACAGTGATTGCTATTTCAAAGCAGCGTGTCAGGTATGAGCCGAGCACAAACAGCTGGTGCGATTGAAAAATTACAGCCAGACTTGGACGTTTTCAAAAACTCTCTCTAGCAGCAGTAAATTTACAATGTTTGCACTAACTGTTATTAAAACCAAATCCATATCTTGGCAACAGGAATCCAGCGCTCCGGACCAGCTGGAGTGACGGTGCCGCTGACAGCCGGGGCGAGCCCAGGGGCTGCTCCTGGGGAAGCGTTAAAATGCACTTCGAGGTCCTGCGGCTCCGGCCGGGGGGGTCCCGCAGGGGAAGCACCGGTGCGGTGCCCGCGGTGGCTGCGTGGGCTGCTCTGCACCGTGCCTGGCACCGGCAGAGCCAA
>NW_009259988.1:203808-205193 GCF_000687185.1 Egretta garzetta
TGCAGCATCACGCGCCAGCTCTGGCCTCTCTGGCGTTTATGCTTCAGTCTGTAATGGCAGTTTAATGTTACGCTAATACACGCGGCGGGTCGGGTGCCATTTCTGTATCATTATTTCCATTCCTTCGGCAAGAGGGTTTTACTGGTAAATACCTCGCGGAAGAAATAATCCTGCCAAGAGCCCTCCTGAGCATCACTCACCCCTGGGAACAGGGGGAATTCTCTGGCCTCATTTAGGCACACAAAAGGCCTCTAATTAGCTTTTTGTTTAGTCCGATTATGAATGTGAGTTTTGACCTTTCAAAGTGATTAGCTTCTGACGCTAACTGATTTGCATAACATCAGTTTCTAAACTACACATACAATCTAGGACCAGACCAGGGTTTTTTTTTTGTTGTTCACTCCTTTTTTTTTTAACAGCAGCTACAGCAAGCTGCTGGGCTCGGGCTCTGTATTCCCCTCCCTGGATGAGGCCCTGCTCCTGCTCCTGCTCCAGCACCTCTGGGATTTGGGTGCACCCAGCTGGAGGGCGCAGGGGCTTTCCCCCAGCCCTTGCCCAAAGCTCTGGCCCTGCTGCCACTGGAAAAATGGCATTGCCCTGGAAGATGTCTGCCTGCACCCCCAACGCATGGCCCACCCCAGCTCCTTGGGACGCCCCCATTCCCCAGCAAGGCCTGGGGTCCTTCCTTCTGGGATCCCTCCCTCCAGCCCCCCGCCAGGGTGCGGGAGCGGCTCCGGCCCCAGCCGCTGGCACAGCCACGGCCAAGGTCACCGGCGGAGGCTGGGGGAACAAAGGGCTTTAACACGTTCTTTGTGGTAGCTAAATTCAAAACTCTTTATCACCGATTTACATTCCTTTATCTGGGCAAAGCCCTCCAGAGGTGCATTTTATTACCCTGGATTATTAAACAAAAACTTTCCGATAATGAGGCGCTGTTGCTTTCCGAGCAGGAGCTCGGCCGCTGGAGACCCCCTCCAGCCGCTGCCGGTTTATCAGCCCCTCGCCGCCATGCTGCTATCGGGACGGGGCTGCCTCTATCTCTGCCGGTGATTAGCCGGTCCCCCTGCGAGAGTTCGCGTCTCCCTGGCCCATGGATAATAAAAGATAAATTGCTGCTTTGGGAAAGTCTTCTTGGAGGGCGTCTCCTGGCGCAATAGCTCGGGGCTTCGGGGGCTTCATGGGAAGGCGGGCGGAGGGATCAAAGTTTTTGGAGATAAGAGCCCCCCTCGCTTGTCCTCCCCTTGGAGCGAAGGGGGATGAAGGATCAGCACGGGACTAAGACTGAGGAAAGCCTGACTCTATGCCTGGCTCTGGGAGAAGGCCCCGTGCAGTTGGAGGCAAAGCCGTCACCCCTCTGCCATCCAGAAGCAGCAGCCCCAGCCAGT
>NW_009259988.1:205222-210920 GCF_000687185.1 Egretta garzetta
CCCATATCCCCCCTCCCCAAACCAGTGTCTATAATATTTTCTTTCCTGCACACATGCAAGGACCTCAGAGTCGACTGCTCTGTTTTATAACATCGCTGTTTCCTGGCCTGGCTTTATTACATCTGTTCTTTGGGGTATGGTGTTATAAATTGGGTATGTGATGACGTGTAATCACTAACTGCAAAGCCAATACATTTTCGCTGCAACAGCAGCAAGACAAATAAAGGCGAGCGGGAGAGGCTGGCGAGGCTCTGACAAAGGGAGATATATCCACCGGCACAGCCCGAGATAATTTTCAAATCTGATTCGGGATTGAAAGCAATGGTATCCTAATGGAGCTGCCTTCGCTTTCTGGGAGAATGTCCTTAATTTTTGGGAAGGATTTTGGTTTTTGCTAAGAAGCCCAGCTGCGTCTCCAGCTTTTTTTTGGGATGCCTGGGGCCCGGCATGGCCGAGGATGCTCCCCATCCATCCTGCCCTGGCAGCGTAGGAATTGGGGGGGTGTTCCTGGGTGAGAGCCAAGGCCAAACCAAGGCTGTTTCACAGCAGTATCGGCCCAGCCACTGTGGGATGGGGGATTTCTGGAGGGCAGAGCCCTGCCTGCCTGCTGCAACAACCAGCACTCCGGCATCCCTGCTTGCTGGGCTCTGCTAGGTCAGGATCTGGAGCATCCCTGCTCCGTCCTCCCAGCCCCTCACCCAACGCGGCTGCTCCAGACGCTTCGTCCTGGGAAGTCTTTCCAAAGCCCGGGGCTGGAGGGCGGCTTAAATCAACCCAGACTCAACCCGTCTTTTGATCTGCAATCCAGAGGCGCTTTGTGTCCACCCAGAAACAGTTTGCAGGGCTCGGGAGCCTGCCTGTGCGGGCAGCGTGCTTGGCGAGCCGTCGGAACGCCCCTTCGCCCCGCGCCTGCGCCTGCTGCAGCCCCGACTTGAGTCAGCGTCGGGCGAGAGGCAAACCCAGCCCGAGCTCTGGTGCAGGCTGAGCTGAAACCGGCCCCAGGACTGTTGTCCTTAGTAGCAATAATCGCTTGTGCAACTGTGCAAATGTGGCCGGCAAAGATGGGATGGGAGATAAATGGGAGGGAGTCAACCAGCTGCAACTTAAGATGTGCCTGTATGCTGCTGCACCGGTTTATCATGATAAATGTCATCGGAAAATCAATTCTCTGTGTACTTTTGGGAATTACAACTATCATTTTGATGTGATTTATTTGCTGTATAACACGGACAAGGGCTCTTTGTTCATCATTTTGAAAGTTCATTTAAAATTGCTTTGAGTTCTTGGTTTTCCGCCGTGACATGGCCGATGGGTATCTGCTCTCCTGTGAAATATGGACCAAGGCAGAGGGAGGCTGGGCCAGGAGCCTCATCCTGCTCCTGCGGGCGGGTGTCACGGGAAGCCCTGCAAAACCACCCTGCAGAAAGCGGCGGCGGTGAGGACATTTCCTCTGGGAAAACAGCGAAGGGATGGCTGGCGATCGCCCCAGCGCCCGCTTCTTTGCAGGAGGAGCAGCCCTGGGTTGGGACTTTCTCACACCAGCAGAGTATGCTGGGGCCGACCTTCCCTTTTTCTTTTCCGTGCCACCCACCAAACCTGTTAGTCCTGCTGTGCTGCTTGCCGGGGAGGCCGGGAAGCTTCCCGTGCTCCCAGCACAGTGTGTCCCATCTCCATCTTGTTTCATTCTTTGTGCCGGTGCTCACACCGGTGCCGATGGGACTCGGCACACAGCCCTCCCTGGGCACCCTTCCCACCCCAAACCTCTCCCTCCTTGCTGCCGTAGCTGGAGGGCTGGGGGCCAGAGCCCCGGGGGAGGCAGGGATGGGGTCTTGTCCTGCACCAGGCTGGCCGGTGGGGCTGGGGACAGCGGGGCGGCAGGACGGCGGCTGCCAGCACCGGCAAAAAGAGCAACTAAAAACCAGCCGAGTTCAGCTTGTTTATCCGCGAGCGCGGAGGCTGAGCGGGGAAATGATCGCTCTTTATAAACACACAGGGGGTAAACACCAGGCAGGGGGATGAGTTGTTTAAGTTAAAGGACAATGTTGGCACAAGGACAAAGGGGATAAATCGGCCATGAGAAAAGACTTAGGCTGGAAATGAGAAGAAAGCTTAAAATCATCTGGGGACCGAGGTTCTGGAAGAGCAGCGGGATGGAGGGATGGAGCCGCCAGCGCCTCCCAGACGGAGCCCAGGCCCTTTCTGGACGGGGTGCGGTGGTGCTGTGCCCTTAAGTGAGGAGCCCTGCACCAAGGGGGTGCTCAGGGCCGGGGCCGTCAGAGACATCTGCCATGAAGAGAAGAGGCACGGCTCTTCCAGCAGCGTTCAGCCTTCGTTAGAGGCTCTATTTTGAGCTGGGCACGTTGCTCAAAGCCAGAAGCAGCCCTTGGGTCTTGCTTCCCATGCCTTCATGGGCAGCGATAAATGCTCTTTGGTCAGCACACGGAAATCCCTTCCCTTTTCCCAGATGGCACAGGGAACAGCTGGGACCCGAAATGAGGGTGACCTCCCCCCCTGGAGCTCTCCTTCTCCCCAACTCCTCAACCGAAGGGCTTTCGCCAGCCCTGGGTGCTTCCCCTCCATCCCCACCGAGGCTCCTCGGCGAGGGGCTCTCACTGCCTCCAAACAGCCGCGTGCTTTAGCATTCACGCTGGCTTCAGCCCACGCTATTGCAGTAAAGTTCAGGAAAACCATGGCTATATAAATCTCCCAACCACTGGGCAGTTCAAACCCATCGGGCATTAATCATTTGTCTTTAAAGCCCGGAGCTCAGCCCTGGAATTATACCTTTCGAGGACAAGAGCTCTGCGGGATGTCCGGGAGGGATGGGTGAGGAAGGGACACCTATTGCTGCCCAAAAATACATCCCAAAAAAAACCCCTGGGAAAATTGGAACTCGGCCTCGGTGGCTGCGTAGGGCCCGATCCGGCCACGTCCCCATCTCTCAGAACAGGGCAGCCACTTTCGCCCGCCTCTTGGATGGGCACCCGGTGCCGGGCTGCATTCCCAGCACCCAAAACTGGCGCTGGCGCTGCACGTGTATATTTTTATAGCTGTTTATACCAGGTGTGCGCTTCAGCGGTGGGGGCTTTAATTACAAGGAGGAAGAAACGCGCTCGGTGGCTTTGCGTTACGGATGGGAGTGTAAACCTCAAATAAATCACACGGGAAGCAGTTGACAGTGAGCAGAGGCTGCCAGGGTGGGAAAGCCAGGCCACGGCGGCCTTCCCGTAGCCGGGACCCCCATCGGCAGGGGTGAGGCGGGACCCCCCCGCCCGTCGTGCTGCACACGCCCGAGCTGGAGGCTTCTCCTGACGTGGGGTTTGCTTCCAGTGGAGCATCGAGGGGGGAAGTGGAGCAGCACCACACAGCACCGTGCAGCACCACGAAGCACCGTGCAGCACCACACAGCACCGTGCAGCGCTGCACAGCACCATGCAGCACCATACAGCGCTGCACAACACCATGCAGCACCACGCAGCACTGCACAGCACCACGCAGAACACACTGCACCGTGCACCTCTCGCATGCTGGGGCCAAGCCAGCATCGTGGCTGCCCACCCTCTGCTGGAGGAGCGGGGTGCCCTGTGCATGCCTGGACACCTCCAGCGCCCCATCCCCTGCCCCCAGCCAGGCCCTTGCCGCAGCTCCCTTCTGGTTTTCATTACCCTCCTCCAAGCCGAAAGCCAACAGCCTAATTTGGAATAACAGCCGAGTGAGTGCGAAGGGGAAAAATCCTGCACTCGCTCTTTTCCTGGGCTAATCCCCTGACAAATTCTGCACAGCCCTGGCTGTGGGCTTGTTCCAGAGATGCCCCTGATTGAAATGGAAATACTCCCCAATCCTCTCCCTTAAAGGAGAAACTTCCCTTTGTTTATAAAGCCTTCCAGAGGGGGTTTTACGATTTTATTTTAATGGCTGGCCTTCCCTAGGAATGTGGCAGCCAGCTCAATAGCTGCAGGAAACATCGCTGCCCATAAACCCCCTTCAGTCAGAGCCCTGGCTGACATTGTCATGAAACAAAAATATTCCTGATGCTTATCAGGGCCCCACATCAAAGGCACTCAGGCCATAAATCTCCTGGGGACTGTGCCATGGAGCCCAAATAAAAGCAGCTCCCTGGGCTAATGGGTGTCCAGAGAGGATCCCGCTGCCCCGGCCCCCTGCAGGAAGGGCAGGGGGGGTCGGGTTGGGGCCAGACCCCCCAGCAGAGACAGGCACGGGGCAGGCGGCGAAGGCTTTTGCTCTGCTGAGCTCGTTCCTTGGCGCAGGGTTTGCAGCAAACCTCGGAAACGCTTTCCGGGCGCTCTCCGTCCTCCTGCCCCTCTGCCTCCCCTCTCGCAGTGAACGCGGGCAGCTCGTCCCGGGGCAGAGCTGGTTTGGTTCTTTGCTTGGGGAGACAGAGCCCTCCTGTCCGGGCTGTCTCCAGGCTCCGGCATTTGGAGGTGGCAGGAGACCTCCCAGCTCGTCCCAGTGCTCCCTGCCCCAGTGACAGGGCTTGCAAAAACAAAAAAAAAAGGGTGCATGCATGCATGCAGGTGGAGAAAGCCCTGCAGAAAGTTGGAGCAGTAGGAGAGCCGAAACGCCGCGTCCGTATTCCTGCAGATCATTTAGATTCAGGTAAATCAGCGTTTTCCAATCCCAGGAGGATATTTCCCACCAGTTGGGCTGCAGGGTCACCTCCAGGAGCTTTCAGCAGGGTATCGCTTGCTCCGTAAAGACCTTGAGTGATGGATACTCCATCTCACAGGTAAGTTGTTCCAAAAGTTAATTATCTCCCTGGTTGCTCACTTGGGAATTTAATCATGCTCTGCTGAACTGACGCCCTTACGAACAATTACAGAAGTGCCCAAAGGGGAAGTTTCTATCTCACCCTCATCAGCCTCGTTATGCCCTGATGACAGCGGGATTTACATCCTTCAACGCAGCCCGGTGCCCCGGCTGGAGTGGTCCTGCCCTCGGCTGCAGCTCTCTCCGGGCAGGACCATCCCTGCCGGCCCAAGGCTGCCCTGGCCACCAGGGCCTCTCCCACGCAGGGGGCAAGTTCTTTGTATGTGGCATCTTCTCCCTCCCCGCGAAGCAGGGCAATGAAGTTGAAGCCTTGACGAACAAGGTTTAAAATGCAGAAGCTCTCAGAGAGCCAGACACTAATGTGACATCTCTCTCCAGCACTTGCCATTCCCTCCCTTCCACAGCTTTGATGTTAACTTCTTACAAGCTCCGAGACGGCTGTAGGATTTGATCAGTAAATCATGCATGTTAATAGGGAGAGGCAATAGAAATGCAAGAGGTTCCTCTCTCCCCAGGAATACGAGGGGGTGAGCACCGGCTGCTTCCCCGGGCACTAGAGCCACTCTCTTGCTCTTGGGATGCCCGGCCAGGGCTTTCGGGATGGTCTGAACCTTTATCCATGCGTGGCATGCTGCAGCGATACGAGTGGGTCATTCCCTGGTCAGGAGTCCTCGCCAGGAGTTGAAACCAGTCTGGCCACAATTCAGCACGTTTCCCATCTCTCTCTCCTCATCCTCCTCCCAAACTAGGTTAGCTTCCCCTTGGCTATCAAGGGAGCCTTGGTGATGCTCAGGCAGGTTTGATATTTAGTCACCGCACCCGTGTTGGATGGGTCTTAATTATTTATAGCTTTCCTATCCTGTTTTCTCAAATCAGTTTGGAAGATGTGACAGGTGAAGACTTCTTGTAG
>NW_009259988.1:211036-215914 GCF_000687185.1 Egretta garzetta
CAGCAGGAGAAAAATGACAAAGCTACATAGGAGCTGCCTCATTTAATAGTCAAGGAGAAGGAAAGGGAAAAAAAACCCCTCCTTAGGTCTCCAGAAAAGAAACACATTCCTCCTAAATAGATGGATGCTCTGGGGAGCAGCTGCCTCCCCTTCGCATGCGGGGTCCTTCATTTTGGGGATGAGCTGGGGGGATTAGGGCCAGGGCAGAGCTGGAGCCGCCGTGCTGCGAACCCGCTCCCCGCCCTGGGGGCTCGCCCTGCTTCGCTCCACTGGCCTTGGCAATGCCAAAGCCCACTGAAGCAGCCAAAACTCCAGCCGTGTCCCACCCTCCGTTGGGTGGTCTCTGCAGGCGAGTCGGGCTTGGCTGGAGGCTGTCGCAGGCGATGCTGCCCTGCAAAGCTCTGCTGCAGCACACGGCCAGGGCAAGCTCAGCCTCAGGCTCCCACCAGCTCGACACGGCTGCATCGAGGTCGGCTGAGACCTCTCCCACGAAATGTGTACGGGGGGCATTGGTGTGGGAAGGAGCGGGGGCTGCTCCACTCTGCACGCCCGGTGCCGGGCAGGGCTTGGGCAGAGCGCCGCTGTGTCCGGCGGGGCCCCGTCACCGCGGGCTGCGCTCCCAAGCACCCACGTGAGTTTAATGCACACCATCGTGTCTCCTGATGCACACCATTGTGTCTCCTGATGCACACCATCGTGTCTCCTGTTACCCCTTCCCCCAGCGGCTACGCGAGCCTGCTGCTTTCACACATCCAAAGGGAGATGTTCCTTGAGCTCAAGTGCCTGGTACCTCCTGCTCTCCGGTGACAGAGGACTTAATCTCCGACGACAGCCAGACCGCTCGTCTGCAGGGCCCGCGCTTGTAGCCGTCACCCCGACTTGTTCAGGGTGCGCTGTGGATGCACAGCAAGGGACCGGGGCAGGAAGGAGTGCGGCGCCGGAGCCCGGCAGACGCTGCTGTGTGTTTCTGCAGGACATGCTGGTAGATGCAGATTCTTCGCCATAAGGTGGTAATGGCATCAGCGTTAATAACGTGTGCTCTTGCCCAGCGAGGATGGGAGAGCAGGGAGACCCAGGCTGCCCTGGCAAGGCTCAGCGAGGGCCGAACGCTGCCCGCTCAGCCCTCGCAGAGAGAGGGGCTTTGCTACGCCAGTAAATCAGAGCCCTGCTCCTGGCTGGCCCTGCCATTGCAAATGTCAAGTTGATTATTTTAACCACATTAGATCCCTGTTAATTAACATGAATTAACCACCTAAATATTTCTGGGTAAACAAGCCATTAGGTATAGTGAGGAGAGGAAAACCACTTTTAAACCATCACAAATCGATCCCTGCCAGGTCTAGGGCTCCGTGATGGCCAGTAGAGCCCAGCCTTGCAGCCCGGGGTGGCCCCTGCTTCGTTAGCGCTGTGCTTGTGAGACGGGGTGGGGGGCGGCGATGAACTCCCGGTACCTCCTGGCTGCCGCCGGTTCCAGGTATGACACATACACAAAGGTACCTTTTTATAGGTAGGAAATTATAGGTGCCGTGACTTCAAAGGCTTTTGCAACAAGAGCTTTCCCTTTGATAAATGACAGCATCATTAATGGTGATTTATTACCCAGGCGATTTCGACAAACAGAAATAACCAGTTTCTTTTCATTTGGCTTGGTGGGTTTTTTCGCTCTGGGCTACCCAGACATACGAGGTGGCTGGTAACAGCTGTTTTACTGCTGGTAAGACATCTCATTTATTAACTTGTCATCATGTGTCATAAAGTTTAGCAAAATGCTAGATGATTGTGTACTTAAGCTAGGTAATTACCCCATTATTAAAGCTGCCTTCTTTATTTATTTGCTCTTCTGGTGGTTTGTTCCTACCTTTGCTCCACACACCGCCTTAGTCACGGGGCACGGAGATGCACTGCCTTGTCATCATCTGCGTGCTGGCTTCCACCCTGCTCTTAGCGAGGCACGGAAGGGGTCTGCCATCGCCGGCGACCAAGCCACTGCATCGCTCGGCTGGCACCCAGAGAGGGGCTGGGATGGTGCTCAGAGGGGTGTTGTGCCCTGTGGCTGCATCCGACCCGCTCCCGGCACTGGGCGCCCCGAACGTGGCTGTACCACCCGCAAAACCTCACCACGATAGCAGCCGGACCAGGGAAAAACGCACACAGTGAAGGCATCCCAAGAGCAGGACCTTCCATCCCAGGGGAGGGAGCACCTGGGGCATCTGGGGGTTACTGACCTAGCCGGTGGTGAGCGCCTCTGCAAAGCATTTCTGTTGTAACTGCACACGCCGTGCCAAGCTTCTAATTAAGCTCCCCGCCATGCACTGCTAGCGGAGACAAAGGCGGATCCACCCCTTGATGAAGGAGTTGCCCAGACGTTGGAGAAAACCACTGCTAGCATGGAGATGCTAATTGCCTTGGGAACTCCCAGAACTCAGGTGCACGTCTCCCAGGAACGTCTGGGACCCTGCCCGGACACGTACGTGCCCTCTCCCGGGGAGGGTGAGGCTCCGCGGGCACGGAACGGGGGGGTCGGCAGCACCGTGTTCCCAGGCAAAGTGGGGAAGCTCTGACCTTGCCCCCTTGTCTCCCCCCATCCAAACCAGCAGTTTGCTGGTAACACCAAGCCGCCCAGATAAATCTGGTTAACAAACATCTTAGGAGAGGTTCAACATTTGCAACCGCCCAATAACTGACTATTATCTGGGCAAACAGGAGCTGGACCGCGAGAATGGCCACGCCGGCTCAGACCCGGCAGCATCGGCTCCTGAGCCCTGCAGCGAAATGCCAGCAGGTCTTCAAGGGAAGATGCAAAATCCATCATGGCAAATGCCAGCGGGCTGGCTGCCCACAGGGATTATTTCTTCCCGACCTCTTCTCCTAAATCTGGCCTGGCTTCCGCCGCAGAGCCCTCTCTATCCTCCCCCGGCAGAGGGGCCGGGGCAATGCCGGCTGCAGCCGGGTGCTGCCACCAGAGCCCGGAGCCGCCCCCCACCAGCTGCTCCCCCCCAGCCTCGTCTGCTTGGGAAAGAAGAGACGATTTTATGGTGCTGCAAGGGAGTTTTGGCAGCTCGCTTCCATGTGGGCAACCAGCGTCTCAATCGGCAGGGCCTCATGGCCAGTGCCTGCCGGAAAAGATTCCTCTGGAAACAAGCATTAAGTCTTTCTTAACATATGCTGAGGTCAGCCAAGATTAAAACAGAGAGAAATAATTACCAAAAAAAAAAATTAAAAATATTCCCTGCTACCCCACAGGTTTCTTCCTGGCGCTGCCGTGAATGTCGGTCAGGGGATTTCGTCCATAAATGCGCCTCTCCGACGGCGAGAGGTTTTATGTTGTACTTAACAAGGGGTTGCTGCACAGTAATTACAGATAGGTTGGGATTCGGTTCCCAGAGTGGCCCAAGGTACAGCGAGGGGCTTTTTTCAGAGGCGAGCATTTTGTTTAGGTCCATCCCCTCTTGATGCACCTTGTCCACGGGAAAGGAAAAGGGAGAGGGAGAGGAGAGGGGCCGGTGGTACGTGGAGAGAATAAACCCCACCCTGTGCCACGGGCCCGACACCTACACGTCTGTGCACGGCGTTAAATACCGGTTTCAAGGGATTAAGAGGCAGTTTGGTAACAGAGGCTTTGCGCAGGGAGAATCGCACCCACGAGTCTGCCTCGGGAGCTGCCTGGAGCCAGCGGTGCGAGCCAGCGCTCCCTGCCAGGGCCGAGGGCTCCGGCTGGGCTGGGGCGATGGTGTCCCTTGGGCTGGGGCGATGGGGTCCCTTGGGCTGAGCCCAAGAGGGATGAAGCGAAGGCGTTTGGCCTCATCGGGGTGGTTTGCACCCGCAAAGCTCAGGGAACGGTGGGGGGTGCGACAAAAATCCAGCACCGCAGAAACCCACTGTGGCCCAGCAGTGAATCTCCCCATTTTCATTTATTAAAATAGCATTTTTATTACAAAGAGATGTTAAACGTGAAAATGGATGAAATACATTTTACATCCCACATCGATTTCCCGGGATATTTACAACTGCAGAGATATTGATCTCCCCGAAGTGCCGGATGTGCTCGCTCGTTACGTACGACACTCGCAGTGAGAAAGTATTTTCGGCAAATAAACCGCCAAACCCCGCCGTATAAATTGATCCAGGAAGGCTGGGGGGCAGCGGCAGCGGCAGCGCCCCCCCTGCCCCACCCTCGCTGCCGCCGGAGCCTTTAGCCCTTCGCTCCCGTGTGCCCGCCGCACAGGGTGCAAAGCAGGGGGTGGCCGGTGCCACCCTCGTTTGGGGTGCCGGACACCCTGTGCCCCCCCAGCACTGGCCCCCTCCCTCTGCCGGGGTGGGGATGGGGAAAGAGACCTTCACTCGTGATTCCCCACCCAGGGGGGGATTTTCTTGGAATAACCGAGGCAGCGCTGTTTGATGTGGATCGAACGTGCCAGGGTTCGCTGCGGCTGGAGGGGAGCGTGGTTGCCAGACCCGGTAGCAGGGAGGAGGGGGGGGAGCGGTGAGACCTCAGCGCTGCTGTTCCCCACGCCGCAGGAACTCTCAGGTGACTCAATCCCCCTTTTATTCTCCTTCTCCTGCCCCCCAGGTCCGTTCCCACGGCCCATGCCGGCCCCCAGCCTGTCTCTCCGTACTGGTGCATGGCTCCAACCACGGCTGACCGGGAGCTCCCCGGTGGTGGTGGGAGCCCCCGGCCACGGTGCCCAGCGCGGCTGGCGGGGGGTTTCTCCCCCCTCTCTCTGCTGCACATTGTGAGACCCAGCCCAGCCCCCGGTGCCTTTATTCCTCATTCCAGCAAACTCCCACAGAAAACATTTTGGAGTTGTCCGACCCGGTGCTGTGGCACAGCACGAGGCTGCAGACGGGGTGCGAGGGATGGGCGTGCTCCCCGCCTTG
>NW_009259988.1:216180-218743 GCF_000687185.1 Egretta garzetta
GAGTCCAGCCCCGCCTGGCCCCGTTGAGGAGCCCTTCGTTGGCCAGAGATCCCCATTTTCGAAGGGGAGCCTGGGGCTCGCCGAGCAGCACGCAGCATTGCGGCACCTCGACCCCCATTTTCCCATGTGCCGGGCAGAGCATCGCCTCCAAACACAGCTTCCAGGGAAGAGCCGTCGCGAGCTGGGAAACTGTGGTATAAAGTTTCCGGAGATTCCTTCTACCGGTGTGTCGGCCCCGATTACATCAGTCACGTCGCGTTACCCGGCTGACTGGCGCTAATGAGAAGTGACAGACGTGACGGGGAGCGGCCTGGCTCCAGGAGCGACACTGCAGTCCCCGACGACAGGTCCCCCCCTTCCCAGGGTGGATCAGCACCAGCTCCGTCCTGCTTTGCCGGGACCACTGCTCAGCCTCCGCTCAGAGCCAGGGTGACGGGACCAGCCTGGGCACTGGGGCTCCGCAGCCATGGCCGTGGCCGGCCTCAGTGGACCCGAACCCGCAGGGAGCTTTGCTTGTCAGAGCTTTGAACCAGGGCTGAAGCCAGGAAACCCGCCCGCGGGCAAGCCAAGGCTTCCTGTGGTGGCAAATGGCCGGGGGGTCCTGCCTGAGAAACCTCAACGGGGAACGAAATGAGTGGGGACTGCTGAGCATCCCTACCCAAAGCGCAGCCTTCCTCCGTGCTGCTGAGCACAGGGTACTGCAGAGCCCTAAAATAAAGGCACAGTGGGGGGGGGACAGCACCAAGCAGCCAAATTTGCCTCAAAAGCCTTCCCTGCGGTCTATAAAAACCCAGGCGGTTTGCTCCCCCCACCCTGGTTGCTTTGCCCCCTGACCATCGCAGCGAGCAGGGTGCGACAGCGAGCGCGGCGATGCCTCCCCTACCAGCGCCCGTATTGAGTTGTACTTGATGGGCTGAATAGGAAACAGGCTGGGACGCGTTTGAAGTCGCGTTGCTTTGTTGTGATCCCATCGCTGCGAGAGCCGGCGGAAATCTGGCAGGGGAATAATTGGTGCCGGGGCGGTGCTGGCGCGCGCACGCACCGAGGCGATGAGGAGGAGCGAGCGGGGAAGGAGCAGGCTGACGTGCCGAGGGAAGAAGTGAAGTTTTTCACCCTCAATGCCACCAATTTGCTGGCCCATGGTGGGCCAAGGTCTCCGCAGGAGAGCTGCAAGCTTGGGGACACCCGCTGGGGCGATGCTCTTGTCCCGGACGGCTCCGTGGGTGGAGGAGAGGGGCACAAAACCAGCTCACACTGCTGCATCGCCTGGGGAAGGGCTTTTGCTTCCCTCAGAACAGGCAAAGAGGGCCCAGAGCAGCGTTTTCCCGTGGCTGAGGAGGATTCCCAGGCTCCAGGGTAGCAAATGCCGCAGCCAGCAGCCAAAACCCGACCAGCACCTCCCATCAGGGAGCTGCCTCTGCCCTGCTGCGGCACCGGCTCTGCCCCAGCCCACCCACTGGCACCCAGGGGTTTTAACTGGCATCAATCTTCCCCGACCTTCAAGGCCTGTGGTTATCGACATTTTGCTCCAACGGAGTCAATATTAACTTCTCAGGCCAATAGCCAATAAATAGGAAATAATAAGCAATGTGCAGTTAATATTGATTTATGATTATTTGGGTCTTTTGCATGAGTTTCTCACTGGCAAAGCGGCTCTGCGCCCGCGAGGCTCGCGCCTTCGTTAGCACCGAGAGACGCAAATAGGAGAGAGCTTTGCTGCAGGGTTCGAAATGCCTTGGAAAGGGTGCGAGGAGCGAGTCCCAGCGGCACCTGGCAGGGCCCTCCGATGGCTCGGAGAGCGCTGGGATCATCTTGCAGCTCTTCAGACATGCTAAAAATGTTAAATCGAGTGAGCTTCACCGCTTCCCCACGAGCACGGCATTTAGAGCTTGAAAAACAGCATTGAATCAAGTTCACGGGCGGGGGGGGTTTATATACACTGGAATTTTGAACCAACTTTGGAAGACATTAAAAAGAAATGCAAAGAACATTGTGAAGCCAGCTGAGAGGCATTGCCTCTTCTGAAAAAAACCCCAAACCAAACCCCAAAGAGCAGGAACAGAGACGACATTTTGAGGCTAGGCTGCTGGGGACCACCACCCGCAGCTCCGGGGGTGGCTTTGCTGGGATGCGGAGGGGCCGGGGGAGCCTTTGCGGCGGTGGGATGGAGCCCGTTAAAAAACACCGCCCGGTGTGCAGCCCAGCCGCGTCTTGGTGGCGAGGGGTTTTGGTTCCCCCCCCGCCGCTTTCTGCCTTCCCAGCCCCAACGTCAGGATGTTTATAAAACTCCAAATCAATTTGAGGCCGGGAGACGTTCAGCCGGGGAAGCACTGCGCTGATAGGGTCAAAGGCCCGTCGCCAGCGCGGATCATGCACCCCGACGGATTAATTCGAGCTGTCAGGAACAATACGCGTACAAGCGCTCGGGGAGGTGCAGGCAACGCTTCCCAAAAAACCAAGGCTAACGTTTCGCAGGCCCTGCGGCGGGAGCCAGGGAGCGCCCGTGCTGCAGCGTGACGCCGCGGCGATGCCCAGGGCCCCGTGTCCCCCCCAGCAGCCCCGC
>NW_009259988.1:219402-226400 GCF_000687185.1 Egretta garzetta
GCGCCGCCTGCCCAGCCGCAGGCTCTCCTGGGGGGGATTCGCTCCCCGGTGGGAGGCAGCGAGCGCTCGGGCTGCAGGAGGAAGCCTCCTTCCCGGCGCTCCGCCTGCCCGGGGAGCTTGGCTGCGGATCAGAAGAGCCGCCTGCTTCCCCAGTGAGCACGGCCACGCCGCAACGCCGGAGCGTGAGCTCCAGACTGGATTTTCATGTTGCCTCCTGCTCAGGAGTTATCAGGTCCATCGGGCTGCTGTCAGCCAGCTCCGCTCCCCATCGCTCCCTGCCAGCACAGCCCTTGCCAAAAAAATTATGACTGTATTAAATGATTTTATTACAGTAAACTGCAGATCGCGCAGTGTAAACACAGGTGGTGCAACACACCTCACTTTTAACCGCGTCCAGGCCAGCGGGAGCAACGCACCGCGCCAGCGCGAGGGGAGCAGGATCTGGCCCCTGTCTCTTTGCTCCCCGGGGTTGGGGTGGGGTTTGCAGACCCCGAGCGCAAGGAGGGCGCGGGAACCCGGCCAGGACGTCCCGGAGGCCGAGCCCTCGGGCGGGCAGACGGTGCTGCCCAAGGAGAGGGCGCGCGGAGCTGGGGAGCGGTGCCCGAGAGCCCTGCGCATGCAGCCGGGGAGGACGGGGCATGGGAGCCACAGTCATCCTGGCTCCGGGTGCGGAGCAGCCCAGCGCCCATGCCAAGGGTGAACTGGGAACCCCTTCGAAAATAGCTCCTCGCTTTTAACCGCGAGGATAAAAATGCCTGCAGGAAGGCCAGCCCCTCATCTGCCAGCCCCCCGGTTCGGCTGACGTGCCGTTGAGCACAGGCTCCCCTTTCTCCCCCTCCTGCTTTCACAGGTTTCATTTTGGCCTCGGTTCCAGCAAGTTTACTGACAGATTACTTCATTTTAACTCTATGGCTTTCCTGTCTTGTGGGAGGCATATTTCTAAGTATCATATTTATCAAAAGGCCTGTGCAAAAACAAGGGCCAGAATTACTCTTTTGATGGTTCCCCCAATAACTACAACCACAATAAATTTTTCAGGCAAGAAAACTCAACCGGGGACCTTTTGTGCCGGGGTTTGGGAGTGGGGTCCAGGCCCTGGGCTGCGGAGCTCCCCCCCCGCCCCGCACCGGCACATCTGGTCTCGCTTGCGAGGCTGGTCTTCCAGCTCCCAGGGGTGACATATTTCCCCCGCCTATAACTCTAAATCAGAGCAGCATTTCAATAAATCACAGCGAACACTTATTTATTGGACATAGTTTTGGGGCTCTTAAAGCACGGAAAATAAATTTAATGGAGCGTTTGGAGCATTTCTCCAATCTTTTGAGGGATTACTTGGGGAATTTGTCAACGGAGCCAAGCACAGCAGCTTGATCCAAAGAGATGGGAAAGAAATTATGGGAGATACTCTACAAAGGCCCAGGTGTACCCTAAATCACATCAAAAAAGATTAATGTCAAAGGATTGCTTGCCAGCAGAGTTGATTGGCAGCACTGCAGTTTATTTAATAAACTATCATTTTAGCCAGAGGGTGACTTTAATCTGAATTACATTTTCTTGTTTTGTCGTATGCCATGCCAAGCGATTTATTGAATACTGTAGCATACTTCTTAACCTCAAACACCGAAAGAAAAAAAGAAGGAAAGCCTTGAGAGCCCCTGGAAAACCTTGAGACAGCAAAAGCTGCTCTGCTGAGAGGGCAGGAGCTCCGCTCCAGCAGCTTGCTTGCTTCAGGCTCGCCTGGGGAGAGGTGGGAGCAGGAGTCGGTTGCTGAAACCCTCGTCTGGGCTTCGCACACCCCAAAGCTCGGGGGTCCCTGTGGAAGAGGCTCCCCACTTGCTAATTTGCATCCAGTTGGGTTTCAAAGCTGTCCTGACTTCCAAGCCCCAGGGGACCAGGGATGGACAGGGGACCAGGGATGGACAGGGGACCAGGGACGGACAGGGGACCAGGGATGGACAGGGTACCAGGGATGGACAGGGGACCAGGAACGGACAGGGGATGGAGGCAGATAAGTGCAGGCACCAGAGGCATTTGCAGAACCAGGGATGTGGGAAGGAACGGGCACGTCCCTGCGGATCCCCTGCGCCTCGCTCAGCCTGGTGCCGAAGCCACCCCGTGGGAAAGCCAGCCTTGGCCAGCACAGAGCTCCGGCGCCCAGGCACCTGGCTGTGCTCGCACCCATCGGGGACCTGCCTCGGGTTTGGTGGGCAGAGAGCACCCCCCCAGCCACCTGGCATCCCCGTGACCCGGCAGTGCCACTGCACAGTCCCTCGGCACGTGGGCTGGGAGGCGCTGGTGTGGGCAGGGGCCTCAGCACGTGAGCTCGGCCCAGGCTCGGAGCCATGGTGCCGGCACGGGCACAAGGCAGTTGGGGTCTCCCTTGAACGCCCGCTCCCACAAAGAGCCAGGGCAAAGCACAGCTGGGGGCTGAGCGAGTGGGGACCAGGGACCTGCCCTCTGGCTTCACTTCTGCTTCCCAGAGAGACGAAAGATTGGGCAAAGATTTTCCAAAACCTTTCCAAGATCTCTCAAGGACCAGCACGAGGGGCCGGCTGACGAGAGCCAGGGGCCCGCTGACCCGCGGGGCTCTTCAATAAAGTGTTTGTGCAAACAGACAAAGAAATCCTAACTAATAATAATCCTCGTTCCAAGATTATGATTGAGTTTTTCCCCTGTTCTGCTTGATACTTCTGCCAAAGAAAGAAAAATCCTCGCTGAAGTCTAGCAGGAAATCCAATAAAATTTCTTCAAAAGATGGGTCTGACATTGAAAAACAGCAAAATTATAAAAGTAGGCCTCAGAAAAGAAAAGGGGAGAGTTATTATATCTGGCACCTACTGAGGGCCCAAAGCTCCCTCTCCAAATGAGCCATCACAGATTGAAAGTGTTTAGCTTCCCGTTGATTAAATATGGTGAAGGACCCGAGGCGTGCCAAGCCTTGGGGATCGAAAGTTTGTTTTCAGTCAGAATGTGTTTTCAGTCAATGGAAAAAATGGTCGGGCTGTGCCGGGGTATGTAACTGAGAAGCCTCAGGTTTGGAGTGAGTAATGACTGCGATGCAGAAATGCAGGAGGGTTGTTAATCATTCGACCCCAGCCCCCGTAATTCAACTCAGCAACTCGCACGACTTTGGAAGGCTGTTTTTTCTTTTTCCCCCTGCTCTTTAATACACGAAAAAACCAAACATTTTTCCTCTGTTTTCTTTTTAATTCCCCTGCCCCGCCCCGCGAAGGGATAGCATCGTCTGCTTGTATCGTTATTACTGCCCTTCCCGTTCTCCCACAGTTATCGGGAGCAACACAGCCAGGTCGGCTGCACGCACCGGGCTGTAGCTCAGAGCCGGGCTGGGGGCCCCCGCTCCTGCCCCCGCTGCAAAAACGGGATCGATGGGAGCGATGGCCTGAAAAAGCGAGGCAGGACACGGAGGACCACGCGACGCAGGCAGCCCAGGATGGACGTGCCAGCTCCGGACACACGCTCCCCGCCAGCGGGAATCGTTGGCAAGGGTTTGGTGGAAAGGGCTCTCCTGGAGAGCGCTGCGGGAAACCGCACATCCCTGCAGGACAGAGGAGGCTGTTGAAAATACCCCCGCTTTTTTAATTTGGCAGAGGAGGAACCATTTCGTCGCGAGGCTGCGTGCCCGGCTTCGAGCGAAGGCTGCACGCTCGTAACCCGTAAGCAAGGAGCGCGCCGACGCGATGCCCCGCCACCATCGCACAGCGTCACACAGCGCACAGCCTGGTGGGTGACGGCAGGGACCAGGCACCCCCCAGCTCCCCTGGTGTTGGGGGTGACCTCAGGCACAGGCGCAGCTCCTTTGCACCAGTGCCACGACTTGCCCGGGTGTCCCTGGGACAGGCAGCAGCTCTGCCCAAAAGAGCAAACATCCCCTTTCATAGGGAAAATTGGGCAGATGGCGAGGATCAAACACACCTCTGGAGCCCGGGGGTGGGAGGGACGGGAGCTCCAGGCTGAGCCCGAGTTCAGCGCCGGGTCAAGAGGTTGCTGGAGGGACCGGGGACACACGGGGCGGCCGCAGGGACGCAGCTCGCACGGCACCTGATGCACGAGGAGCCCGTGTGGCTGGCCCTGCCTTGGTCCCCACGGCCCCCTCTTGCTTCCACCCAGCCCTTTCTCACCCCCCTGCGAGATGCCTGACTTTATTCATCAACCGGGTTTGCCGGGCTGCTTCTCATTAGATAGCCAACAAATTCCAGGAAGACAGGACACCCACTGGGCCTAAATGAAATTAGAGAACAGAGCACTGCTACAAGTGGTTTAATTCAAATTACAGCAAGATATTATTGCCAACTGCAAGTGCTCAGAATCATGAGTCAGACCCCCACAAGGAATGAGACGGGCTTAAAAAAAATTCATGACTTGTTAAGTATATAATTAACTTTGGGGTTATTTTTATTTACCTTCCAGTTTTTAGCCTTCAGGAGTCAAATTTTTGAGCTCGCCTCAGTGAGGGTTGGAAACAGCTTAAAATTAAAGAGGGGTGGAAGAAAAAAAGAAGAGAAAAGGAATGCGCCCACATTCCCGTGATGCCCGGAGCTGGGGATTTAAAATGAAAGCCCACGTCATCACAGGGATTGCAGCAACCATCCCAGAGCCGGGGGCTGCGGGCAGCCGCAGGGACAGGCTGCCCAGGAGCGGGGCACATCTTTCCTCCCCGAAAAGCACGCACCAAGCAGGGGACACCTTGCCTGTGCACACCCTGAGCGGCACAGGAAGGGGCTTTGAGTGGGACCCCCCCCCAGTGCGAGCTGCAGGGGCTGGGGAGGAGCAGGACCCCCCTGGCTCACGCAGGGACCTGCCCTCAGCCTCCTCCATCGTTTTACCGCTGGGGACACAGCCAGATGCAAAGGAGGGAAACCCCCCCAAAACACTGGGGATACAGAAGTACCCCCGTGCCTCACAGGGGGCCCAGCCACCAAGGTGCTTGCTTTTCCTGGGAGCCCCTCGGGAGGCACAGACTGAAGCACAAGGAACTGGAAGGAGATTTTACACGTGACCTGCAGACATGTCAGCCCTACGTCCTGGACAAACACCAAACGCTTGCCCATGCTGGCTCCTCATGGACCTCTGCAGCTTCATCTTCCTCCTCCCTTCCCACCCTGAGCCCACCCCAGTGGCTGCCAGGGCTCTGGGTCTACGGGCGGTGGATGAAATAGTTTCCTGCACATCCTCAGACACCATAAATCAGAAGAGCTGCGACGGAGTCGGTGCAAGTTCACCAACTTCTGTCTGCAGAGAACTTGCCCAGCCTGCAGGCCAGGTCCCCGGGCTGAGCCCCACCTCGCGTGCCAGCATGAATAAGCACCAACTAGCAACAGCATTTGCCTCCCGAACATCTCCTTCTGGGGCAAGAGGGGTTTTGCTGCAAAACAGATCCGCACGGGACACGGCTGAAGTAGCTGGAGCTGGTGTAACATCACAAGACTCAGGAGGGCACATGACGGCGGACAGCAAGCGCTTGGGAAGCCCAAGCAGGGCCACCGCGTGATCTCAGCTCCACCGAGGAAGCAAGGGGACACATCCAAGCAATCTGCTGGGCGAAGGCTGAGCTTCTTGGCGTCCCCAAGCCCCTCATGCAGCCTCACAGCAATCACCCGCAGCTGATTCTTGCGGAGCCGAATTGGCCAAGCCTCCTCTGCTCCCTGCCTCCAGGTTGTGCCTTCCCCTGTTTCCGCTGAACAGATAGTGCCCTGCTATCTTTCATTGAAACATCATGTCCAATTTCTCCCTTGATTAAACCCATATTTTGCTTGGCTATAAGTCAAATATAAGAGGGCCGCACTCAAGTGAACTAATCTCAGTTTACTCGCCAGTAGGTAATTTGATAGACAATTTGGCAGGCATCCACTCTAGAATTAAGCAAACCTGAGCAATAAAGATGTAGGAAAACAATCCTGAAAAGCCATAATGAGCCGTCTAGTTTCATTCAATAGCAACTTGTTCCACTTACGTTTCTGCTGACGCTCAGGACTGCGGTGCCTGCCAGCGCCCCGGCCCGGGAGGGCACGCTTGGCTGGACCTCCATCAGCTGGGCACGTGCAAGCGGCGCTGAGAGCAGGGCAAGAGCAGCAGCCCAAGATCTCCTGACGTGGTCCTCAGTGAAGATCAACTCCGGGTTTGGCCAAGCCCTGGGTCCAGGTCAGCTTGTGGAGCAGACAGCAGGAGGGTTTGCTGAAGACCCAGCTGTGAGTGCCTCGGAGGAAGGAACAGCTCAAGCACCGATGGCACAGGACCGCTGTTTGCAGTCTGTAAACACCCTCCATCACTGTATTTTGCCATTGCGGCCCCTTGGAGCCCCCTCCAGCCCTGCCCTAGAGCTCCAGCAGTGCTGGGGCTGGGGCTGCCAAGCTCCTATTTATGGCCTCTGCCTCCCCATCACCGCCTGAGCGCCGGCACCTGCAGCGCCTGGGACCGGCACTGGGCTGGAGGCGAGCAGCAGATCCTATGGACACCACCCATGGGCTTCCTCCTGCGGGCAAGTAACGCGCAGGGCTACGACGTGCCCACAGAGGGCCCGTGGCGGTGCCAGGACCAGCCCGGGTTTGCTGCCCCGTGGCCGGAGCAGGGGTGCGGGGCCGGGCGAGCGCTGCGGGGCAATGGCCAGAGCAAAGGGGCTGTCAGACGGCCGCCGCGCAGCTCCATCCCTCATAATGCCATTATGTATTGCTGGCATTAATCACGCCGCTAGGTAAGCATTATGGCACTTTTATGGTAGCTTTGAAGCTAATCTGTCACTAATGCCTTCTGGATTATCATGATTTCTTACAGTTGTGATTCATTAACTCAGATGCCTAATAGAATTAGTATTAAACATCTTCCATAGATTTCTGCCTCAACATGTTGAGTTTTGAAAGCCTTTTCAATATTTCATTGTGTTGTATTAAATGGCGTGTCAGGCACATTGTGTGGTCTCCCGGAGAACCTGGCGCAGCCGGAGCTGTGGCGGGGGCTGGAGCCAGGGGAGGGGGTCGGGCTCC
>NW_009259988.1:226469-227396 GCF_000687185.1 Egretta garzetta
GTGCGAGGGGTTTTGACGCTCGGAGGGTCTCTGCCAGGCAAGAGGCAGCTCAGTGGCACAGCCGCTCACCGCCAGCCACGCGAGCCCCTCGCCGGGTAATTCAGCCGGCATGGAAGAGGTTAATCGGCTTTGAGGACAGAAAGTGCGGCGCAGATACTAAATATGATTGTGATTATTACCTGGCCCTGGAGGAATTTTTTCCCTAGACATTGCAATGCCATTCCTAGAAGGACTATTATTCCTAATAATCAATATTAATTTTCAATGCATTCTCCGGGGCTTAGAATTATTTTCTTGTTTGGGATAAGATCTGGATCTTGGAGCAGGCTAAAAAGAGGTATTATTGCTATTATTATTATTATTAGCGTTATCATTATTATCTTGGGTTTAAAAAAAAAATCCTATTTAGATAAGCATCTCTCCCCAGCAGTGGGTTGTGTAGCTCCCGGACCTTTATCTGGCTACTTCAATCTGTGTGTTGCGGGTAACAGAATTTTACAGTTATTATTATTAATAATGTAAGGCCAAGACCAGAACAACACTGCATTAGGCTGTGCACGTGTGTGCGAGACCGGACGAACCCGCACCGTAGCGCTGCCTTGGTTTTCCCAGGTTTTTTTTCAAGAGAGGAGCCCCGCTGCCCAAATTTCCAAGCAGCTTTGCTGGAGGTGTTGTGGCAGGAGCCCCAGCCCCTGGCAAGCCGCACCGGTGCCCGGGCAGGGCGGGGAGGATGCTCACACCGGGAACTTGAGAAGAGCCTGAACTTTTGGATGCTCCTCCGAACCCAACGGTGAAACCTTTTTTGCAGCCCGCCCGCCATGACCCCGGGAACCCCACGTCAAAGCCGTCAGCTAGAAAAACAGAGAGGGGGGACTTCAAAGCGGGGATTAGAAGCAGCTGTGCAAATTTGCAAATACGCGTGAGGAG
>NW_009259988.1:227466-232781 GCF_000687185.1 Egretta garzetta
GAAATTCCTCTGGCGGGGTTTGGGGAAGAAACGCTGCTTTTCAAAAGGCTCCTTTGGAAAAAAGGTCAGGTTTGGGGCAGGCGTTTGAGTGATAGCCTGCGAGTGGGGAGAGGGAGAGAGGTGGCAGGGAGGCTGTGAAAGGTGGTTTGTCCTGGTTTGTCCTGGTGCCAGCGTCAACGTGTGCCGGCGATTGAAGCCCGCGTCCTGCCCCGCAGTCATCCCCATCAATCACGCCCGGCACTGACAGCCCAACCATTTGTCAGCCAGCCCTGCTCCTTGGGGGCAGAAAAACCAAGTTCAAAAGCAAGGGGGGTGGGCAGCGACCCACCGGCGAGCACCCCCGGCTGCCCAGGTGAAGGGAGAGCTGTCCCTCCGGACCCGCGCCCCGGCACAAAAGGGTCCCCCTGCTCCCTCCTCGGGCACGAGCCCTGGGCGCAGGCGGGGATGAGCCCTGGCTGTGCCTGTTTTGAGCATTTTTGCCATCAAAATGACTGATTTCCCAAATGCAAGTGGCTTCCCAGTGAAACCCCGTGATTTTTGCCTTTTTTCCCTGTGTGAGTGGAGTAACGCGCACATTAGAGGGGAAAAGAAAACGTTAAAACTTCTCCATTATGTGACATGGCTAAAACGGCCACTTAAACCCCTCCAGCTTTTGGTTACAGAAACAGTTTGGTGCTCCCCTGGATTGCTTTTGTGCAACCCTGAAGCACATCAAAGCAAAGCGTTGCTGGAGAGAAGCATTTCCTTTTGCCTTCTCATCAAAATGCCGCTATTGATGTCGCGGCAAGACGAGAGCCTCGGGAAGGGGGATGGCGAGGAGCCCTTTACGCGCGGAGGTTCCTCTGGGTCCGAGTCCAGCACTTCTGCAGATATGCGAAACCGCTTTTCAGCCCAGCATCCCAGTTCAGAGGGAGGGAAAAATGGGTAATTCCAGAACTGGAACGAACGCACTCAAAATTTCAGGGAAAGCAAAGGAGGGAGAGGGAACCAGCCCTGGCCGTGCTCGGGGTGCCGAGAGCACCCGCTGCCTGGGTGGGCGCAGGGCTGGGCGCAGAGCCTGCCCGCGGGACGGGTGCCCCTGCCAGGGCGCGGGTTTGCAGCAGCTCGAGAAGAAAGGGACGGCGAAGCATGGCCGGGGCCGGCAGCTCCGGCTGCCCGGAGCTCCTCACAGCAGCTTTTGTTTTAAGGAGTGAAAGGGGCGGTCATGGGACAGCAGTCAGCCGGGCAAACACGGGGGAGGCGAAGAGAAAACTTTAATTAGGGTAACTGGAAGGCAGGCTTTAACCAACAGCCGGCAGGAGGCCTGGTTTGATCTCCTTGTGGGATAGACCCTGTGATTAATCGCGGCCCTGTCGAGGGGGACGGACACCTGTCTGTCACATGCTTTGATTCCTGGTGCGGGCTTTGATCTCGCCCGGCTGCGTGGGAGGGTGTCAGGGCAATGTATGTGCCCAGGTCGCTTTTATGCCTCCCGCAGGGGGTCTGCGAGGCGGGGAGGGGGACGCCTGGGAGGGGGGGGATCTCGGCCGCCAGCCCCGGGGTCATCCCAGGAGCTGCTGGGGCTGACGGGAGTTCGTCCAAGGGGGAAAGTTCATCCCTGAGCCGGGGGAGGCGTGGGGGCCCTGCGGGCTCGCTGTCGTCCTGGGGGAGAAGTGTCCAAGAGAGCGGTGGGGATGCTCGGCCCCAGCACCGCTGTGGAGGAGCGGAGCTGGCTCTGGAGAAGGTCACCTTGTCCCCCCCCGACCTGCTCCAGCCCAGCCCAAAGGGCTGTTGGTGAGGTCGCACCCTGGGATGGTGGGGGGGTAAGGCTGGGGTACACAAGCGGGTGCCCTGGGTGGTGTCCCCTCCTTTCCTCACTCTCACTGTCCCACTGACAGCCTGCACCGGTGGCCCCATGACTGCGTGCCACCAGCCCAGCCCAACCGGCGGCACCAGGAGGAGAGCAGGCAGCCAGCCGGGGTGCATGCCCGGGCAGCAGCCCTGCGAGGTGTCCTCCATGGGGACAAGGGCCCAGGTCACCCAGCCCCTTCCCAGCAGGGTTTCCAACCCAAAGCCACCACGCAACATGCAGGGAATCGGGTCCAGGCTTGCCCCTGCGGGCCCTATCCTGCAGGGACCCCCTCACAGCACCCCCGAGGGCCGCTCACCCGCCCTGGCACTGCCCGCTCGTGCCCATGGGTTTTGGCAATTCCCCGGCAGCAGCGCCCGGCGCGATCTGCCTCTGCCCGCTCGCGGCAGTTGATTGGCGTGGGCATCTTTGAGCCTGGGCCTGGGCCCGGGTTTATTCTCAGCCTTGACATTTGTGCCAAGCAGGCAGAGCACGCCGCGTTTATTCGCTAGAGCGGGAGGGGTTCCTGCACGGCGTGAAAGAGGATCCCGGCATCTCCGCTTTCAGCCTGACCTTGAAACCAGAGGAGGGAGGTGAGCCCGCCCGGATCGCGCTGCGGGCATGGGGGGAAACGCAGCGGAAAAGCCTGGCACATCCCGGGCACGAACGAGCAGCGCTGGCATCGGGTGAGAGCGGGGAGAGCCGGAGTGCCTCGGGCACAGCCGGGGCGATGGTCGGGCCGCTTTGCTGGGCGGTGGATAACGGGTGCGAGGATGCCCGTGTGATGGTGGGCAAAGGGGCGTTTATTGCTGCCGGGCTCCCGGGGGCGTTGGGAACCTCCCTGGGCGTGGAGTTATTGCCATTCCCTCCTAACTTCAGACAGGGAGGGTTTTCACGATGTCTCGGCTGAGAGTTTGACCCATACAAGCAGTAAATGTCCTGATTTTGGGGAGAGAAAAGGTCTAATGAAGCTAGAGACAAGTATGGGAAAGCCCTTCTCCGTACTGCATGAATATAACAAAAACAAATTTCCAAAAGCCCCTGACAAGCCCAGTAAGTCTGTAACGTGGTGTCCTGTTTCCTAATCTCTTCAGTAAGGAAGCAGTGTGTTGAATTTAAAATATCCCTCTGGTAAATGCTAACTATTTAAAGAGTGCTAGGGTCTTAGAAATGCAAAACAAAGATTTGTTGATTAAAAACACATGGTTTGTTCTGGAGGCATGAGTAGCCAGAAAAATCAGTTCTGACAGTATTTTGGCTTTTTCAATCCCACAAGACATGATGGTGATTTATTACAGTGATGTCAGCTGTGGTTGAAAAAAGTTCCCTGTGTTGTCTTAATAAAAGAGCTTTACCTTGAAATCATTAAACTCTCAGCCTGTTTATTTGAAGCGATGACTGTGAATGGGAATGGTCCCCTCTAAATCACTCGGCCCTTCGCTGGAACATATGCCTGCACATGAGGTGCAGTGACAGCCTGGAGCTTGCCTTGCTAATGTGAGTCGTGTGATGGAGATGATTAGCGTGGCTTTGAAACCTGGAGGGGAGAGACGCACACCAGGCGAGGAGGGGAGCCCCCCCATCACAAAGGGAACCAGAATTAGAAAGACAACGGGCTCCATCCGTCTTCTTCTGCCATCCATGCAGATGCGCGTAGCTGTCATCTGCAAAGATCTGCTCGCCACCCCGGCCAGCCTCTGCGGAGATCGCAACTTAGCGGGGCAGCATCCCGTACCCCCCCTTCCCCCGGCTCCCCACAAAGATAAAGCACAACGTAAATTTTGTTGGAAGTGTTTGTACATGGGAGGCTGCAATCGCCCTTCGCCAAAGGTCCGCCTCGGTGTGCCCCGCGCTATCGCAGCTGGGGTCTGGCGCGCTTCAGAGAGGTCCCAGAGGCACTTTGGTATTGCGCGAGAGCGGTGCTGGATGTGGCAATTCCACAGCCCCCGGCTCCCCACAAAGATAAAGCAGAACGTAAATTTTGTTGGAAGTGTTTGTACATGGGAGGCTGCAATCGCCCTTCGCCAAAGGTCCGCCTCGGTGTGCCCCGCGCTATCGCAGCTGGGGTCTGGCGCGCTTCAGAGAGGTCCCAGAGGCACTTTGGTATTGCGCGAGAGCGGTGCTGGATGTGGCAATTCCACACGATTTCCAAGCCCATGCGTTGCTTTTTAGCGTGCCGGCAGCGAGCGGTGATGTGGGCACTGTGCGGGCGGACGCGAGCTCACACACCAAGGGTAACAGGCACGCAGCAGCTTCGTACTCACCGTTAGATGAGCAGCAGCAGCCCCGAGAGCCTGGGAGCCCCTGTAATGGGTTGGGACGCAACGGCGGGGCGGGGAGAGCTCAGTGTGTGGGAAATCCCCTGGGAATTGGGGGCAGCCGGCCGCTGTCCTACGGACCAGGCAGCGAGGCGGGACAGCACAGCGAGCACGGCACGCTTCGCTAAGAAACCTCTGAGCGTATGCAAACTTACAGTATTTTTCGCCCTAAACAGACGTGCAAGATGGCATTAATGCGCCGGGCTTTGTCCTAAGGAGCTGGGCGCAGGGGCCAGGCGAAGACATGGGGCCGGGGGACAGGCAGCAGGGACGAGCACGCCCGGCGGTGGCATGGGTGCTACGATCTCTGGACACGCTGAGGGTATCCCAGCTGGATGTCAAACCCAGCGTCAGCCGCAAGGTGTGAGTGGGAAGGAGGAAAACTTTCCCTTACCACGCGTGATTTCCCTGTCAAGATATATAGGCGTCATATGCTGGGGACAGGGTATAGAGCAATATATATAATAGAAATAACCCGCCAGGCTCAGCCTGCCGTCCCTCACCCAGCTTATCAAGTTAGCTGAGCTCAGCAAATCTCATTAGCAACAGCCAGCACAGAGACACTTCACCTGGCTGCGGGCGGAGGGGACGGGTGTCCCTGCTTTGCTGAACCCTAAAACCCTCCCCGCTGAGCTGCCTTGCAGAAAACCGGGGTCGCCCTTTCTTTCTAAGCGGTGGCTCACCCCGTGCCCGGGGAGCAGAGGGGCCGGGTGTGCTGCAGGGTCGCTGCCAGCCCGGCCCCGCGCCCGCAAGCCTTTTCCCTCGTATCTGGCGGCAGTTAAGCGCTGAGCAATATTTACTTCTTGGGTAAACAGTCATAATCTCCCTAACCAGAGTTTATCACGGAGAAGTGAGTTAAATTCTTCTTGGATAATCCCTGCGTGTTGTGGTTTTCTGAGCAAGAGATTTTCGGATGCCATTCAATATAAATGAATGGCTCTGGGCCAGAGAGTGATGAAGGCTGGATCCCACCCGAGGGAGAGGGGTGCAGGTCCCCCCGCTCCAGAGTTTGCTCAAGCCGGGGCTGAGCCCCAGCGAGAGATGGCCGAGGCCTGGCCAGCACCGCCCGCCTCTGAGAGCTGGGATAAACGGCAGCAAGAGCTTGGCTTCGTGGCAGAAATCACTGGAAGGCGACTCCTCACGCCAGCCAAAACCAGCCCCTCAGCCCT
>NW_009259988.1:232792-254160 GCF_000687185.1 Egretta garzetta
GGGTGCCGCCGCCGGGGGTGTGCAGGAGCAGAACCTCTCTGTTCGGTCTTCATCACAACAGAGCCCTCAACGTAGGAATTACATTAGAAATAATTGGAGGGGAAAGAACCCCAACCACCTCGGCAGGTCGTTCACACTGAAATCCCCCGTCTATGGTGGCTGGGAGCACACAGCACGAGCCGAACTCTGCCCCCCCCGGAGTACATGGGAACGGTACCAGAGATGAGACACTTGGCAGGTACTGACGTATCCAGTATTATCTGCCTAAGCTACCAGAATTATATTTTCCCATCAGCAGGATTATTTTTATTTGACTTTTAAGTTGAGCTGGAAGACAGCGTGGCTTACATCCATCATCGCTGCGGCTATTAGAAAATTAACCAAGCTTAATAAACTTCCTGCATGGCTTGCTTCTGCAGCTGTGTATCTAGAGGAAAACAAATCTATTGACTCGTTCTCCATGGAAGCACATCTCTAAATAAGCCTTGTTGGAAGCGAGGAATGGCCTGGGATGATCCCAACGTGGCTGTTACGGTGCTGGAAAATGTTTGTGAGGAGTTTGTGAGAAACCTTCCAGAGATTCACAGCACTGTGAGATGCTCCAGTGGGTCAGGGTGACGAGGAGTGGGATTTACCAGTTGCGTGATACTTGCCTCATCCCGTGGAAATGCCAGTCCGCAAAATGGGAAAGCTCCTGTTGATTTCTCTAGGAGCAGGACCAAAACGGGGGTCTCACAGCAGGGGCTTGTCCAAATCCCCAGAGCTGTCCTACCTGTGCTGGGGAGCCTCGGCTGGCCAGCAAGCCTGGGAACCATGACCCATCCTGGGTTTGCAGTTGGGGTTTTGGGCTTGGGACTGCTGGCCCTGAACTGGCAGGAGCCGCACAGGAGAGGTCCGGGTCCCAAGCACCCCATCCGCCCAGCTTGCAGGATTTGGCCCAAGTGAAGTGTGCTGGCGACTGCCGGGACCCCCTGTGCAGGGCAGGGCCAGCGAGCGGCTGCTTTGGAAAGCGGCAGCCCTGGCGCGGGGCGGCAGCTGCCCTCGCCTGCTCCGCTGTGAGTTATCGGGGCTCAGCCCCGCTCAGCCGTCCCCACCGTGCCCTTTCCTCCTTCCAGCTGCTCCTGGTTTGCAGCCGACCCGGAGCCAACTACAAACATTCCCTGGCTGGTCTGGAGGGGCTCCGGCATGATGGACAGCGGGTGCTTGGCCAGGGTTGAGGCTGAGGCTGCAAGAGGCGTTTGGGAGACTGAGGACGGCAGCCCCCGTCCAGGGGTCTCTCCCTGGCAGGAGCCTTGGGCGAGAAGATGGGAGAGCAAGCCCCGGGCGATGTGCCCTGCCGGGGAGCTGCCTGCAATGACTTCACCAATGCTGCTGCTTCGAGAAAAACCCTACGGTGCTCCTGCAGGAGCTGGTGCTGGCATGCGTGCTGCTCTCTTCTGTGCGCCGCCTCTGTGCCGCTGGATAGGGCCCCACTCTCTGCACTGCGTTCAGTCCGCTGGTAGAAGCGACTTTGCCAGCAACACTTGGCTTTCACAGCCGTCCATACATGACTGATGGCCAGAAATTGGGGGGGCCATAAACACCCCCATGTCCCATGCAGCTCCCCCCGCAGCTGCTGCTGCCAGGCTGGGGACAGACCCCGGGGCCGGCTGGGCTTTGGGGCGGGCGCCCTTCCGCACCCCCGGCAACCCCCCGCGCTCCCTGGCTCGCCAGGGGCCCCGCTGCTCAGAAACGCCAGTTGTGATTAAAGCTTACAAGATGTGGTTTACTCACGAGGAGCAGAGGACCTGCGGGAAGCCCGGGCATCACTCGAAGCGGGATTGAAACGAGCTTCAGCAGGCTACGGACCTGCACGTGGGTCCGCCTGGCGCTGCGCTGTGCCGAAGGGCAGAGATGCTTTTGTGTGCCTCCTGCACAGAGCCTGGGGGAGCAGGAGCGAGGTGGGAGCCCGCACCGGGCAAAGGAGACCGCTGGCAGCTCTGCTCTCCGTGCAGAGCCAGCACATCCTCGCTGGGTGAGGCAGCAGCACTGCAGGCTGGGGAGGAAGCAGGGAGCCTCTCGGCAGATGGGATTCGAGCGGAAAGAGCTAACACTCCAGTCTCCGCTGTAATGAAAGGAGATGGGCAAGTTATAACCAAAGCAACTGTCATAAATCATCAGCTCAGAGGTTTCATTCAGTCGTTAGATACACCTGAAGACACTCGCAGTGCTGCAGACGCGGCTACGGGAGTTTCATGCAATGTGCGACTTTCAAATCAATCTGGTTCCACCAGGCAGGATGAACTGGCTGCTCACGTCTGCGCGTCTCAACCAGAAGACGCAATGAAAAAGGAAATTTCAGCTGGATACAAGACTGCATCTCCTGCCCCTGGTGTGCCTGGGTGCTTTTCTAACCTCTTCAAACACCCAGCCCCTTTTGCAACTCTGCACAAGCAAAATGTTTCAACCATGGGGTTCGAGTCCCTGGATCCAAGGTGGGGGAATGGGAAGGCTTTTGGGGTCTCCTTTCCCGCAGCCCCACTGCTGCCCCTGCACCAACCCTGCAGGGGTAGAGCTCCTCCGGGAAGCTCGTGCTCCTCCCAAACCGGCTCCTGCAGCTACAGGGGGGTGCAGCCCCCAGGGAAACAAACCCCAAATGGGGGAGAGAGTTGAGCAGAGGAAAGTTTCAGGTTTGTAAATGGGGGATAAGTCTGGTGGAGGCAGCCTCTTCCTCCTGTGTCCCAGCCTCTCGGTGCGGGAGGGCTGCAGAGAAAACAGAAGAAAACGCCAGCAAAACCAGGCGTGCTGGGGGAGGGAGCATCGGTCGGGCACAGGCCGTGGCGGGGGCTTCCCCGAGCCGGTTTCGTGGCTGGATCTGGCAGGATGGCACCAAGTCCTGCGGCCTCGCCAGGCACTGGAGCTTCGCATGAGCATCGTCCCCGCGTTGTCATAACTACGGCGAGGTGCCGGCGAGCATGGGGGGGCGGGGGGGGCCGAAAGCTCCAAAACCTTGCGCTGCACGGCTGGGGCTCACCGGGGGCCTGGGGCTGCCGATGGCACGTGGGAGCAGGGAGGGTCGCTCCCTCCGTCACGTGTCTACAAGCAAATTAAAAATTAAATAAATAAATTTGCTAGTTTACAAATAGAACTGTTACTTGTTACTCACAGTATTAACAGTCTCCTTTTATTTTTTTTTTTCCTTTTTTTCGAGGCTGTGAAAGACGTTTGTTTCAGTTGCCAACATCTCTACAGAACTAATGTGGGTGGATTGTGACAGATATAATTTCTCCATCCTACAGTTTCATCAACTTGAGTTCTGTTAAACTATACCCGCTGGGCTTAGCTCCTTTTAAAGTTTCCGCTTTGACAGGTAGATTTATTAGTCTTGAAATTTGTACAAATCAGATGTCACTCGTGGCAACTTGTCAAAATGTCAGTCTGGTGAGGGAGGCATGAAAGGATTTTCTGGAGAGAGACGGGAGGCAGGCTTGAAAGAGCTCGAGCAAAGCAGAAGAAAGGAGCTGGGAGGGATTGCAGCCTTCTTGATCCTGGGGGTTTTACTTTATTAAATATCTAGCGCCATACAGTGGGAGATGCTGTTGGATCCTGCCCGCCAAGACATCAAGGCTGTCAACATCGGCTGATGGCTCCTAGCTCACGCCGAGCCGGCTTTCGCAGCTTGTTATGTATATTTAGGGCACGGCTGAGGCACGGGGAAGGGAAAGTTCAGCTGGGTTTTTAATGCTCTTGCCTTTGCAATGGTCCCTTATCGCCCTAACGAGCTGCGAGCGGTGCCACCCAGCCGGCTGGGAGGGAAATGCCTCGCGTGGGCTCCCGCAGGGCAAGTGGCAGCGCCAGGGCTCGAGGAGTGGGGAGCCCTGCTGCCGGCTCCCCTCCCGCTCCCCTCTCCGACCCCAAGGCGCATCCCTGCCCTCGGCGCAGCGTGCGGCCTCCGGACGGAGCGTGTCATCTGTCTGGAGGAAACGGAAGCCCGGCAGAAGAGTCCCTGGGCTGCCTTGTGCCGGGCAATGCCATTTATCCACTTATTTCTCCTTCTGGCATTAGCAGCTTCCTTGCACCCACTGCTGCTCCGGTGCTAGCCCTGTGCAGCCGGAGGAGAGGTATCCTTACAATTTTCCTTTGGATGTGGATGCCAGTCAGCCGCTGCCCAGGCCCCGGGCACAGCGTCCTCCACGGGTGCTGGGTGTGCAAAGCTCTCGTGGGATTAAACCTGCAAACCCCGGTCTGCGCCCCATGGAGCTGCTCCGCACCCCGGCGCGGGGGCGCAGGAGCAGGGGATTGCTGGGGTCGCACAAACCGCCCTTCTGACCGCAGCGCTCGGCCGAGACGTAGCAGGCATGGCACGCGTGTGCACAGATACACGTTGCTTAATCAGCCCTGGAAAACAGTAATTAAAAAAATTGACCTTGCCAGGCGTTTGTGCTCTCACTGACGAAGGCAGGAGCGCACAGGAAGCGCCCGCGTAAAAGCCCGCGTGCTGGAAGTGGTTAAAAAATGGCAGCCACCTCCTTTGACACCCCGACGTGGTAATTTTGACTGCAGTTTTCCCATGGAGTAAGTTTAGGGTTGTTTGAAATGAAAACTTTAAATAAAAGTATTTAAAAAAAGCAATTTAGAAAACATTATTTTGATTACCACTTCCAAGAAGATCAGGAAAATCTCCACTGAAATCGACATTTTTACATGAATATTTACACTTTGTTTGAAAAATCTGTTTTGGCTGAAAAGACAGTTGTTGAAGTTTGCTTGGCGGGCGATGTCACTCCCCGGGTGACGCGGGGACCTGGCGTGGGACAGGGGCCGCACGTCGCCGTCGGCCCCAGCAGGATCACGGGAATGGAGCCAGGCCATTCCCCACCACGGTTTCCCGATGTGCCCATCTGAAGTCACCAGAGCCACAAAAAGGGACAGAAAAAAGTCCTGTCCTGATCCCCTTGCCCCACGGAGCCACTGGGGTTGATCTCTCCACCTAGCAGGAATAACCTTCCCCGCAGGCTTGCAGGGCCGTGCTGAGCTGTTCAGATGAACCCAGGCATCCCAGGATTTTCCTGCACCTCTCCATCGTGTCCCATCCATCTCGTGCCAGCCACATTTGCTGAAGAGCTCGTTAGCAGCGTGAAGAGACGCTGCCCCAGCCCAGGGCTCTGGGCAGGGAAGGTTTTTCCCATCATCAGGATTCAAGAAAACTCATTTTTCCTTCCTGAACTGGGCAGAGCTCAAGCAGCGCCGTCACCTCGGAAATCCTCTCCCTAGTCCGGAGCCAGCCCCGGTGCTCCGTTTCGATTCCAGCCTTTATGCCTTGCCCTTATTCTGCTCATTACGTGCGCCTGACAGAGCCCCGAAATGAAAAATAATTTAAAACTGGAAACTGGTATTTGTCCATCGGTTTCAAAATGGGACGGAGCTCTCCAGAACAGAGAATGAATCAACAACAGCCCTCGCTGCAATCAGCTTCAGCACATTTTGTGATTAATGAGTGTTTTGCCAAGCAAAGTGTAGGAGAGAGGCGAAGACCATTATTTACTGTCCCTGCTGTCTGCCGCCACTGCGCGCAGCGGCACGGTGCCGTCGAGCGCTTGTTCCATCCGCTCCCGGGGTGCTGCTCCGGCACCGCAGTCCCCCCCGCAGGGCAGCCCCCTGCACCCTCCGGCTACTCTGGTGGTGGCTTTGGGGGTGTTTTGGGGAGGGTGGTGGGCGCCTTGCTTCTCCCAGCACAGCGGGAACGGGAGGCGATGCCGGAGCCGGGACCCGGCCCTTGGCCGCCCACGGCCGCGTGGCCTGGCTGCTCCCGTCCTTGACCGGGGGTTTCACCCTCCCGCCCCTCGTGCCTGTGACGGGGGCGAGACCACACATTACAGAGAGAAAAATTAAGCTGCGAGGCTTTGCTTAATTAATTGGTACATAAATGTTTCCCTTCTTCGAGCGGCTCAGAGCGATCATGTCATGAAGGGGAAAACCCACTTCACACGGGAGGATTTTCTTGAAAAGAAATCACTTTATGTCACATCCAGCCTTGATTTCCTTTCATGTGGCAAACGAATGGTGGCAGCTTGCTTCCCACATTAAACAGCATTACGGCAGGTACGCGGGGCCCTCTGCGGCGTGCCCCGTCTCCCAGCCAGCGTAAGGGCGGTAAGGGCTGGGGCAGAGCAGGACAGGAGGGGGAAGAGGGTCGGTCGGTCTGTCTGTCTGTCCAGCTAGGTTTTTCCATGTGCTGCGAGTGTCTGCAAAGCAACTTCAGCGCAGGCAACGGGGAAAGGGAGAGGAGATGGAAAGAGAGGAGGGAAAAAAAAATGCCTGGCATGAGTTCAGAAAGCTCTCCAGCTCACACATCTGGTTCTTATATTTCAAAGTTAATTAGTCATATTGAGGCTGTCTGAAGATAAATTTATCATCCAGAAAAAACACAAACAGTTTGAAAAATGAAAGGAAGTGAGGTGACATGGCTTGACGTTTAAATAAATCATTTTAACATGATTAAAAAACTTGTCCTCCCCGACACCCGGAGCTGGATACTGTGTAAAGACTTTTTGACAAAGACAAGTCCCTGTTTGGTACACAAAGCCCCTGCCACTCAATTATACAGAATAATCTTTGGCCAATTACTTTCCTGAGTGACTACCGGAGGATGCGATGCACGGCGCAGCGGTCGCTGGCCGGGTGAAGCGGTCGGAGGGGGGTTCATACATGGCCAGACCCGCACCCCGGAGGAGCTGGGGGGGTCAAGCTTGACAAGGGGTGTGAGTGCAGGACGGGATGGGGATGGGAAAGAGGTCGTGGGCACCGTATGCCAGCGAAACCAAGGGCAAAGGCAGCACAGAGCACCCCGGTGAGCCCCCCCCAAGATGGGGCTTGGCCCCCCCGATACACTGGGGCATCGCCGCCCTGTCATGCCCATTCCCCCAAGGTGTCACAGCGCAGGCAGGGCTGATCTAACCCCGCCTGAAAGTTTTCTCCCATTAGCAATTCTGTCTCTTCAGCTTCGCTAATGGGATAACAGGAGGTGCCGGTTCCACCGCAAAAGTCTCATCGTGTCGGTAATTCTCCCCCGAGCACGTTGGTGATCCGTCACCGCCTGTTCCCGCTAATACCCCACAAAAGTCTTATTAGATCAGGGGCTTTAGTTTCATGTCCATATTGTCAAATTTCCTTCTTGCGGGCTTGAGTGATAGAAGGTTTGTGATTAAATGAAACCCTCTCCCTGAACGTCAACTGGAAAAAAGCCCTGGGTGTCTGCTTGACAATATGTCTATAAGCTAAACATCAATCAATATTAGGGGGAATCAGCATATCAGATGACCCAGAGGGAGAGCTCAGCTGCTTTTCATTCAGATTCACCTGCTTCGTCGGATGCTTTCGAGGGATATTTAAGTTTTGCTGATCCTGGCTGAATTACGGGGACTTTTCACCTCCCAGATCCAGCCCCATCCCTAGGAAGTCACCCAAGCTTTTTTCTGCTGCCCAGACCCAGCTCATTGCTGCCCTGGCTCGGGGAGGGTTTGCAGGGGTCTTTGAGTTTCTTGGTCTCAGAAGAAACCTGCAGAGTGGGGGCTGCAGCGTGTCCCCCCCTCGCCCCGCTCCTGGGGGGTGCGCCGGCGCAGGACACAGACCGGGAGACAGCACCCAAAGCTGTCCGCCTGCTTGGAGCTGAGCAAGTTCAAGAAGGTGGGAAAATTCATAGCTGGTAACAAGAAAAGAGCTCTCCCGGGCATGAAGGAAGCAAAGTGACATAAAAAAAGCATGGAATAAAAATAAATAAAAAAAAAAAGTGACGCTTAATAGATAAAATGAATATTCAAGTTGTTTCCAGGGAAGAATCTTTGACTTTGGTGCTAGTTACAGTTACAAGGTTTATGCATTTTCTTGCTGTCAAAGCCTTCACCGTAATTGTCCAAAAGTTCCTTGATTATCTCTAACAAAACTGTCAGCTGCCTTTGAAGTATCAGAACAGTCTCATCACATCTTATTAAATAGTAAACATCATTTGCAAGCGCGCAGGAGATAGAGACACCACGTCAAGCGACTCGTCGGAGCGGGTCGGTGGGGTTTGCACGCAGGCACCGCTCCCCGCTTTGAGCCCGGGTGGTCCCGCACCGCAGCACCATCCTGTGCCGGGCGCAGGGCTGAGCCCGAGGTACTGCCAGAAACAGCCACCACCGAAAGCAAAGGGATGAGCACCAGTCCCGGGAGCTCAGCCGAGCTCCTGCCGCCTGTCCGGTGGAGCCAGGGACACCACGCGACGGGGAAGGCGGCTCCTGGGCTCATGTATCCCGGGAACGCGGCTTGCACAGGCCCCCCCCACCCCTCCCCATCAGAAATTACTGGAGAAACCATCCCTGTCAGCAATGAAGATTTTGAAATAGATTCGGAAAGAATTACTTAATTTGAAAAGAAAATCATGTTTTGGATCCAGCCTCATGTTTTCATGCTATTTCTTCAAGCCAGATTTGGAGAAACTTATTTCATGTGTTGAAGTGTCTTTCGAGAGCTGAATCTTTCATAGAAGAGTAATTGTGCAATTAGCTATGAATTAGTAAAAATTCATTCTAATTACTTCCAGGTGTGACACATTTTATGCCTAAAACCAAGGCTAGGACTAGTAGTACCCTGTCAGCGTCGGCTTTTGGAGTGGATAGGAACAGCGACTCAGCTCCCAGCCCGACGCGTGCCTCGCGACAGCGCTTTTAGAAACCGTCATTGCAGAGTAAGCGCAAAGACCCCGAGCAAATGCTCGGCTCGGCCAGGGAGCCGGCATCCCTTCCGAAACCTGCAGCAAGCAGACTGATGCAGGCTGCTAGCTGGTGCAAACTGGTGAGCCCCCAGTAACGCCCAGTGCCTTGGACCAGCAGCAAAGGCTGTGGTTCAGACTGACCCCGGGGCAGCCAACAGCACATGGAAGCCCCTGTGGCACAGGTACAGGCAAACCTCGGACGGGAGCCACGAGCCCCCTTTTGGTGCCACTCACCTAAAGCCCTGGTGTTTGGCCATTTTATTCCCCCTCAGCTCGGGGTCTCAAAAAGGGGCTTCGGGGCCACGCTCCGCCGCAGGGAGCTGGAGCCCTTCGCACCCCCGGAAAGCCACAGCTAAAACCATACCCCATCGGTTTATTGCTGGCCGGAGAGGAAAAGCCAGGTGGATCCTATTGTGCCTGGTACATCATTAAAAACACTGGAAATCTCACAATAAAGCCTGCAAGATTTCCAGCTTTAATTCCAGATCAAAGAGGCTTTGGGAAGGAGCATCCCAGGTTTGAATGCTTATCTCAGCCAGACCCCGTGAGCTTTTGAAGTTGCCCCATCAGTCACTAATCAAAGATCTCCTTTTAGATGGGGAAATCAAATCCCTTTCAGCAGAAGCGGGTGGTTATCAGTTTCTAAACATCACTTGTCTTTTGAATGACCTTCTTTTTGTGAGCTGACCCTGGAGCCCTTACCCAGGCAGGAAAACCCTGCAAGAACTGGCCCTTTAGTTTGCATAGCGCTGGCACACGCATAGCTTTGCTTTCAGGATGTTCAAACCAGCAAAGAATGTGTGTGTGTGGAAGTAATAAAACTCTTCAGAGGTAAATAAATACGCGCTATAGTCCCTGTTTAACACACAGCAATTGCCTTCAACTGCAAGTACTGACAAAGACCCGGCATTTCCAATCAAAAAAGGAACTCATGGAATTATTAGTCCCTGCTTTTCCTTAGCACATACAGACAGCGGTGAGAAGACGGCACCATTTCAGAGGATCGAGTTCTTAAATACGAAGCATTTTGGCTAAGGAACTGCTCTGGCAGCATGGATAAAAGGTCTTGTCTCAAAGCTGTTATAAATGATGTGTCCATAGCATAATTTAGGACTGTGCTTCCGCAAATTGGGCGGCTGAGGAAGCTGTGTGGGAAAATCGCATCTGCACAAGGACCCCTCTTCTACCACCAGCGGCACCAGGACTCGGTGGCGCAGGGAAGGGGCGACCCTGGCAGCTGCCACCTCCCTAGGGCCAGCCTGGACCCGCTGCTGCTCAATTTTACCCACGAGTGCCAAACTGCACTAAAACTCCCAAGATCTTCCCCGTTACTCTTTTGCCATTGAAACTTCCAAGAATCTTGTCTTAGGCTGTTAAAATCCCTCTCGGATTTTGCAGTGCAAGCGTGCAGGGAAGATCGGTGCTCTGTTACCAGGAATATTCCCTGGACTTCGTTACGGTGATCCCACCACGCCTGTGCGATCCCTTCTTGCGAATTCGTTGTGCAGAGATCAGATGACGTGCTTCTCCTTTCAGCCGGTTCCTTGATGGGAATTTACACCTTGAAACTCGACGCGGAACATGAGAGGAGCTGCAGTCCATCTGCACGCTGTATTTTGAGCTCCCCTGCTTGGCTGCAGCATGGCTGGCACATCAAAAGCACGCGTCCCCCTGCTGCGACGCTGGACCTGCTTTCTGCCTTTGAGATTCATGACCCACTATTTTGGTCTTTCTCTCTATTTTTGGAAGTCATCTCATGGTTCCATATCCTTTCCCGTAACTGGATTCTTCATGTCCCCTGGCGTGGTGGCTCAACGCTCACGGTTGCCACTTCAGGCTTGCACAGGAGGGGTGCCTGGGCCAAGGCTCCTGCGAGGCCCAGCTGGCAGCAACAACAGAGGGGCTCAAAATAAGGGGGAGGGAATTTTTGGTTGCTCGTAAGTGCCCAAGCAGCGATGTGTGGGGCTGGAAGGAGAGCGGAGCATCTGGGCACCCGCAGCAGCGCCGGGGTTCACTACCCCATATCTCTGCCTCTTCCCAAAGCAGGGTGGGCCCCTCAGGGGATACCTGTCCCCCCTCTCCCCGTACCCTCCACGACATCCCACTCACTTGGAGAGACAAGCGAGGAATAAACCCCCAAGAACGAGCCGTGTTTGAGCTCCCCCGGGGCTGCGTGCAGGCTCACTGCACACCAGCCCCCTGCCCACCCCCAGGCTGTTGCTGGGCTGGGACATTGTCACCTCTGGTGGCTTCAGGAGCTGCTCAAATACTGACCGAGGTCTCCAGACAAACACACGGGAAACTGAAAGCAAAACTGGAGTGTTTCCCCAAGCATTTCCCCTCTCATCCACCCTCTCAACACCTTCTTGTCTGCTTTTCCATCCCTCTTTTCTTTCCGTCCTTCCTCTCCTCTCCCTCCTTCCCCGGGCGCTCTGCTCACCCTGGTTATGCCGTTTGCAGGACCCTGCCCTGCTGCAGTTCAAGGCAGCCCCGGGCAGGAGCTGACGAGGGCAGAGGACAATCCCTTGCCACAAGCAAGCGTCCTTCGAGCCCGTCCCTGTTGCAGGCAGCAGCACTTGGGGGGGGGGGACGATGACACGCTGATCCCCCATGCCTCTGTCACCCCAACACGACGTTTCACTGCAAGAAGGTAAATGACCTCCTTTTAAGAAACACAAATGGAGTTCAAGGAGAAAAAAAAAAGCTGCAGTGGACAGCGAGGTCTGCAGATTGCTCAGCGCCTAAACAGCACGGCATTTATTGGGTTATACCTGATTTCTTGCACGTTTGCCTGGGCGACTTTGAATAATTAAAAATAAACCTCTCTTATAAAATCCAAACAAACGGTATCACTGTCCCGGGCAGCAACAGCCCAAGGGCAAAGCTTTCTGGCTGGGGTGAGGTGCCAAAAAGCTGAACCCAACTCCCAAGACTCCTTTCAAAACTCTGAGTCTGAGCACAGGAGACCCGAAGGTGGAGTCTACGGGACCATCGCTGCCAAGAACTAGAGTATTTTTTTAATAAGGGCTCAAACAAACTAATAAAAAGACCCCGTCAGCAGGGCAAATTTCATTCCAGCTGGGAGCTGGATTCCTGTTAAAAGAAAGTGCCAGCAGGCCCTTTAGCTCCAATGGCACTACCAGACACAGCTATAATTACGAGCTTTCTATTGCTATGTGAAAGCTGTTATGAATTTCGGTGGGCAGAGGGGCACAGAGGAATAGTAAATCACCCAAACAAAAGGTACGGGCAGCAGGGAGTAGGCTCCAGCGTTAACCAAGCACCATTGTAAAGACCTTAAATTATGAACATGTGCCATCGTTAAAACAGGATCTGCAAACTGGGACCTAATTGTCCCCAAGGCACCTGAGCATCTCTGCGAGCATGGGAGAAGTCCGGCCATGCTTACTGGTCCTTTGTCCCTGGGAATCCCAGTGCTCCCAGTGCATTTGTAGGAGCGGAAAGACCATGGCTGTGGCTGCAGTGCGACTGGGGAGCAGCACCCCCAGCCCCACACACCCCGGGATGCTCGGAGCCTCCTTGGCCAGGCACAGCCGTGCTGGGCGGGGAGCGTGAGCGGGGATCTCCAACCCAGAGACCAGCGGAAGACCCCATCTCCTTCTGGGGAAGAGTAAGAGGTACACGAAAGAGCAGATGATGTTTGAGAGCAAAGGACCCAGTGACCCAGAAAGTCTCTTTTTGTCTCAATTTTTCCTGTAGAAAACTCCCCGAGCCAGGTTCATTGCTTGGGCACCTTTAGCTGATTTTAAGCTTTGCATTTTGGGTCTGGGAAGCGGCTGCTGCAGCAGCAGAGCCCAGACTGGAGAAAGGGAAGCAGACAGGCGGACAGAGAAGCGCTTGGGAGGCAGCTGGGGCTCCTGCCTTGCTCACGGCGTGGCGGCCCGGCCTCTCCCTCCCTGCAGCCCTGCATGGGGGCAGCCCTGCTGCTCAGCAGGTCGCAGCTACAGCTGAGCTTCCCTCGCAGCGTTTAAAGGCGGCCTCTCAGAGCTGCAGCATCCCTCCTCCGGCCCCAGCCGGGCGCCTGGCTCAAGCCATCGCTCCAGGCTGCGAGGTTTTGCCAGGGAGAGCAGGAGCGGCGGGCACGGCCGGGGAGCACGGGCACCAGGCTGTACCCCAGTCAGAGCCAACATGGGCTTTGGGGACAAGAGGGAGCTCTCCCTCCCCACCCCCCCAGCAGCAGCAGAAGGCTGGGACCCTGGCAGGGTCTCTCCAGCAGCGGGATGGAAATCCAGACCTTCACCCAGCTCCATACGGCCTCACCTCTGTGCCACGGCTTTCTGCAAGCAAACTCGCAAAGCGTAACTTCCTATTAGCAGTTATTTTAGTAACTACTGTCACCACCCTTCCAAGCACAAACTCTGAATAATCTGTTGTTGATTTGTACATGGATTTGTACCGGAAAAGATTTTCCCAAGACCCCTGGCTTTACACAGCCTCCTTTATTAGTCCTGGATGGAGCGTTTGCAGGAGGGTGAGCCTGAGGCTAAGCTGTGAGTCACAGGACCATTGCTCAATGCCACGGCCTCGCCAG
The DNA here is from genome assembly GCF_000687185.1 of Egretta garzetta. Taxonomy (NCBI): domain Eukaryota; kingdom Metazoa; phylum Chordata; class Aves; order Pelecaniformes; family Ardeidae; genus Egretta; species Egretta garzetta. The sequence goes on from NW_009259988.1 coordinate 246,076, forward strand.
AGGAGCCTAAATCAACGCTGAGCTAGAACTTCCAAGGGCAATTTAGGCCCCCAGCGCGAGTTATAGCTAGGCAAGGCGGCTCTCCCAAGGCAAACTAGCATTTATTGGTCAGCTGGACACCAAACGCAGTCTTTGAGCCGGAAACTTCTGGCCAAACTTTGCAAAAAGCCAAGTTAGCTCAACGGCTTCATCCTCTGCTGTGGGTGGTCAGAGGTGCCCTTCTCTGCTGAAGGAGGCCTCTTAGCCCGCTCCTCTCCACCTAATTCTGGGGGCAGGCACTACTTCACATCTCGCATTGCGTTTTTGCTGTCCTCTAAGACGTGCTTTCCTTCCTGGGGCACTCCAGAGCACCCTTGGGTAAAGCCCACATTTCCAGGCAGGGTTTTGAGCCTTTTGAGCCATTTCACCCCTTTCTAGCCCGTGGGTGGAAGGGAGGGCGCAAGCAGTGGCAGCGAGCACGCAGCCCCTTGGCTTCCACGGGCAGGGAGCCCCACAGGTCTCCCCTCCCGACTTCCCCCTTCCCGCTCCCTCCATCCCATTCCTCAGGGATTACGTTTCTATTTAACCAGCCGCTTCCTCGCCCATTGTCCCCAGGTCTCCGCGGCCACAATCACCCTGCCCGGGGAGCCGGGGCGGCTGGAGCAAACACTGGCATCGCCTGACAACATGGGGAGAATTTCGATGTTTGCCAAGGCGGTGTTTTCCCCCCTCTCCCCTTGATGGATTTTCCTACTCGGAGAGATTTGTCCGCAGAGCATAACTTCTCTGCACCTTGAGAAAGTCAGCGCTCTCCGAGACAGCTGCAGTATTAATATCCCAAAGCGGGGAGCAAGGAGGGAGAGCATGGGAGTGAGGCAGCAAGTCTGCTCCAAACCACATCAGTAAAATGAGAAAGCCAAAGATTGCGCCATAAATAAGGACCAGTTGACACTTCTTAAATTCATAGCTTTAGCACACAGCAAAGTGTCTCCTTTTTATCAGGAATTTGTTGACAAGGGTTGCAAAAAGATCTACAAATAATACTGAGTGGGGCTATGAAAATGTATTTGTGGAACATTTCAGTATCAGGGATCACCATTATATCGGAAGAATTCATCTTCCTGGAACATTTTATTAGTATCTAGATTTTATAGCTGCTCCTTTTTAATTTTTTTTTTAATTTATTATTTTTTTCATTCCTCCAGCAAATGTAGCATTGGCTGAGAAGAGGGGGGGACCAGCATCTCATCGCTCTGCACCCCCTCCCTGGCTCTGATTTATCCCCTGCATTTCCAGCCCGGCAGCAACCATTAGGTGTTTGGCTTTCCAGGCTCCCCTTCTTGGGGCTGCTCTTCCCCATCTTTTTCCTGGGTGACCTTGGGCCTTGGTGTCCCCTCAGTCCCACCAGCTGCTCACAGCATTGGAGCCAGGCAGCGAGGCTGGGGACCAAGCCTTGGGGACCCCCCCAAAGCCCCCTCTGCCTGTGCGGCAGTACAGCTCCGGCTGCGAGACGCCAGCTTGGGAAGGGACATCCATAGCTGTCCCGTGACGCTGAGCTCAGGGTCTCCGTGCCAGCCAGGGACGTAAAACTTCCAGAGCAGTTGGCTGAACATGAGCCTGGGAAGGCGCCTGCACCCCGAGCCCCTTTCCCTCCCACCAAGGCAAAGCTTGGCCAGGCTCTGCCGAGCCATAAATTTCCAGCAGTGGCATTACAGACAGTCATAAATAACGCCTCGCTCTTCGGTGCCGGCACTTTCCATTAGGGCTGTCTGGGTTGGGCTGTTGATACCCCAGTCTGCACGGGGCCCAGCCGTAAAATTTATCAGTATGCTTTCCTCACCCCATAAATCATCCCAACTGGAAGCCATATGGCAGATAAGGCCTTAAAAACATATGACCACAAGCAGGGGTGGGCAGGCAGCTCCTCTGCAGAGCAGGGCATGGGGGAGAAGGGCACTTTTGTTTTTTGGTTGCCCCTCCCCAGGGTCCAGCAGACCCCACAGCACCGCACGCCAGCTCTGCAGTGCAACTTGCTGCCCCCTCCGTAAGGATTTATGCTGGCTGGGCAGCAGGAAGAAAAGGACATTGCATGGCTTTCCAGAGCCACACCAGCAGCACAGAGGCAGAAATCATCCCCCTGGAAAATAAAGCCCAGGCTGCACAGCCCCTGGGGCTTCACTCCTCCATCAGAACACACTGACAGGGAAACTGAGGCCAGCATACTGCAGGTCACCTGGGATCCAGGCACCGCTCAGAGCACCAGCTTTGGGGTAGCCCATACCAGTTTGCCACCCAGGCAGGTATGCTGGGAGAGAGCCCAGCACCAGAGAAGACCCCAGCTTGCCTCCTCACTCTGCAGCCCCCACTAACATCCCATCTCGTGAGGGATTGAATTATTGAGCAGTAAATATCAGCAGCCCCCCAATCAACTATCAGCATTTCCAAGATATTTTGATAGAATAAGCACAGAGCACATTTTAAAGCCAGAGATTTTGGAACTAAAAGAGCCTCCCAGCAGAGGAACTCACATTTCTTTCTTCTCCCTGGTGGTGCAGCAGCACAGGAAACACAACCCACCCCAAACCCAGGTTTTTCCAATCCCTGCCCTGCCCATCCTTATTTATTTCAATGCCAAATGAGGTGTAAATTGATACCAAATCAGCTTGTTTACAGTTCACACCCACTTTGCACTCAAGAAAATGTGTAATGTGATGAAAAATGAGGCCTATGGTCGTGGGGTTTAATTAAAAAGTCCTACAAAACACAGTATCTTGTACTACCCCTGGGGCAGGAGCTGGGTGCCCTTTGCTGGGTGCTGGGGCACCCGTGGGCTCTGCACACCCGGAGCTGCCCCGGCAGCACCTTCCCTTCGGCACGTGGATGCAGCAGCTCTCAAACAGCAATGGGCAAAGTATGCGAGTGGAAATGTTCCCCAAGTTTTTACAGAGCGGGGATTTACGTGTGCATTTACCACCCTCTCCCCGTGCCATGAGTGAACGTCAGACAGTCCAGGATACAACCAGTCAGTATTTATAGGGGGAAGAACCAGAGTTGGAGTCGACAGACATGGGCTCAGTCCCTGGACTGTGAGCCTGGGAACTGAATAAATGAAAGCTGCCCATGGGACAACATGGGCATCCACCCACTATTTTCCTACTTGTTTTCTTCCCATTCATCTCCAGCTCCAGCTCTGCTGTATGGAATCTCCTTACCACGTTTCCATTGCAATCCATTAAAAAGCGCGTGGCATTTCATTCCTGATGGGAGCTGTTATTGGTGGCTAAGAGCACAGCCCCGGGAATGAGCAGTTTCCCTAGCACTTTGCTGCCATGAAGGGGTTAACCGTGTCTCCGTGCAAATGAAGCCATGTGGCTTTGGAGTAAAGAGCAATTCCAGGAATCCTGTGCTACCTAGATAGAGGCCTGTCTTGCAGAATCTGCCACAGTGAACTCTTGGGAACACATTAAATTAAGTGTCCTAAATTCGCCTAACTATGCATTTAATTTGGCAGTAATAGGACACTCTCTGTATAATAGCAGAGTTGCTGTATAATAGAAGAGTAGCTGCATATTAATATTTTGATTATTAAGGACATGTGTATTGGAGGCTTGATAACTCTGTAATATATTATTGCTTAATTGCTCAGACTCTTAAGTATGTTTTCATAATTAGCTGCTATTTAGTTAATGTAAATATCCAGCTTATTAAATATAGAAATGCATTTCTGCTTGCAACAGTTATTTGCGTGAGAAGAAACAACAAGAGCAGAGCTGGTCCCTGCCTGAGGAGCCCGGAGCGTGCGGCCGGGAGGGCAGGGACCTCGCGATGGGTGGCTCTCTGGTGGCCAAGAAGCCACTTAAACTGTCAGCACAAAAAGGCCATTGTGCCACAGAGCTCGTCTCAGGCACTCCAAACTTTGCAGCCCTTATTGGCCATGATGGGAAGCCTTCCTGAGTTCAAGCCCTGGCTTTGTCTGGTTCCTCTCAAGCAGAGATAATCCCCTCTACCTGGGCCAGACAGCTGATGTGCTTCCTCCTTCCTTAATTTGGTAATAAATCTGCCAAGCTGGGAGGCTTCTGAATGAGGCTTTTGCTCTTGTTTCTGCATGGAGGACCCATAAAAACCATATGGAAATGAAAGGCAGAAATGCATATTTCATACTTTGCCTGAGCCGGGCCCAGAGCTCGGGGATCGTCAGCGTTTATCTGTTTGAAGCACCTGATCTCCCCGCCAGCACCTCCCAGCACCCCAGCCCGGGCAGCATCGCTGCCGACGGCCGCACGCGGCTCTGAGCGAAGGCAAATACTCCGGGACGCCCGCACACGCGGTGCTCCCTGCAGCGGGGACACCCGCCCAGGGGAAACGGGGGTGACGGCAGTGGGAGCCCCCTGGTCCCCGGCAGTGCCTTGGCGGGGGGCCTGCTTTTGGGCAGCCAGCTCAAGATCCTGCACTCTGCTGCTCAAAGCTGGGGTAGAAAAAAAAAAGAGCTGATGCCTGAGGAGACCTAGAGCCAGGGCTTGCTATGGAAGCGCCGTGTGTGCAGCCGAGCCCCGGGCTTGCCCTGCGGGGCTGAGCGCTATTCCAGGGTGTTTCTGTTTGCTGTGGTGTGGAGGAGAAAAGGCCCTGGACCACGACACCGCAAAGGTCTCGGCCCTGGGCCCCCCCGCAGCCGTGACGCTCTCCGCCTGGCTCGCAGCAGTAGCAGAGCTTTGCAGAAATGGCAAAATTATCTCAAGTGCTTGCGCTGCTCCGATGGAGAGCATCGCTTCCATCTGAAGGTCGGAGCTGCAGGTGTACGCCCGGCCGCCACGAGCATCCGAGCCCCCTCCTGCTCCTGGCTCCAGGCTCACTGCTCGGGGGGGGCTTCACCTCAAATTCTGGGACGAAACAGCCCAAGGGGGTTTGAGCTTGTTTTTCAAGCTCACAGATTTTGGGCAGGTTTCTTGTTTTGGTTCCTAAATGCCACATTTAAACGTGTTTATTGTCCCACTGCCTAACAGGGGAGGAAGGCTGAACGAGCGAATAACTTAGCCGCCGCCAACATGTTTATTTGATTTTTTTTTTCTTAAGAGCTTTAGCAAACACAGTATGTACAAGGAAAGAAAAAAAACCCCTGGTGCCAGCATGTATAATTCCTCCAGGAGCAAGCCTGATAGGCACACAAAAGCATGCGTGCTTCCAAACTGTAACCAATATTTGCACATCGGAGTGACTAATTCGCCGCTCCGTGCCACAGAACAATAGGCGTAATAGCAAGGTGCATTAATGCGAAGCGTGATTGTCTGGTGCCTTGGTTATTCGACACATAAACAAGGAGAGGAGGAGGATTTTTATCTACCTGTATAACTATTCGCCGAACAGCGGGTTACAAATGCGCTCAGAAAATGCTGACCCAGGGCTGCTCCTGTACCTCCTGTGCCGGATTGGCACATGATTTGCAGCACTGCGGGAGTTCTATAGCTGACCTCATTAGCAGTGCATTTCCTGGCTTGTTAGCATCATATTTGTATAATTTACGGCACCTTCGTTTTTATGGAATGTGTTCCTTGTAGAGTGTAATGGCAGCAATATATTTAACCTCTCCTATTTAGGAATGCTGTTGCTGAAGGCAGCCTGGAGATATAAAAGGGTTTTTTTTTTTTTTCATCCCTTCTTTCTCTCTTGCATGCGTATTTTTTTTCCAGCTGGTTGCTAGATACCCAAATATACGTGTAACTTGTAAAGTGTTCATAAAAGGCAATGTGAAGCTGTGCTCAGGAAACCGCAGCTTTTCAGGAGCACTCCCAAGGTCAAGCCCCTAAATCAGCGCAGTGTCATCTATCCAAAGCCATTACTCAGCTTCTGGAAGAGGAATGAGAATTGCACCAGCAAAAAGAAAGGGCAGCTTTGCGGGGAAGGCAGCACGCGGTGGTGGGATGGGTTTGGGCTCTGCCACAGCGCTCTTGGCCAACCTTGGGCGAGTCTCTTGGTGCCCACGTGTCTCGGTTTCACAGCTAGGGATGCTCCTCCGCTGCTCCGCTTCCTTCGCAGCTCTGGTGCGGGTGGGAACCTCTGCACGCTGGTGTAGTAACTCAAAGCGTATGCGCTGGGGAGGGGGCAGACGGGACACGGCGCTGCTCGCTCGATTGAAGTTTGAGAGATGGGCTGGGACCGCTGCCCTTCTCCTTCAGCCTGCCCAAATTGCTCCTAGCAGCAGCGGCTTTCCCCGGGCCGGGAGGGTGTCTCAGGCTGGGTGCAGAGGCTCAGCCTGCGTGAGTCTCTGCCTCCCAAATCCCCCCAAGCCGTGCAGGAGCATCGTGGCCTGCCAGAGGGGAGCTCTGTGCCGCAACCAGCACCATTTTTAGCACAGAGCCTTTAGGAATATGATCCTATTTCTGTTCCAGTCATCGCAGTTGTTTTGTTGTGCTCTGGCAAATTAGAGCATTGATTTTTGTGAGCGCGAGGAGGAGATGAGAAGGTGACCTGCAGAGACGCTCCCGAGCAACGCAGAGATAAACGGGACAGGGGCAGCCGGTGGCTGAGCCCCTGCCCAGCCCCTTTCCAGAGCAAAAAGCCCCGGGAACTGGGAACCAGCCACGCCTGTGCTGCACTCCAGCTGGAAGCACTGAGGTTGTTGCCGCTGGCTTCACATCCCTTCCTTGCAGGGATCTCTGAGAACATGGCATCCAAATGTGGGCACCTACAACACCAACCTACCCTCAGCACTCAAGGCTCCCCAAGCAGCCCACGCAGAAAAGCAACACTTGTGGGCTCTGAGTCAGCCCAGCCCCATCAGCGGCCTCTGAAATAGGGCAGACAAATCCCTGCAAACGCTTCTCCTCCATCTAAACAGAGCCCGGGGTGACGAGTACAGATGGAGATGTCTCCTGTTGACGGCTGAAGTCAAGCAAGATGAACCCCACCTGCAGAGATATTTACTACTGATGCTGTAAAACTAACTGCAGTTTGGAGCATGGTTCTCAGCTGGGGGTGCTGCTCGTTAGTGCCTACGAGGCAGGCTCCGACACGAAAGCACGGGTGCTTTCATGAGAGCCGGAGGAATGCAGCACCCAAACCACTGGAACGCCCTTTGGGGCATGAGTTAATGCCAGGTTGCTCTCAGGGCTCACCCATCACACCACCAAGCTGGCACCACTTGAAAGCAAGTGCCTATGACTAACCAGGCCCGGTGCTAGATTAAAACCGTGCTTACTTCTGGCTTTGTCTGCAGATTTGAGCGGAGGGAGCGGGCTGAGACACAGTCAGCAAATGGGATAGAAAATGGCTTTCCCCGGGGGTGCTCCAGTCAGTGGGGACTCCAGGGTGATGTGGGTCCCACAGCCCCTATTCCTCCCATGGAGGCTAATTTGTCCTCCTAAACCACTGACTCATAGAATCATAGAATGTTTGGGTTGGAAGGGACCCCTAGAGGTAATCTAGTCCAACCCCCAACCCGACTCCTTGAGCTTTGAGGAGATACCAGACTAAGACCATGTCTGCCATTCCTCTGCTGGGCTCGGATCATTTCTGGAGACGCTGGGAAGAGGTTTAAGGAGCCTACGGACTCATCAAGCAGAACATGCCATCACATATCCTGCTGTACCTCCTACAGCAAGCACCTCTCCCAGTGGGAAGTGGGCTGAGAATGCACAAGCTCATGTCATGCAGGTGACTGAGGAGACCATGGCTTGTTTCAGGTGAATTTGGAGGAAATCCAGACCAGCTCAGGAGAGCTAAAAGGTCTCCAAAGCTACTCTCTCTCCCATGTTCCTTGTTTTTAATGAATTCCTCTGCATCCCTTGGGGCTGTATTTCCAAATAAGTGTCATTCCAGTATTATCGGATAATTGCTAACTGGATGGGCACGGTGGCTGCTTCCCTGCTCTGCCCGAGCCTTGCCACTGCAGTCGTCAACTCCAGCTCCAAGTCCCTGTGCGAAACTGCTGGTCTGAAGAGGGTGAAGGGAAAATTAAGAAGCTTTTCCTCAGGAGACGGAGCCCTCCAAGCCTGAACTAACGCATCCCTCCCGGTACAGAAGCCATTCGCAAGGTTAAGAAGGGCCTGCGGCTCTTGCCGCAGCCAAGTGCATCCTCCATCTGCTCCCGCGGAGCCCGGCGGGAGCTGCTCC
>NW_009259988.1:254177-255350 GCF_000687185.1 Egretta garzetta
CCCTAAAGTCACAGATTCCCTCCTGACACAGCCATCTCTCTATTATGGGACGAGACAACTGCTTTAGGTCAGCTGAGGCACGTCGTGGACCTGCTGCTGCACGCGTGATCTGAGACCAAGGACCTCCTCAGGTGTGTGAGTCCTGCATGGCTTGCTGCTTTCTGGCTGCATTTCCACCTGCTTTTCTCCATAAGGATTTCAAAATCCAGGATGCCACCTTGGGGGCGAGAGGCGAGGAGCCCTGGGAGCATGCCCGGGGGACGGTGTGGTTGCAGCGTGCGGAGCCTCCTGTCTCCACTAGCTTGCGGTTTGTTTCTGCCTTAAAACAAGATTCTGATGCCTTCTAACTTGATTTAAATTGAACCTGTCTCATTAAATGGCTATGTACCTGCTTTGTTGTCTAAACATCCCATTTTCATGCTGCTCAGGTCATCTGTGATAACTTGCAGTGATGAATTCCATGGGTTAGCTAACAGTTGCATAAAAATACATCTTTTTGTGATGCTTTTCAGCCTGTTTGCACCTGCCATGGCTCTGTGCTGTGACAGCGGCTCCAGATTACTCGCCTTCTCCCTCCATTTCGATTTGCTCAGCCTGCTTTCCCCTCTCGCTTAAGCCCATCCTAATTTCATTCAGTCCCAAGCTGAAGAGCCAGTAGGATCTAAAATGAGTTTCTGCTGCCAGAGGGAGAAATTTGGGTTCGTCTGCTCCCGCGGCTTCCCACGGGCTCACGTGCGGAGGACCTGTGAGGGGCACCTTTGTGCTGGGGTTGCAGGGCGGAGGCACCAGAGCTGCTGTGGAGCCCCGGCTTGGGCTGGGCTGTGCTCCCTGCTCCGTGTGCTGCTCCCTTGCGCCCGCAGCTGGATCTGGCCCTCTGGCCAGGCGATGGGCTCCAAGGCTGCTTCCAGTGAGGGGAAAGCAAGGTGGAGGTGATATTCCCCACATGAGTCAAGAACCAGCCTCCTCCACTGCCATCCGAGGGGTCCTGGCCCCGCTGGGGGCTGCAGGCGGGTGCAGAGGAGAGCATCACCACCTGCAGTGACCTGCTGACACCCAAGGGGCTGGGATCATTACAGGATCATTCCCATCAGTTACCACTTGGGGTTAATAAGCGTCTCCACCCAGCCCAAAGAACTGTGGAGAGCAAATAATAAAATATTGATCCGGGCTGCG
>NW_009259988.1:255376-264421 GCF_000687185.1 Egretta garzetta
CTGCTGCCGTGCGGGGCCACGGAGAGGCTCCTCTGCGCAGCCCGGCTCGCAAACGGCTTTGCAGCAGCCCTGGGAATGAGCGGCAGCACCAGTAATGTCTCCATGGCTTCTTGTTAGCTGCACTCTAAGCAGGAAAGTGACTGGCCCTGACAATATAATTTACATTGCTGTATAAAACTATCTGTGGAAGCCAAGCTAATTTGTGCCAGATTAGGCTATTTGTCTCAGCCACTGTCTAACGGCACAATCTATCAGAGGGCTGTTTTCAAATATCGCTTTTCAAGCGTGCCCTTGAGAGGTGGGAATTGATTGGGATCTTAGAAAGCAAAATTACAGCAATAACTTAAAAGAAACAATAATTACTGAATCATACCAGTGTCAGCACTCTGCAAAACACGAAATAGCCATCAAACCCCAATCCAATATATTCTGAAGCAAATTTATTGAATGGAAAAAGCAGTTGAGTGAGGGTTTTTTTTCTCCCCTTTCCCTTCGCCCCCTCTCTCTCTCCCTGTACATATGGTTATCTCAAAACCGCAAGTGAATGAGTCGATAATTCTTGTCATTGACTGCTCCATTTTCAGAGAGTCAAGAAAAGATCCATTAGCTACCTCCCGACTCGGTGTCTTTCCCCTTCCCCTCCAGTCATTTGCCAGTCTGCGCTCCTCAGGCAAACAAACATCTATAACTAATCATCTGTTAAAACGCCGCGTCCCCTAATAAATCTCTGCAACTGAAATACTTTAATGGGTAATTAATTGATCCTGTTCCAGAGGAGTAATAAGATAATAAATTAGACAATATTTCACTCAGTTGTGTCAGTGTACTGCTAATGGTGCTGTAGGGCTAAGCCGAAGGATAATAAATTAGCCAGAAATTAACTGCTAAGAGCTTTCTGCAGAGAAATTGGCTGACAGGCAAGGCTCTGTGATTTAGGGCCCTGCTGCCATTGCAGTGCTCTCCAGCCCATTTATTTATTTTTTGGTGCTTGCAAACACGAACCCTGGTTCGGAGCTGGCAGCGCCGGGCCGGGGGCGGTGGCAGGAGGGGGACGGGCCTGGGGCGCAGCATCCTGGGTGCCGGTCTCGGGGAGCGCGGGCAGGCACAGCGTTCAGCGGGGCTGGAGAGCAGCAGATTTATTGCAATCTGGTTGCGCTGCATGTAGGTAAATTACTTTTGTGCTGACTATAAAGACTGTCTCTAAGGCAAGTTATTACCCATCCAGCAAACAAAAAGGAAATATTTTCTAGTGCATCTGTCATATTTCACGGGAAGGTTTGGCAGAGACATCGGGAAAGATGACACCAGGGGACCTATCCTCACGCGGCGTAAACCAGCACAGCCCCGCTGAAGCCTGGCTGCTTGCTTGAGCTCGGTTAATGAGAAGTTTAAGAGGTTTTTGAACCTGGCCTGAGTTTGCAGCCCACACACAGGCAAACGTCTGCAGCGGGGGCCGCTGAGTGGTGGTGGGTTTGATCATGCCAGGAGCAGCCTTGAGCAATGCCAGAGGGGGTGGGAGGCAAAGGTGGGTGTGGGGGAGTTGGGGGTCTCCCGCAACGCCGTAGACCAGGCACTGGCAAGGCCTGGCCATCCCATGGAGACAGAAGATGGACAAGAGGTGGCTTTAAAAAGCCAGAAACCCACTTGCTGTCTCAGAGGCCCTCAATTTATTCCTACCTACAGCTAAGTGGAAGAGGAAAACAATGATCAGTCTGTGGGGAGAGCTCTGCCTTCCCAGAACGAAGGAAATGTTTGAAGCTGCCCGTTTCACAGAAGAAACTGAACTATAGGACATCTGCCTCGAACCTGCAGGTCGGGAGGGTCTGTATTACCCTTGGTCTGAGCCCAGAGTGTGTTTGGGACTGAAGGAATTGAAAATTCCTGCTAAACGCCCAGCTCTGAGCACAGTAGACACAGCAGAGCAGCTCCCAGGTCTTGGAGGGACGTCGGGGGGTGCCTCTCTGGCCGGGATGGATGGGGGTGCCAGGGGCAGCTCTGCCCTGACACCCTGCCCACCCACCCAGCTCTGCCAGCAGCTTTGAGAAGTGCTGGAGAGCCGCTCCCCAGCCCCATTTAGAGCCCACTAATCCCAGCACCTGACAATTTTATAGCTCTTGATTATGGCCCAACCTGCAACAGGCTCTGCAGATCCCCACCCCCACCGTCAAGGGAGAGAAGACACAACTTCGGACCTGGGGGCTACGAAGGGAGTTTTGCGAGGAACCTCCTCCTTTTCCTCTTTATTTTGGGCTGCTTTGATTATAGCAAAGCTCAGAGGTGCCCATTAGTAAAGGTGCTCTGGTGATCGATGGTGATCATCCTCCCATTCCCCTCCAAGCAACAAGTCAGCCTCCCCCAGCTTCAAAGGCACCCAGCGACTTCCTGGGCCTCCCAAAACCTGGGCTGGGGCTGCAGTGGGAGCCCTGCCCGGCAAACCCTCGTCTGCTTTGGCTCTGGGGAATGAGGATGAAGTCAGGTTTCAGAGGCACTGGGGGAGATGCACGAGGGGCTCAGGGGAGGAGCAGGCTGATAAATACCCTGAGAAGCTCCTCAGTGCAGGGGACGCTGCAGGTACCTCGCAGGATCCCTCAGCACCCTGCATCCCAATACAGCTCAGCACCCTGCATCCCGTGGCACCCTGCATCCCGATACAGCTCAGCACCCTGCATCCCGTGGCACCCTGCATCCCGATACAGCACAGCACCCTGCATCCCACGGCACCCTGCATCCCGCAGCATCCCCCCCAAGCGCGGTAAAGGCGAGCGGCTGGGCAGAGCCACCGCAGCCAAGCACCTCTCCTTGGGTTTGCCCTCTCCTGCTCCCCCTATTCTCCTTCCTGCTGCCTTTGCTTCCTGAGAGGAGGTGAAGAGAGTTATAATCAGCCAGGGCACCAGGAGAGCTCATGGACGAGATTAAAAGCAAATCAAAGAAGAAAAATTGTGGCATGGTTTATGTCTTCCTAATTAAAACCCCGCCAGTCTCCCTTCTCTGCCCCCCCCCCTTTTCCAGCTAATGTTACACTAACGAGCTGAGTTTAGTGGCATTTATGTAGATAAAAGTCCTGATGACTGATCTCAATGGCTTGTTAAAATTAGTTTCAGTCCACCATATTGATTTAATTCCATTGCTTGAAAGTGCTAATTAATAATGATAATAAAAGTGTCTGGGCTCATTATTATCAGGAGGCAGGTTGGGAAGGGGATGAGGGGCACGGTGGCTTGTGCATCACTCACTCCATCTCAAAATGGCCTTTGAAAAGCCGGTGTGGCGTGGAAAGCAAACAAGGCAAGCGAGGGGGGCAGGGGAGGGGGCAGGGGAGTTTGGGTTTGCCCTTAGCCAGGGTCAGGTAACTCTGCAGGGTGTTTTTGCAGAATGACAGTGACTTTGCAACGCTGCGGGAACCAAAGACACGAGGGGATGTTTGCTGGGCTTTCCCTGGGCCGTGCCGTCTGGCTGCCCAGCCACAGGGATCGGTCCAGTCCGCTCCCAACACCTCCGCCCTGGGGGACCCGAGCGCTGGGGAGCTGAGGGGACCAGCGGGTATTTTCCACGTCACCCCTGAACTGTCCCCCAGGCTGTAACCCTCGGGAGCTGCTTGGGCGGTGCCCCAGCGCCCACCCTGCGCCCTGGTGCGGGTCCCGCTCCCGAGCCAGCCCCGCGTGCCGGGTGGGCTCAGGCACCAGGCGGCTGCTCCCAGGCTGCCCATTAATTAGGCACCCGTTAGATCTCTTCGTGTTTCCTAAAATGTTTTGCACTGAGATTTTGGGTTTTTTTAGACTCATCCCTGGACCAAACTTCAGTGTCAGAGAGCAGCCCTAATTAAGGAATTTGCCGAGAATGCGCTGCCTGCAAAATGATGCTCATGCTCTCCTTCAGATACCTGCTGTCTCCAGCTACTGAAGCCTCTTTCCTGGGGAAATTAATTAGTGTAATTAATATATTTATGCAATCATTCAAAGTGCTGATTACGGACAACTGCAGAGAAAACTTTTAACAGTGACAGCCACCTCTTCCTCGGGCTCAGCGGTGTAATTCCTGTGCATTTGTTTATCTCCGCTCTTGGCCAGCTACTTTGCTAACATCAGCTGCGTCCTCCTCCATCCCCCTCCTTCCTTCCCAGGGCTGAGCAGCAAAGCAGCCGGTGCCTCTCCCCGTGCCCTCCCGGCCCCACTGCAGGGCTCCCTGGCAATAACCAGCCCTGTTTTTAGCAGCACCCAAAGCTGACCAAGCTCCCTGGGGGCCTGCAGTGAAGGTGCTGAGCAAGGCCAGCCCCGGCGAGGAGAGGCTTGGGGGGTTCCCTGCCCACCCAGCCACCTGAGCCATGCAGCAGAGCCGTAACTTCTCATTTTCCTGCTAAAATGCACTGCATGTGTTTACAGCCCCAAATCCAGAAACTCCAGGGTGCCCTTGGAGGAGCCGCTGCCTGCCCTGGGCAGAGGGACGGGGCTGCAGGTGGCTTCTGTTTTTCCCAAGCAAGCTCGCCTCTTCCCGCCCAGCACATCAGCCCCAGCGTGCTGCGCTAAGGCTGCTGCAGGATTTGTGCCTGCAAAACGCCCCAGCCTCCGGAGCGAGGTGGCACCCGCCGGGCACTGCGGCTCCGGAGCTGCTTGGGCAGGGAAAGCGGTTGGGGAGGGGCCCTTCCCCATATCTCCCCCCTCTTTGCCCCTTCTCTCTCTCATTTCTTTCCTTTTTATTTTTAAAAATTCTGTCTTTCCCATCCATCATTTTCTCATTCCCTCTCTCCCATACACAGCGAGCCAGCTAATGGAGTCTGCAGTAATTCAGTCCTCCTCGACAGGGGCTGTAATTTCAATAAATAATTACAGGACTTGATTTCATCTCCCTTCTTCCTGAAACGTGACTGCACAAACTCATCACAGGGGGCTGGGCAGTTAATTAGCGATGGGACTTCAGGATGGCCCCATGGGTTTGGGGACTGCAGGTACAGACCTTGCTTTTCTTTTGCGGTTGCCGACTCTGCTTTTTGAATGCAGCGGTCTGGGGTCTGGACCCCGTGCCAGGTGGTTTTGGGTCCAGACCCTGTGCCAGGTGGTTCTGGGCCATGCTTGGGGAGGCTTCGGCATCCTGGCCCATGCTCCAAGCACCAGTTCTCTCTGTATCCTGAGGACGGGAGTTTTATTCCCTGCCCATGGAGGTTTCCCAGCCAGCCCCCTGCCTGTCCTCCCACCCTGCCCTGCCTGCCCCAGCGCCCGGAGCAGACGTGCAGCAAGAGCTCATTAGGATCATTTTCCCCTTGTCCCCCCAAAGCGTGGGGTGGCCCCGCCAAGCCATGGGGTGGCAGGGGCTGCACTGGTCCACCCACCGCCTGCAGAGCCCAGACACGGCACCCGGAGGGTTTGTAGCATGGATCCCGCCACGTGCCCGCAGGGATGGCACAGGGGGAATCGCGTCACCGACCCCACAAGAACGACCACAGCGAAGACAAACCCAAGGCCAGACAGGGCCAATAATTCCCTCGGACTCTGCAGGCAGTGAGACCGTCGATAGCCATTTCTAGTGCCTTTGGTCTTGGCTGAAAACAAAGTGAAGGTCCCTGAGTTCTCCTATAAATGGTAATGATAACACAATTATCATGCAAAACAAAAATTAAGTTTAATGGTGCAAAGCCAGGGTGTACTGTGGAGGTAATTCATATTAATTATGTTTGGATTAAAAGCTTATTTCTTTTGTTAGCATCTGCAAGTAGGAACTTAGCAGTAAAAAAAGCCGCATATAATTACTGCATCTTATGGAGGAGCAGTGTCGAACTTAATGGAGCATCCCCGTTCTCTCTGGGCACCCAATGAGTGGTAATATTTCACATTTTATGAAATACAGAAGAAATAAATTACAGGTTTAATGATAAGCATTACTTGGGCTCGTAATGCAGTGTGATTGGCTACTTAATGCGCTCAGACCCGCAGACCTGAGCAGCACAGGGCTGGGGGGCAGAGGCTCCCCATGCTTGGGGGCATCAGGGGAACACAGCACACCCCAAAACTCTGCGTCAGCCCCTGCCCGAGCTCGCGGGCTGTTTCCGCCCCTATTTCTGCCTGTCAAGATGAAATTCTGCACAGCACCATGCAAGGTCCAATGGACACGATGCTCAGGTCTGCAAACTGGTTTTCTTGCCTGGAGTCATGCCCTGAATGCCTCTGTGCTGCAGTGCAATGCCACCCATCCCCGTGACCCCTGTGCCGCAGTGCAATGCCACCCATCCCTGTGACACCCGTGCCGCAGTGCAATGCCACCCATCCCCGTGACCCCTGTGCCGCAGTGCAATGCCACCCATGCCTGTGACACCCATGGCGCAGTGCAATGCCACCCATCCCTGTGACCCCCGTGCTGCAGTGCAATGCCACCCATGCCTGTGACCCCTGTGCCGCAGTGCAATGCCACCCATGCCTGTGACCCCTGTGCCGCAGTGCAATGCCACCCGTCGCCGTGACCCCCATGCTGCAGTGCAATGCCACCCATGCCTGTGACCCCTGTGCCGCAGTGCAATGCCACCCATCGCTGCCCCCCATGACCGAGTCTTTCCCAGGGAGAGCTGCAGGCACAGCTGAGGGTTTGGTTTCAGTGGGGGTTTTGTTTTCCTTTTAGATACACCCCGGGCCGGGTGCCTGCGCTGCGGGGGGCAGGTCGCCTGCAGTTGGACGGGTGGGGACAAGGTTAATCCCACTGTCAGCACCGCCCGCAGTCTATTCACCCGTAAACTCTCTGGGCGAGTCTCTCTGTTCCTTATTAGTCCGGACCCTGACATGGGACGTGGGTGCCAGCTGCTATTTTAATACATTTGTGCTGATGGCAACAACAAAGTGATCGGCGTCTTCCTTTTAAGCACAAACCAGTTTGGGGCTGGTCTGGAAGCGCTGCAGGGGCTTCAGCTTTTATTTACAAAAGTGAAATGGCCATTTGTAAAAACTGTCTTTTTCTTTTTAACTCAAAAAGCCTCCAGTTCTGCCCCCCAAGCTCCAGACTGGGTGACACAGCCAGGCTGGCCCTGGGTGCTGGCAGACCATGGGGGGTGCCCAAAGGAAGGCTTAGAGGAGGCTCAGGGTTTGGGGTGGCAAGCAAAGGCTCAGGCTGGTTCGGTGTTTTCCCCATTTCCCAGTTACTCTGTGAGTTATGACTTGCTGCGCCCACTACACGGGTTTTTCTTAAGGGGTTTAAGTTGCATCGACACCATCGTTAGTATCATCTGGTTATTGATCTACGAATTAAAAATTCGACAGCTGGGCCTTAAGGTCTTGCTCTATCGGACCACGATGACCTCCAGCAGCCGCCCTGCTCGCTGCCTGGACTGCAGCCCCCTCCAGGGACCAGCACTCACCGGGGTGCCCCGAGTGAAAGAGGAGCGACCTGGGAGCCATTCCCACGTGGAGCCTGCTCTGCTTTCCCAACTCTTCTGCACCGTGCGACCCTCTGGCAGGAACGCGGGGCCGCTCCTGCTTTGCACTGGCCTGAGCCCCGGCGAGCTGGCGCTGTGGGCTCTGCCACTCACCTCTCCTGCCTCGACGCTGCGGGAGGATGCTCGGGGTGGTGACAGTCTCGCCCGTGACGGATGTGCCGTGGTCTTTAGTTACAGTGCAGGTGACTGAATGCTTCAATCAATTCCTTCCAGTTGAAATCTGTCTGAGGAGGACAGAAAGATGTCCAGTAAATGGCCCCTGTGCAGGCAGGAATTGGTTTTTAAATGGAGGGAGCGAGGGATACGGCATCAGAGGGGAAAGTGGACTGACTTGGCTTTGCAGCAAGTGTTTAACAAAACACCTGGTATGAAAGTGTCCCACTGCGTGATCCCATCCAGGACCAGGGAGCATGTGGCCCAGACCAAATACAGCCTGCAGCTCCAGTTCGTGTAGCTGGTAGATGCATGAGTTCGATTTTTGTGCTATTATTGGGCATCGCTAAGGTGTCTGCTCATACACAACGTGCCAAGGGTCTTTGAGAGGCAGCCTTAATCCCCAGCGAGCAAGGAGTTACCCACACACGGTCAATGCCTCAGATCTTGCCTCTATTAGGACATCCTTAGTTTGGGAGAAAGCTGAGGTCTCCAGCTCCCGAAATAGCAGGCAGGGCCCGGGCTGTGTGTTCTGAGCTAAGCACCAACAGGATGGGGTGGACCAAGAGGTAGCTGAGGGCTGGCTCCATTTGTCTCAGTGCTTTAAATTTAGGGATATTACTATCTTTATATCTCTGTATGTCAAGTATCGCCATCTCTGAGGCGATTAATGCAACACCTTGCTACCACACGGACACCAGGGGATTCCCCAGGGAAGGGCTTTCTCCCCGTTACACCTCCCGGGGCCCATTTTCGCCTTCACTCATCGTCTCTGCCCTGCCCATGAGGTTGACTGAAAACCCTCGTGGCTCCTGCTCCGTCTCACTGGAAGGAAATTTGTGAGTTCATTTCACGTAATTACTATCCTGGTGCTCTAAAAGCCCACAGGAGCCTCCTGGGGTTCGCTCTGCACAGCTCTCTCCCAACATGGTCCCAACCAGAGCCTGGTGCAGGGATTTGGGAGGGGACAGAGGAGGGACAACCTGCTCCGGGGGGCTGCTGGACCCGGGGCACGCCAGGGCTGATTGCCTGGCTGCAAAGCAGCAAGTGGGCGACCGGGAGATAAATAACTCCAGCTGGATGGAGGAGAAGAGCCTCCGTCCATCGACTGGCTGGAGAAATCACGGGGCAGCAGTGGGCGAGGGCACGTGGGGACCTGAGGGGTCCTGGGGTCAGTAAATCAAAAAAGACCCTTATCCCTCTAACCTGCTGCAGGGGGGAAGCTGCGAACGGGCCAACACATAGGTGCGTGTCTGTGTACACATATGTAGACTGGATCTAAGGCAGAAATTCTTTCCAGTGAGGGTGGTGAAACCCTGGCAGGGGTTGCCCAGAGAGGGGGTGGAGGCCCCATCCCTGGGAACATTCCAGGCCAGGTTGGCCGGGGCTGTGAGCAACCTGATGTGGTTCAAGGTGTCCCTGCTCCTGCAGGGGGGTTGGGCTGGGTGACCTCTGGGGGTCCCTTCCCACCCAAACCATTC
>NW_009259988.1:265016-284393 GCF_000687185.1 Egretta garzetta
AGGACATGGACCTGTTGGAGCGGGGCCAGGGGAGGGCTACTAAAATGCTCCGAGGGCTGGAGCCCCTCTGCTCTGAGGCCAGGCTGGGAGAGTTGGGGGTGTTCAGCCTGGAGAAGAGAAGGCTGCGGGCAGAGCTGAGTGCGGCCGGTCAGGGCTTAAAGGGGGCCCAGAGGAAAGGGGGGGACAAGCTTTTTAGTAGGGCCAGCTGTGACGGGACAGGGGGGGATGGTTTTAAACTGAAGCAGGGTAGGTTTAGACTGGATCTAAGGAAGAAATTCTTTCCAGTGAGGGTGGTGAAACCCTGGCAGGGGTTGCCCCGAGAGGGGGTGGAGGCCCCATCCCTGGGAACATTCCAGGCCAGGTTGGCCGGGGCTGTGAGCAACCTGATGTGGTTCAAGGTGTCCCTGCTCCTGCAGGGGGGTTGGGCTGGGGGACCTCTGGGGGTCCCTTCCCACCCAAAACATTCTGTGATTCTATGATTCTATGATTCTATGATTCTATGATTCCACGATTCCATGATTCTATGATTCCATGATTCCATGATTCTATGATTCCATGATTCTATAATACACACACAGGCAACAAAGCAGGCGCTGTAAATCAGCGCTCTTCCCGGCTTTCCTTTCTTTTTTTGACACAATAAATCTTTTTTTTTTTTTTTTTAAACTCATGGTAGCGATTGCATCATCTCCCTTTCGCCTCCTTCCCCACCCCGCCCCTCGACCAGCACAGATGAAGATAAAGTGATAGTGCTGTGTCAAAGAGTGCTTTACTGCCACACTTGGGATAGGAGAGGAGAGGTTAATTTATCATCGCTGGGGAGAACTGACAGAAGAGAGATATACTACCGAAGGGGGATTTAGCACAGGGCCAAGAAACTTCACACTATTTTTACCATCTGTCACATGCTCTAATAAAGCAGGACAAAATATGAAGAAAGGAAAAATGAACTATCAAACACTGATGTAATGCAGCCCATAAATCTAATTTAATTACTTTGCATGGAGACAGGTCCTCGAGTCCGTGTGAATATACTGGATTTTCTTGGCAACTTAACAACTAAGTGTTTTAATAACATCACACTATAATTTATTCTGCTTGAAACACAAAACCTCTTTTGTGCAAGTTTCTCTTTTTTTTTTTTTTTTTTTTGGTGTGTGAGAACTGTTAATTTTTCCTGCTAATGTCAAAACTGGCATAAATTCACATGTGAACTTGAAGCCTGACTGTGAAAAAAGGCGGAGGTTAGCGAATGCCTTTTTATTGTTCATTGCTTTCCGGGCGCGCTTGTGTGTGCGTACAGGGGGGCTGTGCACGCTGGAGAAATAATTGGGCCTGTTGATGACTTAGGTGAAGAGAGTTGTCTGGGTAATTAGATTTTAATATCACGACAAAGGAGTGGGGGAGGAAGAAGAGGGTGTTGGCCAAGCCCCCCAAAAAGTAAAGGAACCAAAAAGAGGCAACAAAAGCCTGGTTTTGTACAAGGCAGAAGGGGAGGACGAAGGGCTGGGGGGCAGCGCTGCCCGGGCACAGGGGCTGCAGGGGCAGGGACCCACGGGGACCGGGGAGCAAATCAAAAGAAGGAGAATTATTATTCAATATGTGTTCCTGTGAATCCGGATGCAGTTACAGAAATTATTGCTAATAATGAAAGCTATATATCAAAGGTTATAAAACTCCCGTGTGCCGGGACACTATTTTTCTAGGCTTTGTTCTGAACCATTAAAGATGACATATTGAGTTTGTGTGCCTCTGTGTTTAGTAAGAGACATTTAAATCTGATTTTAACCTAAACTGGCAATTTTGACATTTGTCTGTGGTCTTTAAAGTAGGAGCTATGATGCCACCGAGCAGGGGGCGGCGAGCTGCACCCCCCCCCCAGCCTCCCATGACCTCACGCAGGAGGGAAGGAGTGAGCAGGTAATTAATTTGTTAGATCATCAGTGATTCATGTAAAATAAAACCATCAGTCTCTGTACAATTGTCCCTGGGAGGAAAAAAGAAAAAAAAATGGATAAAAAGGAAAAGAGGGAGGAAAAGAAACGTCTTGTGCTGAAGGGGCCGAGAGCCTGCACGGAGAGCGGAGGGAGCGTGGGCTGGGGCTGCGCAGACCCCGGCCGCGCGTCTTTGGGGCTGCGCTGGGATGGGACCCCCTGGCTGATCTGCACCCCCTGGGCAGCAGGATCCTCCCCGTGGGCAGGCTCAGCCACTTGTGCAGGCCCAGGCAATGAAATAAATCCTGTCCCAGGGGGCTCACATCTGCCTGCGTAAAGTTTATTTAATGTCACAACGCTGGGGGCTGCCCAGAGCTTGGGGTTAAGGGTCTGGGAAAGGCAGCACCCCGTGCATGCCCCCATTTGCTGCCCTTCAGGCACCTTCCACCCCATCTCACGGCTAAACAGTCCTTTAGAGAGGGGGAAACTGGGGAAAAAAGACAAATTAGGGGCATCTTTTTAGGTGCAATTTGAGTTTCTTCTCCCCCTGCAAAAGGACCATTTAAGCAGGGGGGAGGCGAATGCAGGACAATGTCCCCAGCCAAGGACCCGTCCTCCCAGGATTTGCAGCACGGGCTCTCGGAGGACGCTGGGGGGGTGGATGGTTCACCCGGCCCCGCACGAGGTGTCGTGATTTAACGGCCAGAGCTGTTGCTCAGAGCTGTTTCATCACACGCGCACAGTCAAAACGTCAGATGATTTATGTGACCCAACGTGCCGACCCGGCCTGCCTGGCTGTATTTAATGCAAGTGAGCAGCCTTGCCATGAACCGTGCCGCCTTCCCCGTGCTCCTGCGGGACGTCGGCCGGCTGCCGTGGCCGCCTGTCCCCCATCCCCATCCCTGGGGAGCCGCCGCCGGGGTAGGGCCAGCCCTGGGCTCGCACACTCACATGCGGGAGCCAAGCATGCACGGGCGCTGGATTTTGCAGAATTGGGATTTTGCCTTGACTCTGGGCAAGGATCCCCTGAAACTTCACCCCAAAACTTGCCTGAACTCAGAGCACTTTTTGTGCACTCATTGATTTTTCAACACTGGAAATGTTAAATAATGCAGAAGAGGTTTCCCCCTCTAGAGCTCCTGGTGCAGCAAATCCATTTGACTCTCTTGTAGCACCTCAAGGGAGGAAAGTGGCTGTTTAAAACTGTACAGGGGCGGCACAAGATACTGCTTCGGGGGTATGGAAAGATACTCCTGGCACATTATTTGCTCAAGGATCAGAAATATTTGGGAATCTGTAGGAGCTGTGACGCTCCGCACGCGTGGGCCAGCCTCAGTGGGGACTTTCCTGGGGTCTGGGCACCACGCTCGGGTGGGTGCTGGGTACCGAGAACCCCTCAGCTTCCTGACCCGGGCGGCTGGTGACAAGCTCTGGCCTCCCCAGCGCCACCGAGGGCCCGCTGTAATAGATGCTGCCTAAATGTAGAACAAATCGCAAATCCTTTTAAGTCCAAATAATCTTCTCCAAACCCGGCATCCCACCAGCTATATTGAAAGAGAAAAACTGTGGCTGAAAACTCAATATTACTACATCAGGGGTTTGCTGGGAGACCGGGAGATGTTTGCTTAGCACGTGGATGTATTAGCAAGCGAGACAGCGTTAAGCCCCTGCGGGTGCTGAGCTTGGCAGAGGCAAAGGGTCCCCGGGGCCCCGCTGCCCCCCAGGAGACCCCTCCGATGCACAGAGGCCATGTGCAGGGCAGCGCAGGGCGCTTCCTTCTCCCTTCTTAGTTACAACAGCAAAGAAGGACAAATGCAAGATGAATGGGCTTCAGGGGAAGGCAGTGATTTTTGCGTGTGGGTGCCAGTGGGGGCACGAAGCGGGCGCAGGGGCAGGGGTGGGACATGGGGGTTTGTGTCCCTGGAGGAGCGATGCACGGTTCCGCAGGCGGGACACGGGGGTTTGTGTCCCCGGAGGAGCGATGCACGGCTCCGCAGACGGGCTGAGAAACATGACGCCTCGGCACGGGTGCGGTGTGGGTGCCACTTCGGCCGGAGGAGATCCCCTGCAGGTTGTTTTTGCTGGGAAATGCTTTCGCTGCTGGCCCTGCTGCTGTTAGCACTCACAACGCAGATGATGGGGAGGGACTGAGGGGGCTGCAGAAGGGTGTGCGCAGGGCTGGGGCTGGAGGGGTGCATGGCACGAAGACACGGTTTTAGGGCACCGGTTTTGGTGAGAACCCCATCTCCTACATGGCAGCAGCCAAAGCCCTTTAATGGCCCTGGGGCATCTCGCCAGCCGCACCGGACCGGGCCGGCAGCTGTCTGCAGCTGGCTGTTGGGTCTGCAGTTCAGCCCGGAGATGTGGCTGTGCCGCCGCGGTGGCCTGGTCCCGGTGGGAGGGGGGCTGAGCTGGGGCAGGGCTGCCCCCTCACTGCCCAGGGCATCTTCGCCCCAGAGAGCTGGAACTGCAGGCGCGGCAGGAGGAGCGACCCGGTGATTCATTGCCCGAGGGCATTTGCACGCTGCAGCTCATTAATCCGTGCACCGGGAGGGCTGCACAAGAGTCATGGCTAACCCAACCCAGGAATCATTTATTTCTTTTTCTAATTGAAATTTTAGGAGACAATGTGGCCTGGCCCAAGCTTGTTGAAATGGAGCTACCAGGTCCTGAACGAATGTCCCTTGTCACCTGAGCAGGCTCTGCCCTACCCTGGGCAAATAACGGCCCCTTCCCCCTCCCCTCTGCCCCGTCCCCTCCCCACCCTCAGCTCTGGCTCCTGGTGGGTCCCTCTTCCAGCCTGCATGTGCATCCACCCGGCAGAACAGGACCCAGGTCTCTTTGGGGGGGTCTTTAAAAGGCAACGCAGTGCAAATCCCATGCGTTAGTCCCAGGCTACTCAAATGCATCACGAGACAGTGGGAAGGACAGCAAAAATGCAGTCAAAGGGACTCTGGAATCTACTTTCCAAATATATTCCTATTGCAGAAAAAGATTTTGTCTAATACACTGGGCATTATACGGTTTCAGAAATATGCACACCTTCAAATATATTGTTCAAGAGATTGGAATTTATTTCCCTCTATTTCCAATGACCCTCTTCCCCCTTTTTTTTTTTCCCTGTATTGGAGATAATGAAAACCCTGGTATTTAAATTCAGTTGCAGCTCCTAGCTGCGCAGATTGATTGCTTAGAAAAAAAAAAAATATATATAAAAAACCCCTCAGAGCATGTATGCATAAACTAGATGGTAGATTAGGTTACTGGGAGAGGAAACGTTCCAATGTACCGGGAGCGTACCTTTTGCAAGAAGATTAACTGATGGTAGCCGCAAGTTGCTGATGAAGGCAGTTTGTGTAAGAGCAGCCCCTGACTGTTGAGACTCATCAGTCATCGCTGTCAGCGTCTGCTGCCTTCCCCGGCGCATGCGGCCGGGGCGCTGGCAAGAGTCTTCATGGGATTTGTCTTGCTTTCAGGCTGCTGGGGATATTTAACGCTGCCTAGGTGAAGCCCATGAATGTGCAGAAGGCTGCTGTGATTTCAGCCCGGCAAAAAAGGATTAAGCAGACTAAAACAGGGCATAAATCTTGGTTTCCCGTCAAGCTTTGCAGCAACCCGGACCCAGCGTGAATTTCCCCGTAGCTGCTGTTTGGGAACATGGGAGGATTTACAAACAGAGCCCGTGAACGTGGCTTTGGAAAAAACCTCCTCGTTCTCTCGCCTTTCCCATGGCGGTGGGTCTGCAGCCACCTGCTGCTCCGGAGCCCAGAGGCAAAATCCACCGGGAAGCTGCCATCTGCCTCTCCTCCAGCGCAGCCCCTGGGAGCTGGCGGCGGTGGGAAACGGAGGAGGTTTGGGTCACGGAGGTGCAGGAGGAGCCGGAGGGTGCAGGACACCCAGGCTGTGCCCCCCCCGCCCCGATGCTGTGGCCGGAGAGTGCTTTGAAGCGTGCCCGGCCTCTCCTCGCTCCCGCATACCTTCACTGTTGTTTCTTGCGACCTGCAAAGCGGGGCGTCTCCAGGTGCCGGGGAATGTGTTGAAGCCAGAGGGAAGCAAATGAATTTGTGGGCTCGCTTAGAGCAGAGATGGAAAATGCCTCTGGGCAGAGATGGAAAATGCCTCTTAGCTTGTGCTTGAGCTGAGGCCGATTTGTTGCTGTTGTAACAGCACTGGCATCCTCAGCTGTGCATCCTTTAAAGCAAAGACACCCCAGGACATTGCCAGGAAAGAGGAGGAGGAGGAATTTCCACCGGGAGGTTCTGCAGCCAGTAGGGTAAAGCAGGGAGAGTCCAGCCCAAGCCATCGGCCAAACCCGAGCTGACACCTCTGGCAGGGACAAAGCAAACACAGCCGAGGCAATGCAAGAGGGAGTGAAGCACGGGGCACATCCAGCTGGAACGAGCAGGACTTCACTGGGTGGATGGAGCCGATGCTGCCGAGAAAGCGGTCAGCAGAAGGAAATTCGTCATGAGGCCGCAGAGCTCCTTGGGCAAAGCATCCAGCAGCTCCCCTGGCCCCCGCGCCTGGCTCGTCTCACCCCTCCCCGGGCGGTGGCTCGGAGACACACTTCTGCACGCAAGGCACTGTAAAAACAGTGATGCCTGGTAGTTCCTGCACGGATTATTTCTGCGCCTGGGATTCCCCTGTACACGGTTTGTTACAGCAGCAGGGCCGTGCCCCGCTGCCTCGAAGCATTTCCCGAAGCGCAGGCTTCGAGCCCAGGCTGGCGAGCAGCCGCCTGCGAGAGCGGCTCCTGCACGTGGCCGCATCTCGTGTCCCTCCTTCCCCTCCAGCCCCATGCACGGAGCCTCTCCAGCCCCGAGCTCTGCTCCAGTGTAAACCAGCAGCAATGACTTACTGTAAACTGGTTGGGGATTATTCGGAGTTTTGCTTGTGCTTTCGCTGGTGCCTTTTCCTTAAACAGGCGAGACATTCTGCTATACACACACGAGTTTTTACATGAGTTTCCTGAGTTCATGGATAAAGTCCAGAGCTGCCAAGCTCCCAGTACTTTGCCATGTCACACTAATAGCTTCCAGATCCCATCACATATTAAATTCATGCGGTTTCAGCGAAGCCATCTATTTAATGCAATTCGCTAAATGCCTGCGTAGCTCCGCTGACAGTGACATATTAGGTTTGCAGTCTTTTGCAATCTGATATCTCTGAATTTGCCACTGTACTAAAGATTTGATTAATGTGGTTCCATTTCGGTGCAGTAATTGGCTGCGACTGTTGTAGAAAATAATCAGGCTTTCATTCCTTACAACTGCATGGACATGCTAATGAGAGAGTGGGTTAATTAAGCCCCAGGCAGAAAGCGACAGTTACTGATGACTGTTATGACAAACCACCGACTCGGCATTTGGGAGCAGGACAGCAAATTTGCACTTTATGAAATTACAGGAAAACTGGGACATAAGGAATAAATAGTTACATCTGTTTGGTGAAAGGAAAAGAGCGAGAGAAGAGAGCGCGAGATTGTGTCGCCTTCTCCAATCAGGGCACAAACGCACAGGAGAAAAGTTAGGAGCCCAGAAGTGTGGGGAGGGGAATAAACTTTTATTTTCCTTGCATGCACTTCACAGCTTCCCAGTGGGCTTAATCCATTGGCAGGGTGTGAAACATGGACACCCGGCGAAAGGATTTGCATTGCTGCAACGTAGCCGGGAGACGTCAGCGATGACTCCTCTGGCAGGCGGAGGCTGCAGCGATGGCCCAGAATAAATCACATTTTGTGAGACAACAACCAGCCCCCCTGCGGGCAGCGATGGAGGTGGCCGCGGGGAGCTGGGGGCCGTGCTCCCCCAGCACCTTGCCGGGGTGCAGCACCGCCGGACCGGAGCCCACCTTTCCCTGCAGCTATGGCTCTCCTTGGGGGGCGATCCCCCCCCCGCTGGGGATTGCAAGCAATTGGGGCGGCACGCAGCAGGGACAGCCTGAGATTTTTGGCTTCCTTAAAATGGCTGGGAGGAGGGGGAGGCTCTCAGAGGAGCGGGAAGGATAAAGCCAGAGTTGTGCCATGACATCAGCGCTGATGCAACACTTTGGAAGAACATCAATGCCTTCACGGAGCCCAAGAAATCAAAGCCAGCCCCCAAGTGCTCCTCACGGAGCCGGGCAAGAAGTGACCAAACAGCACGGCCTTCGCTTGGAAGGCTCCTCCAGCACCAGCTCTGCAATACTAATAAGTAATTTATAAGGATTAACCGGCAATTTTTTAAACTTCCCCTTTCATGCTAGGGATATTTTGCAACATAAGCACTGCCACCATATAACCAATGATTTAGCTGAGGGGTTTTATAGTCTGAAATGGCTTTAAAATTTGTTTGGAATTACCTTGAGTACATTTTAAACACTTAAATTGTCATCTTTGCATTTTGGACTATTCATGATGCGCTATAGGATATTTTTTTTTTTCCCTCCATTAGATTGCCAAGTAACTCTTCCATTGTTTTCCCAAGCCCTCCTGGAACCAAGCTGACAGCACATCCAAAGTGTACTTTGACCCCATGAGCTAGGCTCCAGATACTGGGGGGGACGGACGGGCTGCGGGCCGTCACCGGCTCTGTCCGTTGGCACAGCTATGCCTGCATCTGCCAGCCGGGGCTGTACCCGGGCGCCGCTTCCCACCGGAGCCCGACCCAGGGAAAGGCTGCCTTTGGCACAGCGGGTACGACCAGCGGCCCCCTCCCTGCGGCTGCCAGGCTCCGGGTTAGCGCCTGCGGCCGGGCCACGGGCCACGCATCTTCTCCCCGCAGAGATGAAACGTGGGGACTCTGGGCCCGTGTCACCGATGGAGAAATAGGTGGGAGCATCCTTCGTCCCACCGCAACCTCACGAGTGTCTTTGAGATGTTCACAGGGGGATTTTACAAACACATGCAAGGTGGGATTTCGGGCGCATCCAGGGCCGGGAAGGCAAATACAGCCCAGGGTTTATGTATTGGTCTCATTAAGGTTTGAGGATTATTTTGTGTTCTCTGCTGCCTTTTGAAAGCTATTAGTTTTTACTGGGGGATCTGGCTCCCATCTTTCCACCACCATGCCTCACCTCAGCCTTTCTCCCTCTGCCTCCCGCGCCGTCCCCGGCCGCTGTGCACTCCTGCGGGGGGACCCTGGGGGTCCCCGCTTCACCCGGACGGCTCCCGCCGGCTGCCAGGGGGTCCTGTGCACTCTTATACCTGACAGGTCCTCGCCAAGGAGCCCCTAGAGGAGAAGCCGTAAAAATGTTTTATGTAGGAATAGGTTGGTTTCTGTGCAATAAAACCCGGAGCCATTGAAAAGCAAGCTCCTGTGTAATTACAAAGACAGAGGAGATCGCTTCCATATGTCTGAGTGGGTGTGAGGGGCCCCGAGCCCGCATCTGCTCTCTTTGTTCTGCTGGGGGAAAAGGGAGAGAAAGAAAGAGAAAACAGAAGACAGAAAAGGGAACCTGGGGTCTGCTGGAGAAAATGACCTCTCGCTAAACCCTGGCCAGGGCCGTCCCGGCTTTGAGGATCAAGGCACAGCAACATCTGGCCCCGGCCGAAAGCACACTTGATCAATAAATTGCGCTACCAGGCACAAAATCAGAGAGATCTGAGAGCCATTCATTAACGAGCTCGTTAAGTGATTGATATGCTTAATTTTCCTGTCAAATGCGGACTTCCCTTGTAAACATGTCAATTGAGAAAAGTTCAAGCTTGTCACTCGGATTTATGGCTGGAATAACATGTAGGTGGAAAAGAGCGACGCGTCCCCTGTGGCCCCTGTTGTTTCCTATTACACATCGGGCCAACGAACCCAGGTGCTGCAGCGTCCTTCTTCTGCCCTCCTCCTCCTCCTCCCTGCCCACAGCTGAGATAACAAAAACAGGCCGTCCCCCTGGACGCGCACCAGAACTTGGCCCCAGCAACAATTAGCTCATTAATTTGCTCACCTTGATGAAGTGGAGCCCTTTAGCTTTAGGGTGCTCTGATGGGCTGGTGGGGAAACCCAAAGCCCACCTGGTTCTCCCTGCCTTAAATAGCCGCATGTTTAACTTAGTGCAATATCCATGCTGAGACGGTTTTAGCCGGGATATTTAACTTTAATACCAGACCCATGATTAGACATTTTTAGCCACTACAGCAAAGGCTGACCTTTCTTTTTTTTCCCATGTTCTGCCCTTTTTTCCTGTTCCCACTAATATCGGACGTCAGGTCCCGGGCCCTGGCATGGCTGCAGGCTCGTGGGGGTCTGTAACCCCCTGGGCTGCTGCAAGGTGCTGCTGGTTGGGACCCCAACCCACGGCCCCCGCCTCGCATGCTCTGCCCCCCCGAGCCCACGCAGCTCACTTGGGGCACAGCGGGCTGGAAGCAAACAGCAGCAGCAGACCTGAATTCTGTCCCCCCCTCTCCCCCCCAAGGGACCAAGACCCCCAAAGAGCTCCAGGCTCAGTGATCCCCATCACCGGAGCCAGGCTCCGTCTGCATCCCTGGGGCCTGGGCGTTCGGTCACTGCAGCCGAGCCCAGCGCCGGGTCACAGCTCTGTCCCGAGACCACCCCCATGGCGATGTATAAACACAGGCCATGGTGAGACATTTTGCTCAAAATATTTGTTTTTAGGCAAAACACCGGAAGCGTTTTGTTTTGTAAGCATTGTGCGGAACGGCTTTGGTTTGCATTTGCTAAGACACAGGGGCGGAGGGAGAACGTGTGAAATGCAGGGGTTGCCACCCAGTTTTGCTTTGTCTGGGGGGACCTTCAGGGTGCAGCACTGCAGCACAGGTCAGTGAGGAAGAGGAGCACGGGCCATTCTCCCCCGGCTCTGTCGTCCTGTGCTTGCTCAAATCCTGGCCTGGGAGCCGGAAAATTGTGCCCGATTTGAGCAACCTGAAATGACTTTATCCTCCAGCCCTCCTCTCCCACTCTGCAAGGAGCACCAGCCCCCCCGTTGCCCATGGGGGTATTTTGCGGGTGGTGGGGATGGTACAACGCCGTACCTGCCAGGAACGGGCACGGGCAGCAGGGCCGTGGCTCTTGGCAAGGCCACGCCGGTGAGCACCATTGCCCTGCTTTTCCCAGGGATCCCCTTCTGGGCTGGGCACAGCTATAAATAAGCTATTTTTGTGACTGATTCATTTTTATTTCTGTTAACTTTTATCACGAAATAGCAGTCATCGAATCGACACCTCGGTTCCCTTGAGCATATTCCCTCTGGTGTCATTTTTTGATAAATGCCAAGAACAGCCGAGCAGCAGGAGACCATTATCCTGTGACATGCTCCACTCTGCTCACATTATCTCTAAAATAACATGGATGCTCGCACAAATCCCCGCAGCAGTTGTGACAGGGACCAGAGGCAAACCCAGCCTGGCCAGGCCGGGACCGCGGCGAAGCAGCCGGGGAGGCTCAGCCGCCTCTCGCTTTTCCCAGCCAGGGTCCGTGCCAAAGCTGCCCGGCACCCGCTGGAGTTGGGGCTGATGATAGGCAATGGCAAGTCCTTGCTATAGAGGGGGAAAAAATCCAAAGTTTTAAGGTTTTGTATTTTCCACTTTAAAAATTTTAGGCAGATTCCTGCCCTCCCCAGGGACTGGAGGGGCCTGAAGCATCGTGGGAGAAGATCAGCACCTCACTGCCCAAGCTGGGTCTCAAACTTCTCCCAGATTTGAGAGTCATCCACCTTTCCCCCTTCCCAGTGACACCTCAAAGATCCCACAGACTCAGGAACAAAGAGCAAAGGAGGGAGAGGAACACCAAACCCGAACCTAGCACTGCTCAGGTTTCACCTAATCCCCCAAATTTAGATTTTTCTTTGTGTTTCTTAACAGGAATTAGGAAAGCTTGAAATTTAATTTGCTATGGAAATGTAATTTTCTGGGGGTGATGGGGGGATACTTTATTGCATAGAAAAATCATCAAAAACCCTGTTAAAACCAGCTAGAGATGAGGGATTTGGGGTGAGCCATTCGGCCTCCTTTCGTCCTCGCTGACGGCTCACAGCGCTGTGCAGAGGGGAGGGAGCGGTGGCCGGGGGCTTCCCCCAGGGCTGGCAGCGGAGCCAGCGCCAGCTTTAGCGAGATGGTGAGAGGAACCCGAGGCACGGATCCCCCTCCTGCTCCTCTCCTGCGTTTGCCCAACAGATTTGCCTTGAAGTGTGCAGGTTTCTGGGCACTCTCTGGGCAACAAGAGTCCGATCCGGTTCCCAGGGATTTGCCATCGTTTTGTGTCAGCCTCGCACTGTATCAGTGTTTATTTTTGCTAATATGACACAATTAAAGGGTAATCGTATCTGTACCTTTCATATCATGTCAGGCAAAATGAATGCTGTTAGAAGGATGATACTAACGGGACACGATAGGACATAGTTAACGCGATGAAACGTTCAGATCATATTAATGTACGAAAAGAAGGGAGGGGGAGCTTTGGTGTGTCTCACCCTTCTTGGGTGGCTCGCTGCGGCGCCCGGGAGCCCGGCCACATCCCTGGAAGCTTTGCTGCTTCCGACTTGAGCTGATGCCTCTGCAAAGCACCGCGGCTGGCTGGGGTGGACAGTCCCCGGGGTGACAGAAGAGGGAGAAACCCTCCTAAGCTGCAGCTCCTACACCCACGTCCCTCTGGGTGACGGCTCACGCATCCCTGGCTGCTTCCCCTTGCCTTGCCCCAGTCTCAGCTCTCTGCATCTCTGAGGCTTCGCTTCCTAAGCAACCCTGTCCATCTAAAACTTTGAGGCATGGTGGCAAAACTTGGAGGAAATAATTAACAATTATTTCACAGGAGAAGGTTCCAGCTGGAACAGTATCTGGTGGTTGAACATATATCTAACAAAGGATTGTTATTTAAGCAATAACCCTTGAGAAATTGGTCGTTACCAGCATTAAACGACTCAGCCCATTGCCAAGGATGGTTAACGCTCTAATAAACTGGTCATTAACTGCAGTAACAATGAATTTCGAGGGGATTATTGCTATTATAAACCTTAATCAATGGTTTATAACAGCAATAATGTGGTCCTTTCTTTTAATGGTAAGTAGTGCGGCATGAGCAGCCTGCTTGGAAATATTTTCAGTCTGGCTGATAAGACAAAAGCAGGCGTTAAAAGCCCTCCAACTCCAAACACTTTTGGGGAGGAAAAAAGGCCCCGTGAGGTCTGCAGTGCGAGGCGGTGGGGTGGCTGTGGCCTCTGCAAGAGGTGCTTGTGCCACGGGGGGCACCGGGCTCGGCCTGACTCAAACCCTGACACTTGGTGGGATCTGAATTCATCGCACGCATCCTCTGGTGGGGGGTGGCTCTGGGCAGGGATGCGGAGAGAGGCTGCCTGGACGTGATGCACCCAGCCACGCATCTGCCAGAGCTTCTGT
Source organism: Egretta garzetta (assembly GCF_000687185.1). Classification (NCBI taxonomy): domain Eukaryota; kingdom Metazoa; phylum Chordata; class Aves; order Pelecaniformes; family Ardeidae; genus Egretta; species Egretta garzetta. Next base: position 278,274 of record NW_009259988.1, read on the forward strand.
GGATAAGGACTCCCTCGCACATGGGGACCCCGGGGACGAGCAGCCGATGTCTTGAAAAATAAGATCCATCTCTACCTCTGCACAAAGAACCACAAACATTATTATGGGTCATAAATTACCCCGTCTCTTGAAACCCAACTGCTGTATGGTGTTTGACACTGCAACCTTCTGCTGCATCCCCATCGCCTGGAAATGCCACAGGTCCCCCTTCCCTCTCCTTTCCCTGCTGCTCATTTGGAGACTCCCGCTATTGCCTTGTGTTTGCCATGCGAGACGGGTCTGTTGCTTATTTATAGTGTGAAAAATCTGGGGAATAGGAAAGGTTCATATTCAACCTGAGGTGTGCAAAGAACCTGGGTTAATTAAGGAGATGAGGAAGAAGACAGAGATGCTGACAAGTCCGGATTTTCCGGAGGGTTGGGGGGAGCCCTTTGCTCCTGCTCTGGGGGATGGGCAAGTGTGGGCACCTGAGGGCAAGGGATTTGGAGCACCCCTCTGCAGAGGGATGAGAAAGCAGCTCTGGCACACTCCCATCTTTTTTCGTGCCCTGTATCCCTTAACAAGTAATATATGGCAATATAATAAGGTAACAACCTGTTATCGGTGTCTTTCCAGAAGGGTTTAAGAAGCATCCCCTTTTCCTGAGTGAGCAGAGCTAGACTGACGGACGCTGGGTTGATAACTGCCCAGGCTGTGCTTCCTTCCCCAGGCAGGCTCCTGAGAAATCCCCTGTTGGGCCGAAACTCGTCTCGTCACCCCCATCCAGGGAATTATCTTCGCTTCTGTGTCGAGCAGTCGGGGGCTCAGCCACCTTCGCTCTTGCTTCAAAGCTCTGGCAGATCCAGGCTGCTCCCGGGGGAGGGCAGGGCAATCTCCAGCGACTTGGGTTGCAAAGCCCCTGGCCAACGAGTGAGTTTTAATTATGCCCTGACTTTAATGGAGATTTTCTCTCTTCTGTGCTTGTGGGTTTTATGGCTCTTCGGAGCTGGTTCTCAAGCCCTGCTCTTATCTCTGCGCTCCCTCAGCTAAGCTGGTTGTGGCTGCAGGAGCAAGGCATCAGCCCGTATTAACCAGGGTGAAACCATGAGCAGGTTGGGGGCTTTGCCCGGTTTCGGCCAGTCTTCTGACACCTTCTCCGACACGGTCCCACTCATCCCGCCTTTGGTTTGCTTGTCGGTGTCCCTCGGAGTGGAGGGGGTGGCTGGTGACTCTTCTCTCGGCACTTTTTTTTCCGGAAGAAGGCTGCAATCGAATAAATTGGAAAGTTTACTTCATGTAGCATGGAAATAAAAAAGCTCATTCAGAAAGTTAATGATTTATTTTATAGTTTCATTATCAGGGTCACATTACTCAATAGCATTTCAAACATGTCATTTGTACAAACTATGGTAATTAAAATTTATAACGTACTTCATCAGCAGCATATGAATCTTTTAGCCAGCACTCTGCTGTCATATAAACAGTGTAATTTCAGCTGCAATTCACCCTTTATTGGCTCTCATTTGTGATTTAACAGCCATCAATGACTGTGCTATAAAGAATAAATTAACCATCCGTAAACCTTATGATGACAGGGACAGTCAAACAGACTTAAGCTGCCTCCACCAGGCTCTGGTTAGCCAGCAGAGATCAGACCCGGGAGGTGCTGGTGCGACGGCGTGATCGCTCCCGTCACCAGGGTGCTGGGCACGACGCGCACCACCGCACGGTCCACGAGCGGCTTCCGAAGTGGAGCTTTTCTCGGAGCTGCCCACAGGGCCCGGCCGGAGGATCCCTCCCCTCCTGCAAGCAGGCTCCTGCCTCGGAGGAGGAGTTTCAGCCACTAACAGCTTTGAAATCCCCTGGCTGTCCCTCTCGCCGCAGTGCCGTCCCCAGATGCCTTCGCCAGATCCCCTCGCCGTCGCATCCCCACACCTCCTGCTGCAACCCCACGGTCCCTGCATCCTCCCCAGCCCCCCAGCAGAGCAGCAGCCCCCAGGGCCACCAGGTCTAGCACCTGGGGGACTCAGCTGGAAACTCCCCGGAGGCCGGGGTCTGGCACCTCTGCTCCCCTGGCCAAACCCTGCCCGTTGCTGCCGGCGGCGGCAGCCGGCCCAGTGCAGGCAGCGAGGGCAAGGGGCGAGCGGCACAAACCCAAACCCCAGCACTTCCAGCCCCGGCGAGCGTTATGGACCCGAGCGCAGATCTACAACGAGCAATTTCTTAATCAGGGGCTCCTTCCAGCCAACAATTATCCACCGGCTTATTTGTGCCCATCTTTTGCAGAGGGAGCAATACGTTTTAATGGGATCCCTCCCATGCTTAGAGCTGACACTGTACAAAGCTAATAAATGATATGGATTGGATTTGTTACTGAGACATCTCCAAGGAGCCTGGGTCATACAGGCCAATAAAATTGGCCTCATAAATTTACCCTGACACACAGGATTACTCCAGCATTGCTGAGGTCACCTTCTCACACTGATTTATTGCCAGCCCATGGGTTAATAATACTGTTTACGGGGTTGTTGTTCTCCCCTACACGTAGCAGATATTAATCAGCACGTCCGTGCCTTTTCAGTGCTCCGGGGGCGGGCGCAGCACGGGGGAGACGCCGGGTGAGGACATGGTGGGGAGGGCGAGCCTGATTTATTTTCTAAGCAAGAGTTTTTGTGTTTAAAAAATCTTCCGAAAGACCTCTGCGGGCGGAGCTAAACTTTTCCTTCACCGCGTCGCGTGGGCGAGGGGGCGGCACTGGAAGTGGTTTTGGTGGTTCCCGTTTCTGGGCAGCTTCTTTGGTGTTTTGTGCTGTGCTTGTGCAGGCGCTGGGGACTTCTGATCCATGGGAGGGATTTTGACATTCTGAAAACTGGAATTCCCACCTGATCCGTTCCTTGGCGGGGGAGCGAGCAGCAGCACAGCGTCCCCTGCGCACAGGTCGGGTGCAGCCAGGTCGCTGCCTCTCCTTGGAGGGACAAGAAGGAGGGAAACTGGCCCAGATGTTAAAGCACAAGGCATCGAGGGGTTGCTGGGCAATGAAGAGGCGCCTTCATTTCGGGTTACTCCTCATTTGGGTGCCTGAAGCATAAATTCAGAGAGCCAGCCAGGTTGCAGAAAAGCCCGCAGACTTCTCCAAACCCTACCGAAGCTGGTGCAGAGTTTGGCTGCCTTCAGCATGCTCAGATGAAACACTGCATAGTGAGCACTTGTTTTGCAGGATTTCACTGTTTTGCTGCCAAATAAGTAGCATTTGATGTCTCCGGGTGGGTGGCACGCACCAGGTCTCAGCACCGGTGCAGGGCTGGAGCAGCATCAGCCCCAACTCCTGCTCCCTCCAGACACAACAGCAGCACTTACAACAGAGACAGAGAGAAGCAAAGCATCCTCCCTTTCCTTGCATCAACTGTGCTCCGGAGAGCTACGCTAATAAACATGTCTTAAAACGAACAGAGCGGATGCAGGCATGCGAGTATTTCCCCAGGGACACTTCTGTCCCCAAATGCAGAAGGGATGGCTTCTTCCCCAGGGCTCCCCGGGGTCCCCCGCTCCTCCTGCCAACTTTTTCCCTTTGTCCTGGTAAAAAAGCGCTTTACAAACCGGCTTCTGCTGCCAGGCTCCTGTCCGGGGTGAAACCCAGAGGCCCCAGCGCTACCCCCTGCTGCACTGGGACACACTCTGTTGGGACCAAGCGCAGGGAGAGCCTCGCAGCCTGGCAGCATCAACAAGCTTTGCACCCTGGAGAAATTAAAATCTCCCTCAAGACCAGGCCAGCCCAGTCTCTGCAACAGCACCTGATGGCTACAGACGCTACGGCCTGTGCTCTCCTGTCCCACCAAACCCCTGCTTTGCTGGCTTAAGTAGCACCCAGGTTTTACGAAGGACTCTGCAGGGGGGATTTCATCCAAGGGTAAAACCTCCCCTGCCCAGGCTGCCAAGGGCAAGGACCTGCTTTTTCTTCTTCACAGCAAAGTTTTTGTGCTTGTAAATTAATTTAGATGGGAGGAGAGTAGAGAAAGACAAATAAAGATAGCAAATTCTTCGCCCCACTGGAGTGACCGGCAGTGTGCCGGAGCTGCCAGGCCGGCAGCCACAAAAATGAACCCGGCGCTCCAGCCGCTCTGAAATTTATGTTGGAATTTAGACAGAGAGCACAAATCACCGTAATCTCCCAGTGAAAAATCACCGTCCGTCTCCCCCTGAGCACCTCGCCTGCCTGGAGAGGGAGGTGTTCAAATACAGCTCACGCCTCCGTGCAGCGGGGAAGAGCTTCGAGCTGCAGCCGGGTGCTCTGTGCAGATGAGCCCTGGCGGCATCAGGCGGTGGTTGGTACCCAGAGGATGCACGCGAGAGCACTGCGGCCCCCCGGGGACCGGCATCCTCCTCTTGGGAGGGATTACAGAGGACTCTGGATTTGCATGTGCTGTGCAGAGCAGTGCTCCTGCTGGGGCCCATTCGATTGCTGCTGGGCTGAGAAGATGCCTGGCCCGCAGGCTCGCGGCTCGGCACGGGCATCCACCTCCTGTTGTAGCAACAATACGACAGCCTCGTGCCAAGCTGAGCTGTCACTGCAGATGATGCTGAGGTAGAAATAAAGTGTAAGTGAAACCCAGACACTTGGTTTCATTACTCCCTCCCCCACATCCTCCTTTTTTAAAATCTGTGGGAAACAAGCTTCAAGGAAAAAACCCGTCGAGAGCCCTGAGCAGCGAGAGCTGGGCAGCAGCAAGAGAAGGGAAAGCGCAGTGGTACCCAAAACGAAACGGAATGGCATAAATTGCTTGGACTTACAAAGAGCAAACTCCAGGATATGAATTATGGAGTATTAATTCCCAGCCAGCTTCAGCTCCACATTTAATGTCTTATTTCTATAGGAACTTGCTGAGTGCAATAATACGACAGGACCAGGCTCCCTAGCCCCCTCTCACCGGGCAGGCCTGGATTCAAACCAGCTACTTGCCGATGCCAAGCTCACGGTGGTGTTTCCCAGGCCCTGCCTGGACGCTCCCAGGACAGGCTGGGGCCCTGGTTCGCAGCGGGCTGTGCTAGATGCCCAGATGCTGGTTTTCCTTACAAGCTTGCATGCCTGGACGCCACACTGGCACGTCGCAAGGACAAGCCTGTGTATCCCATGAAAAAACATGGAAGAACACAGCCCAGAGAGTCATCTCCTCTGCACCCCAGTTCTCTCTGTTGGCGCTTCTGTTTCCCCATGTTTGCTGGTGCTTAAAACCCCGTGGCAAGAACTGCCTGCATGAAGCAGCAGGAAGGTGGGGCTGGGCTGTGTGTCTGTGTGTGTCCATCCATCCCTCGTCTCTGCTCGGTGATGTTTTTGGAAGTCCTCTCTGTCCCTTTCTCCAGCTCGGAGAACAGCACCATGTGTTTACCATCCCACAGCCAAGACCCGGGGCAGCCAGCCTCGCTCCTGCTGCTTCGTGTTATTTTCATCCTGCCGTAATCGGAGGGGACAGGTGAGATGTGCTTCAAAACACTGTAATCATATTTTAAATGGAAATGAAATGTGTGAATTAAATGTAAATTACAGCAGAATGGAAGGACAATCACTATTAGTTAAGGTCTGACACCTATTTTTGCAGACCTTTCCTAAATGCCACAACTTGTTTCTCTGTACTTGTGACGAGGACTTGTAATTACGTGGCAGCTGCTCCTGCAGCCAGGTGGATGGTGGGTACCGAGGGGGGCCTGTGTATTTTAAATAGCTATGGACTGCTTGTTGGTTCTGCGAAATTATGAAGCAGCAATGATATTTTTATTCGGGAGCCATGAAAATAAACCTCGGTGTTTTCCCCCTGAAAAGGTGAGGCAGTAATACAAAAGGACATTTTCATAGAGTCCATTTATTTAAGGGTTCCCCCATTTGCTTTTATATTGGAAAAATATGTGCCCTGCCAATGAGCTGAAATTTCTTCTTTATCTTTAATCTCCACCCCACCTCCTCCGATCCACTGGCTATTCCCGCAGCCTCGCTGTACCTCGAAGCCTCCCAACTAAGCCTCACTTCATTTTTCCCAACGGGAAGCATCCACAGGCCCTCGCCAGTCCCAGCACTGGCGTGTTAAACGCGGGACGTGCAGACAGGCAGAGGCAGCCCCTGCCCTGCGGATGCTGCGCAGCAAGGCGGCA
>NW_009259988.1:284615-295560 GCF_000687185.1 Egretta garzetta
CCCCGCCCCGGCGGATGCGCCGCAGCAAGGCGGCAGCCAAAGCAGCGTTGTTATTACCATCAGGGATGGGAAGGTGAGGCCCAGCCGAGAGCAGAACTGACGCTCTGGGTCTGTGGCACAGCCGAGGAACCGCCGCTCTGCCCAGGAGAAGGTGGCTACAGTAATGAGACAACTTACATGCAGTGCGAACCGTACGTCTTGGGAAAAAGTAGCGCTGAGCAGAGACGGGTGGCATGCTGCTCCTCGGGTGACACCTTTGTGATTCAGAGATTTCCTCCTGCTCCCGTTGTTCTGCCTGTCTTCCTGCAAAGATAAAACATTTAGTGTTCTCATTATCACTGGGAACTTTTCAGCTGGGGAAAAAAAGAGAATCCTTGTCCTAAGGAAGCCGAAAGCCAAGTGCTGATTTAATCTCTTATTAATACCTGGGGCTACTTGGCAAATTTTTTATTTTCAAAGTACTGGACAGTAAATAGTCAAATGAAAACTGATAGCTCTGGGACCCTGAACAGATTTTCACGTTGCTCTGATGGGCACGAGCTTAGGTGATGAAATGCCCAGCTCCGGGCATCACAGAGGTTGCACAAACTCTTTACGGACTCTCAGGCATTCAGCCACACTCAGAGCCTGCCCTCGGCGGGGGGACAGTTCCCAGCCCGGGGTACGCGCCGAGGAGAGACGAGACCTGAGCATCCCTTCTGCTCTGGGCACCTTACAAGGAGGAGCCGAGCGTGGGGAGGCCAAGGACAGCGCCCGGCTGGGGGAAGCAGCACTGCCCGGAGCGCCTGCTCCCCAGCCCCGGAGCCAGCAGCCCCAGTGGTGCCACGTCCCAGCAGCAGGGCTGGGAAAAGAACCAGGTTTTTTTCATTTCTCAGATTTCCCTGCCCTGTTTCAAGGCAGAAAGATATTTGGGCTTAATTTCTTGCAATATTGTGCTGGGGGAAATATATCATCACATGTTGGGATAATCCCAACTTTTAATTCTGGTTTCGATAGTTCTTACAGATATATATATATATGTAGTACATGGAAACAAAATGCTTTTTGAAATGGAAAAAAACCCTCTGCCATTTAATTCCTGAAAGGTCAAACTGAAATGCTTTGGCCTTATCGAAATGATTTTCTCCTTTGATTTTTCTTTCCAAATGCAATTTCATCAAAATCAGTGCGTTTCCGCAAATGTTTCACCTTTGGTGAAATGGCATCTTCTGACAGAGAAGTGTTTTGTGGGGAAATTTCGGACCGGCTCTTGCCGGGAACAGCCGCCCGCTGCGGCTGGGAGGGAGGAGCAGGGGGTCTCGCCGGCGCCCGGCCTCCAGCTCTTGCAGAGCAGACGAGCTCCGGGCAGGACTTTTCAAACAGAGTTGTTATGGCTAGAGATCAGATGCCAGGAGATCAGATGCCAGGAGATCAGATGCCAGGAGACCAGCACCAGGGCTCTCCCTGCTGCTGCCGGCCCCCGCTGCCCGCCCCCCGCCCAGGGAAGGCAGCCGGTAGAGCTCAGCCCGTGCCTGAGCACCATGCTGGATCGGGCCCTGCGGCACGGCAGCAAGTGCCACCCCGGCACTGCCAGCACAGCCGTGTGTTTTCCCCTCGCAGCCGTCCCTGACGGGGATGCGATGAAGGGGGAAATGTCTCTCATTCCTATCAGGTGATTCACTGCCCTGGCCCCATGCTGAATCCTCCCTCCTCCCCGAGCGAGAGCGCTGGGAGGATCCAGAGCCTTCCTTCCTATTTTTACAAAGCTTGCAGCATTGTCAGAAAGGAAAGGGTACCATCTGGTTAGCCCTTGTTTACTGCACACCCTGCCAGTTTGAGCTTATTAATCATATTTACCCAAGTATCTTAATTACTCCCTGTCTAGCGACTTGCCTTGCACTCAGCTGTTGACCCGCTCCCCTCCCCTCTCCCTCGCTCTTTTTTTTTTTCCCTCCTTCTTTTTTAATTCCTTTCTATCATTAATCACAGGAGCAGCGTGGGCAGAGGAATCCGCAGCTCGGCTTTCGCTGGCGGCGGGGGGGTTGCTCCCGCAGCCCGACGGCGGGGGGTTAATTCAAGCTGAACCGGGGGCTGCCCGGGCTCCCTGGCTGCCGCGCCGGGGCACGCCGGAGGGCGTGAGCTTGCACGAGGAGACACCATTAAAGATGGTAATTTGTTGATCCAGGCTCTCCCGGCGCTCCAGCGCGAGAGTGGCACCGTTTTCTTTACGACCTCATAAAGTCACAGCCGAGAGGCCGATTTGGAAAACAAACTGCCTCAGGTTGACAGATAATTAGATACAGGGGACATATTATACGCCTTTGCATATAAATGCGCTCTGAAGCACGTTGGTTCATCAGAAGTTTAGGCTCCGGGAGAAGCAGGTACTCCCGGCACATCAGGATATATGCGCTGGTGCAGCCTTCAGACGACGGCTCCATTTTATGGCCCTTTCATCTCCCGTTTGCCGGTGCGCCGTGAACACGGCTGCGCTTCGGAGGCAAAGCTGCCTTGGTCTGCCTGGGTTTGGTTTGGGGCTTTTTTACCCCAGCAGCCTTCCCAGCTTCCTTCTTCCCATGAGACAGGGCTGGCGTTTTGCATCGTGGATTTTCTGCTCCTGCGCGTGCAGCAGGGAGGAGTGCCTGAATGGGGATTCATTACTATTATTACTATTTTTGTGTTACTATATCACGTCCAAACCTCCGTCTTCCCGAGAGCGAGCCCGCTGAGAACAGCGGAGCAATTCAGAAATGACAGGGTCCTTGTATTTATACGGCAATTCAGCATCCTGCTCTCCCAGCCCCCAAACCACGAGGTTTCAGATATTAAAACAAAACAAAACAGTTGGGTTTCTTTTTATGCACCTCAGGATTTAAGGTGCCGTCCAGCCGTGTTGTCAAGCTCTCAGGCTTTGCTTTTCCAAGCCAAAGCCAAGATCCCTGTACGACCACGGCTCCTGCTGGGGGTGTTCTCAGAGCACAACCCCAACTCGCAGGATTTGACCAAATTTTGCAGCACAGCTCACACCCCTCTGCTCACCTTTCGGAGGTCTCCTCCCCCTCTGAATCAGACCTGCGCCTCCCTAAGATAACCCCTCCTTCCCAGCTCCCCCCACATATCCCTCTGTTTTGGGGGTGAGGCAAAAAATACCACATTAATGGCCATATTCCCAAGGAAAGCTTCACTATCGGTGCTTCTCCCTCAGAAGGGGGGAAATCAAAATGTGTGTGTGAAAGATAAAGCTGTCAGAAAAGGAAAGGGAGAAACCCCCAACCCTAAACCCTCAGCAGCCCCCATGGAAGGTGGTGATATAAAGAGAGTCGCTGTCACTTTGATGAACTAGATCTTTTGCTAATTAGGATGCATTGATGTAAGGGTTGTCCGACCAGACAGACCTCTTTCCTTGCCCTTCCCTCACAAATTACAGCCCAGGGTGGTGCCAGCGCATCCGCCTCCCTGCCTTGCTGTGCCTCCTTCTTCCAGGATCGCGTTTCCACCTTCACGTCTAAAAGAAACCCGGGCAAAGCCACCCGGCTGGCGCGGCAGAGCTGGCAACGCTGTGACTTGGACGTGCCTTTGGTGGGGAAAAGGCTGGGGAGCCAAACGTGTCGCTGGGTATTTCTGGCCTCGCGGACGTTTGCGCCCCCTTCACCCAAGGCATGGCTTTAACTGGTTCTGTTAGCGGAGCCTCCGTGGAGGGTCAGGCTGGAGGAGGCGCGGGTGCCGTCCAGCTCCCACCGTGGCTGGGCGCAGCGAGCACGTGGGGCACACAAGGAGCGAAGGCCAATATTTCCATCCCCCCCCCAGGGAGAACAGGTCAGGGAGACCGCCACAGGGAGAGGCATGGCCAGGGCTCCGGACAAAGCCCAGAGTCCGCAGCTGAGGCCACGTCCCCAAGCGCACGTGGGGCCCGTGTAAGCAGCATACGGGCTAGTAAGATTTTTCCAGGTTGCATGAAGGCCGTCCCGGCGGGCTGCTGCAGAGCCCCGGCTGCTGGTTTGTTTCCCCAGCCCCGTCCCACCTTGCAGCTGCCCCAGCTCCATCCTGCTTGGGCAGCGGAAAGAAAAAATCGTTGGCTTTCTAACCAGAGCCCTCTTAGCACGGGAGGATTCACCCCTGCTCGGCACCCCCTCCCTTTGGCCTTTGCAAACCGGTGCCCCCATCACTCTTGCCCCCTCACCAGCCGCTGGCTCTGGTGAGCCATGGCTCTGCGGTGTGCGCATCAGTGACTTCCCCTGCTCCTTCCCGCCGGAGGCTTCCAGGCTTTGCAGGTTTCCTCGCTGCCTCTTGTCGTCACTTGAGCACCGACGAGTCCGAGGGAGAGAGGGGAGAAAAAGTGCTGTGCTGTGTGGATTATTGTGTGTTTGTCATCTGGAATGGGATAAGCTGTAGGTACAGCATCTCCCAGCGGTGATTTATGGCCCCTGTCAGGCAGCACCAGCGCTTTGTCTGCTGTAGCATGGAGGATGAATGCGGCGCTGTCAGCGCGGGCAGGGCAGTCTTTCTCTCGCTCTGCTCCGCACACTCGCTCCCCATTTCACGCCACTGAACATAAACAATCTTTTGTAAACCTGACAGTCACACTTGCTTCTTTTGAAACATAATGTATGACTCGGCTTTCATTACCCAATTTCCTAGGCTGTGCAGAAAGCTCTCCGGGAAGATGGGGAAGGGGAGACCCCTGAGGACCAGAGAGATCCCCAAAAAGATGAAGGGAAGGGATGCACCTAACGCGGCACATGTATGTCACCACCGGCCACGAACACACGTGCCCTCGGGCACACGTGGCACCGTGATTCACGCAGGTATTTCCCATTGCGATTCCGACACACAACGCAGACAGAGCTACATCGCGCTCCCGGAGTGATGCACGTTTCCCACCTCAATTGTCGCCGTAGATCTTCCTCCCTTGAGCAGAAAATCTAATAGCGGCGTAACACCGGGACCACAGCCTGCTCGGTAACGGGCTCCCACGTCCCCATCAGAGGTAACGCAAAGTGTTGCAAAAACTAACGCACGTTTATGACTATTAATAGTAACTGTAATAGTCCTGGTTGTGGGAAGTGCCCAAAGCTCTCTGTCCAAATTCAGCTTTTCCCAAAGCTAGAAGAGGCTGTTGAGAGGTTACGGTGGGACATGGGCAGAAAGGCAGGGGAAGGGCCAGCACCTCCAGCACGACCGAAGCACCGCACAGCCGGCTCCTGCCTGCACCGTACCCCGGGGGGAGCAGGGCCACCTCAGCGGGCAGGGAAGGCGGGCGGTGAGCCAGGCCCATGCCTGCTGCAAGCTGCTCTTAACTAATGACACGGGAATAAGGAACTCCAAGATGGGGAGCACTACAAGCGGGGCTAGATGGACCGTACCGTCTGAGGTGCTCACGGGGATGTACGCGCTCGCGCCCAGCCTGCGGGGTGCGGGAACCCACCCCGCTGTTACGGTTACTGGTGAGATTGAGCCACTGGAGTAAAGCACCATGAATCTAAAACCTGCCAAGGGGCAGAATAAATGCTGTTGGTCTTGTGGGTGCTATCAAAGGCGTGAGGAGCAGGTCCATCCTGGTCCTATGGCGATTTACTGCTCCAGCTCTGAGCGAGAGCGTGGCTCTCCCGCAGGCGGCAGAGGCGGCCAGGCAGGCTTGTCCCTTTGTCACTGGGGACAGCAAGGAGCACGCTGCTCATTGCACAGGGCTTGGCCGGGTCTCTGAAGGGACATGAGAGGGGACAGACCCTTCTCACGAGCAGTCATCAGCCCTTTGGCAGGGTCCCCTGGCCATTGCTCGAGGCTGGAACTGGATGCAGGAGATGAAGCCCAGACTCCACTCTAAGAGAAATTGTCCTCGCGTCCCCTCCTGCAGTGGGAGCGTGGGCTTTCTCTCATGTTTCTGGAAATCGAAGGAAGAGAAATGCCTGACTGCATTTTGGCTCCCCAGCACACCAGTGGCAAGAGCTACAGATAGCTAATGGGAAACCAGAGACATGGCGGCACCGCCGGACCTGCCTGTCTCAGCTACAAACTTCCCCGTGGATCCGGTGCGCCCTCACAATATGCCCCGCGCCGCGCCGAGCGAGCCCCGCCGCCTTCCCATATTTTACACGAACAGCTGCAGCCTTGCTGGGAACATTTCTTCACTGACACGTTCCTTCCGTTCCCGGCTTTGGTGCTCTGCTCTCTGTCCTCTCAAATCCTTCCCTGTGACTTTGAGATCAGGGACGCCGGGCGGGGGGGGCGGGGGGGAGCACAGCAGAGGAGGGAAATAGCTTGCAAATAGTTTGCTGTTTTCTTTTCCAGATGGTTTGTTTTGGAAGTTCCTCCGTGTAAGCCTGAGTGCTGAGTCTTGAACATCTGCTGAGGAGGAGCCTGCTCGGTATAAACGCAAAGCGGCTGCTGGAAGGGCGCATTTCGGGTGGCTCCCACCGCTTCCAGCGCGGCGTTGCCTTTGCATCCCGAGGCTGCAGGAGGGCACACGTGCTCCCCGTGCCCTCCACTCTGTTAAACTCCGCAGCTGCGCTTGGGGTATGATTTGTGATGGGGTTTAGTGTGAGTCAAGGACACCTAGAGCTCTGGGAAACACATCCTTGTAAAAAATTTGCATAAATCCGAATAAGCAAACAAACTGGTGTCTTATACCGTGGCCTTCCCAATGGCTTCAAAACCAATTATTTATACTTGTGAGCACAATCAAACCGGTATTTCAGTGACAGCGCTGCCTTCTTGCGTCTGGCTGCTGTGCGAGCGGATCTATTAAAGGCTGGGACGGTTGGGGCTGGCGGTGCTGGAGGCCTGCAGGAACCACAGAAAATATGAGTAACCAGTTCAAGGGATCAGTGACAGGAAAGGAAACTTTCCTGGCAGGTTGCTATTTAAGTCTGTCGGTTCAGGGGTGACTCGTTGTTGCCACGACCTCATGGAGAGTCTCCGTATTTGTCTAAGTGCCGCTGGGTTTGCTGGGCGCTTCCTGCGGAAGGGACCAAACCGGCCGGGCGGATCCAAGCCAAAAGCGACACCGAATTATTCATTCACAAGTAAGAATAATTGTGACAACAGATGACATATAAAAAAAAAGGAAAAAAAAAGGCCTGCGTGATGCTCTAAGCGGCGCTTGGTGCCCGGTTTGAGAGCTCGGGGCCGATGGTCGGCTCGGGGGCCGACGTTCCCCTCCTGCGTCCCTCCCCGTATGAGCCTCAGTGCCCAGTTGTGTCTTGCTGCAAAACCACAAGCAAGACCCAAGAGGCTTCAGCTTTGCTGTGATTCTCCCTCTGCAGATTCCCCCCGCCAAAGCCCATGGCATTCCTCAGCAGTGGTCCCCAAAACCTCCACGCAAGCCCTTCCCTCAGCCTAACCTGACCCTGCCTGTGCATACGTGTACAGGCAGACACGTATGTGTATGTACGTACGTCTCTGCTCTCAACGTGAGCCAAAGCAATGCCAAGGTTCCTGCACCACTTTGCAGGGGGAGGCCACAAACTACCAACGCGGGTTGGGTTTTTTTCTTTTCAGCTCTGACCCAAGGATTTTAATAAGAGGCACCTTCTCCAGCCACGGCTGCGATATGACCGTGGAGCGAGCGGAACTAGACAGCTCTGCCAATCGACAGGGCATCTCTTACACTTTACCCAGGATTTTAATTTTAATGAACCCTCAGTGGCTGCAAGGTTACATCTTTAAATCCATTTCACCCTCCTCTCATCATACCATAATCATAAAGAGCGCTGGCTTTAGAGGTGCTGTGTTTAATTGAAAGTTCATTCGCAGCTTCCATCAATTTGCTTTTCCGTCCCCTGCAAACAACCTATCATTTTACTTAAGAACAAAACCAGAAATTTCATGGAAAACAAGCTGTTTGTAGAGAAATGGTAATTAGGTGACCGGTTTGGAGGGCAGCGTACTGAACACCAATTCAATTACATTGTTTTCCGATGTCTTTTCATAACAAAATAATTGGTTGGTGTATGGCAACTTTGAAAAAAAAACCCCATGGGACCAGATGATCCTTCCAGAGATAAATGCAGCTGGGAATGGAGGATCCCAGGCCCCATCAACACCACTTGTACCTTCCTGGTACTCTGCAGAAATGTTAGAGGAAAAATCCACATGGAGGGTGGGGATATCAAGAAAACTGTTTAGCCCTTTCCACCTTCTTTGACCTCCTTTCTCCTTTCCAGAGACAAACCAGAAACCAGACAGGATTTGGTAAAGCTGAGGGAAGGGGAAAAAAAATGAAAATATTTTCCCTGAAATAAATGTGCTGATTTGCTGTCTCTGTGCATGCCATGTGTGCGTACCCACGGACAGATGTACAGACACGCGGACCTTGGCCACGCACCGGGGCTTGGCTCGAACGCTCCGCTCGGTGCAAACGGCGGAACAAAATCTCAGTTTCCAGAGCCCGGCAAGACCAGACAGACCAGGGCTGCTGCCCCTGCTCGGGAGTGGGGGCCAGAGCCCCAGGGGCATCCACTTGCCCAAGGCCATGCGGAAGGCAAGAGGGACGTACCACAGACACCCTCCCGCACCCACAGAGCTATGCCGCTTGCCACTCTGCAGCCTTCAGCTATTCACTCCGTTCACCGTTGAGCTTGTCCTTTAAATTTTTGCTGAAAACCCCCCAAAACCCTCATTTGAACCGGGGGGGCTGTTTGCGGCTGGAGCTACACGTACGCCATTGAATTGCTGACCGGCGCGCTGCCGCGTAGGCTGCCTCTGCCTACACCGAGCAATGTCCTGAAGCTCCAAGGGGAGCAAGGACTTGAACGCGCTGTGCCGGGGTGGCGACGGATTGCGCTGCCCCGTGCCTCCTCCTGCCGGGAACGGGTCCCCTTTCCCCTCTTGCAACAAGCAGGTTCCTGCAGCCAGGGGCTGCATTTCTCACCCCGCACGTGCCTTTCAGTTAACTGCAACTCCTGTTGAGTTCTACTGTTATTTCCCCGTGCTGAAGGATCCCTCTCCAGCTGTGCCTGTCCCAGCCGGCACGGATTCTCCCCACCCCGCATGGGGGGAGCTCACTTATTTCCATGGGGAGAATTGATTATTTTTTCCTGCAGCTGCACTTGCGCCCAGGAATTATGGATCTTTCCACACCTGTGAAAGAAACATTATCCGCAGCCTTCAAGGATGAAGCATCTTATATTTGGTTGGACTAAATAATGATTCTTCTCTATCTTTCATATCAGGATTTAAGAGCACCCTGGAGCTACAAAGTTTATTAGAACCCATAAGAGGAACTGTACCATAAACGGGACAACCGTGGCCATAAACCTGCACCTTGAAGTTGTAACAAATCCTGGGATGTTGAAGTAGGACACAGTCTTGTCTCAGTCAGCAGAAAGGAAAAGAAAAAAAGGAAAGAAAAAGAAGAAATGCAAACTTAAGCAGAAAAGAGGCCTGGAAATATAGAGCAGAAGAAAGGGAAAAATAATAATAATAAAGAAAAGCATGCTGCTTGCATAGCCCGCTCAGCAGGAGCCCTGGGATGGGCGCCCACCTGATAAAATGCAACTCAGATTAATGGGGAGAGAGAGAAAGGGGAGCCCAAGGGAGGAGAGGGAAGACAAGGTGAAAGGAAGGAGGTGCTGGGGGGATTTATGAGATGCTTGTGCAGGGAGGGTCCTTGGCCGCAGCGGAGGTGATGGGCTCACGCGGCTGGGCTCGCCCAGGCGGAAGCGGCTGATCAGGTAACGACCCAAGAGCCATCCCTTTGGGTGCTGCCTTTGGGTGAGACCCAGGGCCAGGGGCATGGACAAACAGCTGGTGGGGGTAAAATGGGCTCGGAGACCCCGCACCCCCTCAGAGGGCACATCCCTTGGTTGCCCCGTGCCTCTTCTCTGTTGGGCTTCCTCTCTCTTTAACTTGGCTACTTTATTTTATCGTCACTTACTTCGCTTGCACTCCCCTCCATTGGTAGCCAAAACGTTTTCAGCATCTCAACCTCCAAGCTCTCTCCATTTCCACCCCTCACCCCCACCAAGGCGGGGGTCAAGCGTTTTGGTTTGTACATTTTCTGCCTTCTGCAACCGTCGCAGACGCAAGATTCAGAGATGCCAAAGGACTTCTGGGATTTCAGGCAATTTGGGCAGGCTCTGAGCCGCCCTCCCGCCCGCTACAGAGGCTGCAGAAGCCAGAGAGAATCCTGCCCTCCCCTCCAGCCTTCACTCTTTTGTCACTTCGGGTTATTTTTGCTGCTGTTGAATAGATTAAATGACAGAGTTTTTTTTTTTTTTTAAGTAATTGAGTTTTATTTTGTAGAGGGAAAAATGGAGAGCTAAGTGGGAAAAGGAGGGAGATAGGAATAAACCACACATCTTTTTATATAGGATCCACAGTTAATTCTTAATTAGAACTGACAGATGCTTCTCCCATAATCCTATTCCCAACATGTTCTGTTTGCTTTGTTTGGCGCTGCATGATACATGGTGGCATCGTAATGACCTTTCGCAACTCGTCCTGGAAGTGTTATTGGCACTCCAATGATTTATTGCATGTTCCAGTTGATTACTGGGCCATTTGTCAACATTTTTTTTCACTCTCCATAAACCTGTCTCCTGTGTCACAGACATTCGCTAGCATGAAAATTTAAACAAATACAGCGTGCGGCTTGTAGTCAGCATCTGACTTTTACTCCAGGCTTCCAGCACAAATTCCTTCTGGCCTCAGCGAGCGTTTAAACTTCGCAGCGCTCGAGGACGAGGCGCTCCGCCTGCGGGAGCCGGTGGGAGACCCGGGCATCGCTTGGAAAGCCTTATTTTAGAAAGCTGTCTCCGGGTGATCCCTGCTAGTTGCTCAATTGTTTATTGGCATTTTGGTCCCACTTATGGGAATGGTGGAAAATCAGTACTGGAATTAACCACCAAAATAATTATCCTTAAAATGAGTGCCCGAGGACAGCCCGTACTCTCTCCCTCAGTCCCTGTCGTGGGGTGAGCACAGCTGAGAGGGGCAGGAGAGAGGGGCAGGGCTGGGGCTGGGGGAG
>NW_009259988.1:295644-297179 GCF_000687185.1 Egretta garzetta
GGGGCGGGGGGAGCCGGGGGGGCCGGGGGCCCGTTCCGAAGCACAGAGCGGAAGGCAGCCCGGCAACACGACGAGCCTCGCCGAGGAAGGGCCTTTTGGGGCAATTACAAAGCAGACACCACTCAATTCGCTAACGCTCTTTTCAGCAGCTGTATTTGGGATCGCGGGGGTGCGATCATAGACTGACCAAAATGTTGAGGACAAAAATGCAATTACTCAAAGGCCTGAAAAGGACCAGCTTTTCTCGTGCCAGTAAAGTTCCAGCCCCTCTGGGCACCCTGAGATGGATGCTGTAAATGGAAGCACCCAGAATCACCTCCCTGATTTAAAAATCTTGGCCCGTAAGTAAACTGGATATAGTGGCTGTTACAGTGGCCTGGAGCATCTGCACTGCATTTCGAGGAAGCTTTTCCAGGCACCCGTATAAATCACCGCTCGGCTGCAGTAAAGCAGAGGTATTGTTTCACTGCTGTGACATCAATGCAGGCCACATAAATAATTTTTTATTAAGTGTGCAGTGCCCTGTAAAAATACACACGCAGTCTGAGGATACTGCAGAGCAAATGCAGAAGCACGGCCAGCTTTAAATAGTCTTTTCCGTACAGAAGAGGCTGGGATGAGAAAGGAAACTCGCTGGGGTGGGGAGAGGGGTGGCTGGGTCTTTTTCCAATTCCAGCTCAGATCGGCATGTAATGTATGGCTTAATTTCCTCTCAAATTAGACACTTGATAAAAAAAGTTATTATATCTGTCAAGTTGCCAGTGCTTTTTATGAGTGTGATAAACTAAGAACCACTGCTTTACAAACCTTGATAGGATGTTTCAGTACCTGGAAAACAATTTTATTGCAGCTTGGACTACTAACAAATTGCAAATACTGATTAAGCCATAAAGTTACAACAACATTAAAAAATAATGAGAGGTTATTGCACAAGGGGAAGGCTCTTAAGCAGCGGATGCAGCCGCCAGATTTCCATTGTGCACGGTAACAGCCCAACCTGCAAAGTGCATTTCTCCAGGAGAGCTTTCCCACCCGCTCCCTGTGGAGGGTGCCAGGGAAGCCAGGCTGGGCACGAGGCAGGCGCCAGGGAGGGGCCAAAGGACAGACGGGCAGTTTCGTCCTTCTGCAATGGTGCAGGGACTCCTGTTTTGAGTCCTTGAACTCAAAGGACTTGAGTGCCTGAATACTAAAAGACCTGGGTCCTAGACCTCCCTGTGCCTCAGTTTCCTAGCTACAGCATTAACACTGCTTCAAAGCCAGGACGGCGTGAGGACAGGCAAGGGCTGTGCCAAGGGCCTGGGGTCCACCTAGACCCCGCCAGATCTGTGCTGGCAGATGGATGGAGGCGCTGATTTTCCTGATCGGAACTGAAATACCAGAGCATGGTATAACCTAAGAGTTACCGAGTGTGCCCGAGAGCTGGTACTGCTCATCAGCACTTGGGTAAAGAGGGAACCCCCGATTCCAGACCCTCCCCAACACACCCGGCCACCCCCACCCCATCTCCTGCTGCCTCTGACCCCCCGCCGCCCAAC
>NW_009259988.1:298105-299743 GCF_000687185.1 Egretta garzetta
AGGGCGGGGGGGGGGGGAGCCGGGGGGGCCGGGGGCCCGTTCCGAAGCACAGAGCGGAAGGCAGCCCGGCAACACGACGAGCCTCGCCGAGGAAGGGCCTTTTGGGGCAATTACAAAGCAGACACCACTCAATTCGCTAACGCTCTTTTCAGCAGCTGTATTTGGGATCGCGGGGGTGCGATCATAGACTGACCAAAATGTTGAGGACAAAAATGCAATTACTCAAAGGCCTGAAAAGGACCAGCTTTTCTCGTGCCAGTAAAGTTCCAGCCCCTCTGGGCACCCTGAGATGGATGCTGTAAATGGAAGCACCCAGAATCACCTCCCTGATTTAAAAATCTTGGCCCGTAAGTAAACTGGATATAGTGGCTGTTACAGTGGCCTGGAGCATCTGCACTGCATTTCGAGGAAGCTTTTCCAGGCACCCGTATAAATCACCGCTCGGCTGCAGTAAAGCAGAGGTATTGTTTCACTGCTGTGACATCAATGCAGGCCACATAAATAATTTTTTATTAAGTGTGCAGTGCCCTGTAAAAATACACACGCAGTCTGAGGATACTGCAGAGCAAATGCAGAAGCACGGCCAGCTTTAAATAGTCTTTTCCGTACAGAAGAGGCTGGGATGAGAAAGGAAACTCGCTGGGGTGGGGAGAGGGGTGGCTGGGTCTTTTTCCAATTCCAGCTCAGATCGGCATGTAATGTATGGCTTAATTTCCTCTCAAATTAGACACTTGATAAAAAAAGTTATTATATCTGTCAAGTTGCCAGTGCTTTTTATGAGTGTGATAAACTAAGAACCACTGCTTTACAAACCTTGATAGGATGTTTCAGTACCTGGAAAACAATTTTATTGCAGCTTGGACTACTAACAAATTGCAAATACTGATTAAGCCATAAAGTTACAACAACATTAAAAAATAATGAGAGGTTATTGCACAAGGGGAAGGCTCTTAAGCAGCGGATGCAGCCGCCAGATTTCCATTGTGCACGGTAACAGCCCAACCTGCAAAGTGCATTTCTCCAGGAGAGCTTTCCCACCCGCTCCCTGTGGAGGGTGCCAGGGAAGCCAGGCTGGGCACGAGGCAGGCGCCAGGGAGGGGCCAAAGGACAGACGGGCAGTTTCGTCCTTCTGCAATGGTGCAGGGACTCCTGTTTTGAGTCCTTGAACTCAAAGGACTTGAGTGCCTGAATACTAAAAGACCTGGGTCCTAGACCTCCCTGTGCCTCAGTTTCCTAGCTACAGCATTAACACTGCTTCAAAGCCAGGACGGCGTGAGGACAGGCAAGGGCTGTGCCAAGGGCCTGGGGTCCACCTAGACCCCGCCAGATCTGTGCTGGCAGATGGATGGAGGCGCTGATTTTCCTGATCGGAACTGAAATACCAGAGCATGGTATAACCTAAGAGTTACCGAGTGTGCCCGAGAGCTGGTACTGCTCATCAGCACTTGGGTAAAGAGGGAACCCCCGATTCCAGACCCTCCCCAACACACCCGGCCACCCCCACCCCATCTCCTGCTGCCTCTGACCCCCCGCTGCCCAACTCTGCAAACACAAGCGTGTTTGAACACGGCTTTAATAACGATTGTTTGGAGAGAGCCCAGACTGCCAAAACCTCCCAGGGAGCCAGAGAGCAATTCC
>NW_009259988.1:299765-305229 GCF_000687185.1 Egretta garzetta
AGCTCTCCTAGCATTCGGGTCCTGTGCGAGGCTGGCAGGGTTTAGCAGGCAAAGCACAGTCTGTGTTTGGGTTGGGCTATCAAAGGCCATCATACCCCTGGGAGATTCGGGGATAAAGTACATGAAAAGCCTCCCCTAGGCCGTGGTGGCAAACAGAATGAGATGTGGCAGCAAGACACAAAGATCATCCTCCCAGTTTCACTGGGCATCTACTGGAGGCGAGGGCAGAGGCAGGCGAGTGCTGACCCCAGCCCTGGGTTTGCAGGAAGAGAACGTTGGTGCTGCCAGACCGTGCAATGATGGGAAATGTCACTTCTATTCCCGTGAAAAGCCACCTGTGATGGCAATGTCCACCCTGCTGGTGCCCTCAGAGACTGTTTTGGTGCTGCCATTTTCGGATGAATACGAGGAATTTTACCCGACCCTAAATCACGGGATTTAATCTGATTTCGCTTTTCCCCAGGCAGTTTTAACAACGACAAGTGGCTATGCGAGCTGTACTGGTGGCTTTCTCAGGCCGAAACCCAGAGATCCGACCTCCTCACCCCATGCATCTCATTTTGGAATCCTGTGCACAAGCTCCCTGTGCCCTTGCAGTAATTAAACCAGCCCAAATTGCAGGAGGAACTTCAAAGATAAAAGTCAGTAAAATGTATGCCTGTGAAGTTTGTTAAGAACCGCGGGGTCTACGTGGATGAAGGGTAATGTATAGGTAGGTAAGCTGCTATCTGCATTTCCTTAGCCCCGCACTCCCTGGTGAGGGGAGCTGGCCAAACTCTTCAGTGAGCGATTTATCTGATTAATTTAACCCTCTGCTTTCCTGCTTTTTAACCACATCAGAGTTATCTCTGAAGGTTGTTGATCTCCGTGCTTTATCGGCTTATGGTGAAGAACCCTTATGCAATCCCGTTCCTCGGCCCATCGTCTCGCCAGGAAGATGTGCCTTCACTCCTGTCTTTCATAGAATCATAGGATGTTTTGGGTGGGAAGGGACCCCTAGAGGTCACCCAGTCCAACCCCCCTTCAGGAGCAGGGACACCTTGAACCAGATCAGGTTGCTCACAGCCCCATCCAACCTGGCCTGGAATGTTTCACCTTTCATCTCAAGTGTGTCACTGGGATCTTAATCACAAGAAACTGGTTTTGATGTCTGATAAATGCTCAGCAATGACATTACAAAATCCCGTACAAAAGGGACAGGGCGAGGACAACACAGATCACCTCTCAGCTCCGTTGTTTTGCCCCTTAGAGCAGAACCGCTGCCAGACTGAGGCATTTCCACTTGGGGCAGCGAAAGCCCCCCCCCACTCGCACCCAACCCTCGCTCGGAGGCTCACCATCCCCTGCCAGCGCTGTGCAAGGATCGACCAGGCACTTCGCAGGTATCTGAAGTAGCAGTAAAGGGGTATGAATGCAGTAGCATCATAAAATCACTCAAAACGCAAGCTAACGTTCACCCTTCTCTCCTTTCCTACCATCTGCTGAGCTCTGCGCCCCGCGCAGGTGCTTGGGAAGCCCCCAAGTCCAGGAGCAGGCAGGACAGGGTCAGCGGGGACTTCACACCTGGCAGTTCCTCGTAATGGCATTTCTGCCCTGGAGCAGGCTGCCTTCCGCAGCCCAAGGTCCTCGGTGCTTGTCCTTGCCTTTTGCTCCTCAACAGCCAACTCTGTAACTCTTCCTCCCTCCCCTCTCCGTTTAAGGCCGGGCTTAATTGCTGCATCGCTGCATGGCTGAACTAACGATGCTGCGATTAAAACCAGTTAGGGTTATGGCCAGGAAGGTGGATTCGAAAGTTGATTAAAAAATGTTCGCTAAGGAACATAACTTAACAGAAGAGGTAAAATAAGCAAACAGGCAGAAAGGTGAAAATAAAGGTGAGAAAATGTCCCCTGGTCAGGTAAGCTGGTCCTGTGGAGAGGGCTGCGGTGGCCTGGAAGGGGGCCTACTCCTTCCTCCAGCTGACCTGCAAGAAGAGCCCCTTTATCGCTCCGAGACCCAGGCTACAAACAGATTTTTTCATCTGACCCAGCTAAAAGGGAAATTATAGAAAAATTATCACAAAGGTGGAGATTAGGGGGGAATCTTCTTTTTAACTAAACTTACTACAATAAAAAATATGGCCTTCAACACTTGAGTGGAACGATTTCCAGAAGCTGTGATGTCCCCTGGGGACCCTGCCTCCGAGCGGGATGTCGGCAAGTCTGGGCGGCAGCAGAAAGCAGGGATCTGCGGGGGGAGCTGCATCTCCTGGGCGCAGAGCAGAGATGCTCGCACAGACCCCGCAAGCAAACTCGCTCCACCCCGGTGTCCAAGCTAATAAGGGCTGTTTGTTAACAGAGCTCGTTAGCTGAGATGCAGCCCTGCACAGATGCAGCTACCCCGGCGCTGGTGTCGGGGCGGCCCACATCCCCGCTAGCCGCCGTGTCCCCGCATGTCCCTTATCTTGCAAGGAGCCCCAAAGCCCAGAGACTGCTGCAACGAGCCCCTGCCAGCCCGCGAGAGGGTCCCTCGCTGCCCAACCCAGCCAAATGTGGTTGGTCCCCTGTGATCCCTGTGCTCGAGATCAAGCGCTGTAAATATCCCGGACCACTCTCTAAGGGGCTCCTCTCCCCAGCTGTGTCACCCCCCAATGGCACACGCTGGCCGAAACCTCGAGTCTGGGAACTATTTGGGAGCTCAGTGCTCCGCTGTCTCGCACGTCCCTAAAGGTGAGCCTGACGGTGACTGGCACCCTATGGAAATACGTGCTGCTTATGAGCGTGATCTAAAAGCCTTTTCTTATGCACACACAGAACTGGCATTTTGCTAGATTTAGGGAAGTAGGCAAGACGTATTTGTCTGCGGAGGCTTTGCACCTTCGGCAATTATGTCTGCAGTCTGGAAAACAACAGCAGCAGGGTTGCAGCGGGGAGGGAAAAAAATTCTATCATGTCAGAATAATGAGATCTGTGATTTCAGCACTTACTGGGTCAGAGACACACACAGTGTGTTATCTGTAATGCTTTCCTCTGACATTCAGGGAAATTGCATTTATGCAGAGGACACGAGGCACTGAAGCACAGTGCTTCGCTGGGGATGCTCTGCCCGGGCTTCACCCGCCCCACTCTTCGGGCTCCCTGGATTCCCACGGGCACGAGGAGGGGAGCACGACGCCGCGCAGCCCTCATGCCCCGTCTGCTTTACCCCCGTACTGAGATACAACTGACACGTTTCTGCAAGGGCAGCCCAGGGTGGGTCTGCTTCTGCCTTTCTGCAAGCTTTCGGGCGCTCTGGAAGGGGGACACTGCGCCTCTGCCCCTCACATGGGGGGGGGGGTCAATGCCGCAATCTTCTTCACCCCTTTAGGGTGTCTCGGAGGAGTTTCAGATCTAAAACCCTTGGGGCTGGCAGCCCTGCAGCAGCGGCGGGGAGCGATGGATTATCCCGTCATCTCCCACCGTTTTAGACTTAACCCTGTTACAAGCGCGGCGGGTCACAAGGGGCACAGAACGAGGAGGCAGAAGGCACCTGGGACGACATCGCTGCAAGTTCAGACCCGCTGTCAATCCCAGCTAAGCGGCGCTTGGCTGAGGAGCGGGGTAATGGGCTGAGAAGCTCGTGTCCTCCCCGGATGCCGGCTTCGGCGCTGCCTGGCTCAGAAGCGCTCCAGGCTGTCAGCAGCTCCCGGCTGCCATCAGGGCATTGCCTTCCGACGGCCTCCGAGGAACATGGAAATGTGCTGCAACCACCATGGTCACTGCTGATGCTGTGCCGTCACCGCGGTGTTGGTTCTGCCTCGAGACAAGAGGCCCGCGTGAGTTTAGCATGGCTGAACGCACCAAATAAAGCACAAGGTGGAGC
Source organism: Egretta garzetta (assembly GCF_000687185.1). NCBI lineage: Eukaryota > Metazoa > Chordata > Aves > Pelecaniformes > Ardeidae > Egretta > Egretta garzetta. The sequence continues at coordinate 303,606 of NW_009259988.1, forward strand.
AGGTTGCCCCAGGGCCGGTTTCTCAAGGAGACAAACCAGTGTTCCCTCATAAGCTAGAAAATGCTCCACAGGCATTTTCTGAGTTTTAGAGAAGGAACTTAAAACCAGGGATTCCTTTCCCGCCCTCTCCCTTTAGAAACCCAAAGTAGCGAAACTCAAAACATTTTACTTTACCTATTTAAATCCTTGTGTTTTCATCCAAACCAGCTTATTTTCTAGCAGAAATACAGTTTTCCAACAAGAATCTATGTTCTCATAAAAGCAACCGTCCTTCCAAATCAGAAATGAAGCCGTCGGCTGCCACAAGGGAGCCCTGCCCTGGCCGCGTTTGGCGTGCGACGTCAGATGAGGGTTTTCAGACTCCAGGACTTGTTCACGCAGCCACTGGCACGGGCCAAAAAGTCGATCAGAAATTCTTTTCCAAAAAAGAACAACATTTTCTACTAATGCTCTGAGCCCTCAAATGATACGAGGCCTTGGACTACGAGCTGCAGAATAATTAACAGTGGCACTGGCTTTTTGCTCCTTACTACTTCTCCTTCGTACTTCTCATCATCCAGGGCTTTTATTACAGCTTTTGCTTTTCATCTTCCTCCCCCTCTTTCTTTTTCTCTTTCCAGTGGAGGCAGAAAACCATGTCTAGATTAAAAAGATCTTGTTTTCCAGCTGTTTAAGATAGACTGAAACCGAGGGCTGCGCCAATACCGGGGATCAAACCTCCCACTGTGGGAGAGGGACTTCCAGCCCAAGGCCAGACCTGAATTTTGCCAATAGCTCCTATATTTACAGTTTTCCTTGAGGGCTTTCATTACAGGCCACAGAGCTTTCGCAGTCAGTATCTGGAGTTTGTCTTGGACCTGATCTGCAAAAGCGTGGGGCTGCCTCCACAGGCCGGCGCTTCTGGACAGTTCCTGCGAGAAATGCAGAGAAAGGAGGAGGAAGAGGAGGAGGAGGAGGAGAGAGTGGCCGCAGCACTTGGAGCTCCCCCTCATCCCCCTTCTCCTAGGGGCTTCCCAGATGGGGAAGCTGGGAAAACCGCTCTGAAGCGACTGGGTAGCAAGGGCTGCCCTGGTGTGGGCAATGCCCCGCGGGGGCTGAGCAGCCCTCAGCACCCAGCTCAGCCCAGGGCTAACAGGGCTGTTTCATTTTCACAGCTGAAGGCACAAGCCCTTGCTGCCTACGAAGGATGGCTCACGACAAATCCCCAACAAACACCCCCAAACGACAAGAAGAGAGTTTCATTTCATTGAAAAAACCCTCCAACAAACAAAGGTGACTTTCTTGGGCACGACACCGCCTGCCTGGCACCCAGGCAGAGCCTGCCCCAGCCTCACCGATTCCAAGGGTCTTTACCCATGGAAGAGCAGGGCAGTGGGTCTGTGCCCGAAGCCCACCGGGTCTGTTGGGTGGGCTCTAGGAACGGCACAGACAGTGCTTGCTCGCCATGACCAAGAGCAGGTCCCCGCAGCTGCTTTTTATGGTGATGGAATCGGCTAACAGCGGTATAAAATGCTCTCGTTCGTCCGGCTGCTGATCTTTTGGGCAATTATTTGGAAGTAATGAAAGTGAATGCATGACATTTAAAAAAGAAACTCCGCTGTCAGCAGGCACGCTTCCACATTCC
>NW_009259988.1:305244-323391 GCF_000687185.1 Egretta garzetta
TTCCTCCTGCACCTCGGAGAATACGCTTAGCTTGAAATAATGTTCATTTTAGCAGAGTTGTAAATTACAAGTGTGTTAGGGTCTTGTGGGATTTATTACCATTTGGAAAGAGGTTATAGGCCTTGCGCTGTTGCTGCTGCATCTGGTGCATGCTACAGAGCAACCACAGAGCAAAATTTGGAGGCGAAAGAAAGCACCTTTTATAGCTCATCTCTGGTGGCTTGTAGCGCTAACATTACACATGCACACACACACAAACTTCAGCAGTAAAGAGGAAGGATTTCAAAATCCGTTTTCCCAGTTGCTCGCTGTAATTGATCCGGCGTTATTAATAACCAGCGACCAAACCTCGCTGGGCTCCGCTGCACGGAGCACGGCCATCGGCCCCTGACCTGCGGGCTGTGGCTGTGGGGAGCAGCGCGAGAGCCGTGCCTGGGCGCGGGGCTGTAGCCCTCCTCTGGGACGGCTGTTTAATTTTCTCAGGTTTATGTTCTTTTTTTCATTGCAGGTGTTTCATAAAAATGCAGCCATGGACCTGGCAGGAAGCAATAAGCTTCAGCTTCCTCTGCATGAACCAAAGGGATTTCTTCCTCCCTTCTGGCAAGGATGGAGTTCTGCTAATGTAAGATTAATGCTCTTCAGTCCTGACCCCGCTGTCTTCAGTCTGTAAATGGCAAAGGGTCACCTTTAGACCACGCCATTAGTGATTAATTAATCTCGGTGTTTATTTGATCCATCCTTTTCAGTGAGAATTTCTGCACTAATGCGTTTTGATTCCTTTTGCTCCCTCCCTTTTACGTGGTGTTCCCCATCAAAGCCATTCAGCGAGTCCCCTTTGATGTCCCGAAGGAAGCAGGACTCTGCTCCTGGTTCCCAGCTGCTCGCCCCCCAAAACGCCCCAGGAACAAGTGAGTACCAGGAACCCAACCGCAGGACTGCGGGGACAGCCAGAAGAAAGAGGCTGGGGAGAGGGGAGGCTTTTAAGCCCACATCAGAAAATAGCAGAGAAGGAAATGAATGTCATCTTAGCTGGATGCATAAATTCCTTGCATGTTGCCGTGCCAGCTAACATAAGCGAGGTTGATTTTTCAACTTTTACCACAACTAGTTTTTCCCTGAAAAGGCGGGCTGTTAATGGAGGGGTGCTCGCGTGGGGAGCTGTGACTTTAAGGTGCATGGGAGCTGTGGGGAGGGGGACAGCATGGACTCTGGGGGCCCAAGCAGGAGCACTAGGGTGCTTCATTTCTGCAAAGGGTTAGGCAGCAGCACGCCTGTCCTGCAGGAGCAAACCAGAGGGCTGAGGACACGGCCCGGCAGCCGGGAAGCGTCCGAGTGCAGCGGCTATGAAGGCTGTGAGATGCTGCAGGAGGTCGCCCCCATCTCAGACTGCACGATGAGGTACGAATGTCCTCCGCACCGTGCGGTACAAGCCACGACAGCCGCGCCGGCGTGCTGAGGGCCCGGCCAGCCATGGGGCGGGAGCAGGTGGGGAGGCCAAGGTGGGTGGCTTTGGCACCCACGGAGCATCCATCTCCAGGACAGCTTCAGCTCCTGGTCCTGTTCCAGCTCATCAACAGTTTCGCAGTCCAGGGACGGGATTTTCTTAGATCATGAGCTCTCCCCCCCCATCTGTTTATCTCTCTGAATCCCATTAATCATGTTCTGTGCCTGGACAGCTTATAACACCACATCCATCCTCTAAGAGCTGTTATCGTACACCCTGAAGATCTGTCAGATAAATAGCCAGGTCAGCTGCAGCTGTTCCAATATCCTGAAGAAATCAGATTTATCATTTTAGATTTAAAACAACCACACAAGCACACACACCAGAAAAATCCCCCAACCCACCAGCAGGCTGGCTGGGAAGCTGTGTTTCTTGGCCCTCCCCAAGTCCTGCTGCTGCTGCCTTCCATCTGCAGCCCTGTGATAAATGGCTGCAGGGTGCCAGGTACAGTTCAATGTTGAAAAATCCCAATATGTGACTTAGGCATCTCATCACAAGTCATTAATCTAAAAGGAGACCGGTGCCAGGACAAGGCTCTCCCTCACTCCATCGTCATCTGGACCTGCTCGGCAGAGCCGCTGCCAGAGGCAGGAGAAGGAGGGAAGGGAAGGGAAGGCCCCTGCCATTTTCCGCTCACATGAAAAGCACTCTGCAGGCCATTAACCCTCTCCGCAGCCCAGAACTGTGCCCTGAAGCCCCAGGCAGCTCACACATGGCTTTGCCACCCCAAGGGGAGGCTCGAGCATCGGCTCTAGAGAAGCTATCAGGGGGGTGATGCTCAGCGTCTGCCCCACACAGCCCCTCGGCCACCATTAACCCTTTCATCCGCATGGAAAGGCCGCCTTCATGGCACATGGCAGGGCTGCCGTGGCCCCGGGGCCTCTCAGAGCAGCACCTTCCTCTTGCCTTGCACCCGCAGGAGGATAAAACTCCTGTTTGGTGCCTGTGACCTGGGGCTCCTTGGCAGGGCAGGCAGGGGAGCAACGGAGCCGGCCCCTCTGCTGAGGGAGGGGGGCTGAGGGACGTGACTTTGCCCAGCTGCCACCAGCTGCCCGCTTTTGTCCGGCCCCCTTTCACGGCTCCAGTTTCACCAGAAGCAGCCACAATCGGGACCAACACATGGAACAGGGATAGAGGCTGGTGCTGAGGTGGTGCAGGGGCTCCCAGCCACGAGCTGCGGAGGAGCGTAGGGGGCTCCTGGAAACTGGGGGTGCAATCCTCCAACTGTCACAAAAATAGACTTTGGCTGCATGGCCTGGGTTTTGCACCATTCAGTTTTAAATAATTCACATGAAGAAGCTCCCAACAGACCCCTGGAGACTTCAGGTTTTCCTGGTAGATTCTGCTCCTGGGAGAGATCCTTGCCCAGACATTCCTTTATGGGGATGTGCCACTCCTGCCCTCACTCGCTATTTAACATGCCTGCTGCAACACCCCTGAGCAGGTACGTCCGTAAGTCAACGAGCATGGCCCAGGGAGTGCTCGGGGCACATCACTGAAAAGCAGAGCCATGCCAGCTCCCTCGGGGCCGGTGCCCACCAGCCCGGCACCCCCGCCGGCCGAGCTTCCCAGCCCCGCACGCCCCGTCTGCCGCCTGCGCCTCCCGGCACTGCTGGGGCTGGGCCCTTCAGGCATCCCCCCATGCTCCCACCAGCCCTTTTTTTCCCGCTGTGATTCCAAGTCCTTGGAAACCCCACTGATGCCAGCAGGAGCTCCAGCCAGATGCTCCGGCGCTGGGTCCCTCTCTGCGTGGTGGCTCATGTCGCCGGGGACCGGCCAGGCACGGGCGATGCTCTGGCTGCCTGGTGGCACCGGGCTGTCGCCAGCGGCCCCCATCCTGCGCTCCGGCTGGGAAGCCGAGCGTCCTGCCAAGGTGCCTCTCCTCCCCTCCGCGCCAGTCACATCCCGAGCCACGTGCCTGCTGCCATATTGAGTTGTAGCCGTGAATTATTTAGAAGCATCAGTGGAATATTGTTGTATCAGTAACGCAGACTATCAGTTTGTGGCCTTGGGGCTGCCTCAGTTACATACTCCATCACTATTTTCTCTCATGAATAATGTAGGAGTGGAATTACTCTGCATGTAGAGAATTCATACCCTGAGAAAACAAGGTTGCTCCAAAATTAATTTTCCGTACTAAAAGAGCGACAGAAAATCAATTAATCGCATATTATTCTATACGGAGACAGAGTAAGGGAAACAGCGAAAATGGCTGTAGCTATACATCAGCAAATGCTGTATTGGCAGAGTGCTTTGCAGGGATGTGAGTTACAGCCAGCTACAAAGGAGGTAAATATATTCCGCCCGAGAGAGCCCTCGAACATCAGACTCTGGAGTTCACATCACAGCCAGCTGGGCGCTCTCGCTCGCCGCCGCCGCTTCCCGAGTGCGAGCGCGGAGCTCGGCAGCGTTCGCTTGGCGCTCGGCTTCTTCCTTTGTCCTGCCACTAGCGGGCTCAGGCTCCCGCCGTGGCAGCACCCAGCCAGAAGCAGGTTTTCCAGAGGTGCCCAGCCCCGGCTGCCCCCCGCTGAAGAGCCGTGAGCTGGGGGAAGGCAGCCTCTGCAAGCCAGCGCCCGGCTCCCGCCGCTGCTTGGATGCAGGAGCTCGATGTCCCCAGGGCCTGCCGCGACTCAGGTGGGTAGAGGAACCTTTGCTTCGCCAGGGACATGGGGTGATGGCGAGTAGTTTAGAAATCTCAGCTGAATAAAGTTCCTGCTCCTACACCACAGAGCTGGAAACCCCATGGAGCTGCTGCGTTACCGAGCCCGGCCCCGGCCCCGAGGCTGGGGGGTGCAAGGGGCTCCCGTGCTCGCGGGTGTCACTCCCAGCACAGGAGGTGGGAAGCTCTCACAGCCAAAGCTACCAGCTCGGGAGCCCGGCTCTGTTCCTGCCTCGTACCAATGCACCGCCCTGCTCCCATCAACATCGCTTCGTTTTTATCTGTTAAACACAAATAGGAACCAGCCATTTTAGAAGGGAGCTGAGAGGCCTAATTAATATTTAAAATTGCTTTGAGTCTCATGGCAAAGCAAAGCATCGCTACTCAAAGTATTTCTCAGAAGGAACGCATGTAGAATCAGACACCCCTAGACAGTCGGGGTCAGCGCAGGACCATCGCAGGCAGAGGAGGCTGAGATGCCATTTAGCCCTTCTCCCAGCACAGCCCAGGCTGGCTGCTGCATCCCCGCTGCCCCCAGCACCACCCCAGGGGCATCCCAGGGAGCTGGCTCCCACCGGATGAGTGGAAGTTGCTCTGTTGAGTTTGGCTTGTTTCTTCTCTTAGATGTTTACAACAGACTCCACAGGCCCCAAAAACACCTACGGAAAGGCTCTAACGATACCGTGACCTGTATCTACGCCACTGCCTGGTTAGTTTTGATTAATAACACTCATTGGTTTAACAAATGGTATAATAATTAAGGGATGAGAAATTACGAGGCTGACCTCAAAAAAGCTGGTCAAACATCAATAGCATCTTCAGGAATAAAACTCAAAAATAAACTAATCTATAATGAAGACTGGCTGTTCTTATTGCAGCTAATTATTTTTCCTCAAGCACTCAATTCTTTTGTCATCTCCCAGAACCCGTAAGTTTTAAGGGTCATTACACAGTGCAGATCATTTTTCCAGCAAGTAAAACAGAAGCTTTCAAAGTGTTCCCAACAACAACAGCGACTGCGATGGCATTTACAAGTTGCAGTCTTGGGTTTTATTACAGGGTTATTAACCGGTATGGTCTCTAGACTGAATTTACAGGGATTTTTATTTTTCTTAGCACTATTAACATGAAAATTTGAAGAAACAACCCTCTGTACCTCTACCAATGTGTCCATGACCATCTCTAGGTGTGGCTAAAAATCCACCGCAGGAGCCGGAGGCCATCAGCTCATAAGAGAAGCTGCTGGATGAAACCTAGGAGATCCGACGCAAGAATCGCCTCTTCGTTCACTAAAACGGAGGGCAGGGTTTTCTCTCAATGTCTTCAAATCCAAAACATCAACGAGGATGAAAACAGAACAGTGTATTTGGGTTTTCAGCCCAGCAACCGCACACTTTCACTTAGGTATTCTCTACAACCCACATGGCTGCTCCTCAAAGCTGTGTATTTTTTTCCTACCTTGGGGGGCAAACAAAGGCTGTTAGCCTTCAAGAATAGGCGCAGACGCGTGCGGGTGTCTACGCTCCTGTGCCCATGGGTGCTAACGCGAGACATTAACGTGAGCTTGCTCTGTGCCCACATGGAGGAGCAAGAGGGAACGCGTGTGCACGTACACACGCACAAATCACCCCATGACAAGCGAAACCGAGCACTTGCAGATGTCTCTCCAAGCCCCTTCCGTGCCTACAAGTCGATCGTCCCTAGCTGCCTCCCTGAATGATTTACCTTCTGCTCTGTAGAGGCAAAAAGTTTCCCCGCGCATGGCCCAGGCCGAGGGCGCAGGCAAGCAGAGAGCATCTCCGTGGGTATGGAAGTGTTTAAGAAGTGTCTGCAAGTCCCGCAGCCGGAGCAGACATGAAAGGGAAGATGCTGTGTGTGATTTATTGCGTGCTGAGCAATTTGACAGTCATACTGTTTGAAACCACTGTCCTCTGGCTTCATCCCGGCGAGGGGATGGCTCAGATTAATGGTGCGGGGGAGGAGGAGATTTATGGCGGTACAAAGCCAGCGCTGCCTCGGCCGCAGATGCCTGCTCCCCTCCCAGCCCCCCGCCAGATGTGGAGAGGGGGAAGATCTGCTCCAGAGGGTGCACTTGGATCCCAAGCCCTCTACTCTGCAGATGTTTATTGACTTATAAATTCAGTCTTTCAAGAAGTTCATTAGAGTGCAATTCTGCGGTGGTGGCTCTCCTCTCCCCGGCACAGCTGGCCATGCCCTGCAGCTCCCCCCAGGATGGGGCTTTGGCCCCACGGCGGCGGAGGGCGCATGGGCTCTCACGGCTCAGCTTACCCACCAGCAGTGACGAAGGTATCAGCATTGCTCACCTGCTAGTTTTGTTCCTGGTTTACCGTGGGTAAACCTTCCCTCCCTGCGAATCCCGGCAGCAGCCCTGCACCGGGGAGGGGAGGCGAGGAGGCACCACCAGCGAGGCTGGCAAATGCGGCTCCCTTTGCCCAGCAAGGCATCCCTCTCCCCCCAAACTGGGTAGCTGCTTGAAACCATGGGAAACAAAGAGAAGTGTCTTTCTGCTGTTGCTTTCTTTGGCTTTTGGGACTCGTAATTTCCCTTCAAGCGTGAAGGATGGAAACTTCCTCACACACAGAGAAAAGAAGGCAGATTTTTATGCAATAGCAGGACCTGGGAGCTGGGATTTTTAATGATGGCAGTTTTCTTGAAATCTGTTTTGTGGGAACTGGCTTCCCTGTGTCCAGCGGTGACCCTCCCCACCTACCTGGAGCTGCAGCCCAGTGGGTCTCTGGAGCTCCATGCCATGCCCCAGTCCAACAGGGGCCTTCGCTGGAGACCCAAAATACCACTTTGTCACTGTTCCTCAAGTATCGATATAGACACTTCAAACACTGGATTGTTCTGTCCACCCCCTTTAGACTAAATCTGCCTTGGAAAACAAATGACCCTATTGGGCTCAAAACGCTCCCGCAGCTGACTCCGTAATGAGCTGTTTATTATAGTTCCCATAAGTGAAATCCATTAAGTCTGACAGAAATGCAGCTAAAGTTTACATTCAGCATCCGTTTGAGGGGAGTTCTGGGTCTGAATTAAATTTGCCCCTTCCCTCCTCCACCCCAGCAAAGCTATACATGATACTTAAATGAATTTTCCATCATTATTTTCCAGAAGAATAAGGCTGAACTTTCCTGGGCCCTGGATGAGTTGGCAAGTTGTCCAACTTGTCTGCTACAAGTCTAAATTTTCTCCCTTCCAGTGTCAGCTTTCAGTCTTGAAAACTTGAAAGGAAGAAAGGTGGTTTAGGGATGACATTGTTCTTTAAATTGCAGGCACGAGTAATTTGATTTTTTTCTAGCCGCCTTTCAAGATGAATATTGGTGCAATGGTGTTACTATTCTAGCTGGCTAAAAAATGGAGTTTCCATTGTATGAGAAGTTCTGAGGTTTCACATAGGAATAATTGTCCCAAATCTAGACAGAAAGCCAGCATCTGTTGTAGCTGAAACAATTAATCCTTTTCTTGAGTATCAATTACAATGTGACCTCAATACAGAAGGGTAAAGTCAAAGTGAAAGATTTGGGGATTTAAAAAGCAAAACATTTTCATAGTTTTCAAGGAAAAGTGAAACAAAGCCTACAGGTTAGCATGGAACGTTTTTATGCCACTGAATGATCAGTTTTCAACAGAAAAGCATTCCAGGTACAACCTTTTAATCGGGTTTCATCATTGCTCGTAAGCACTAATGAAGCCCAGGGCTCTTGGTGTTTTCCAACTCTCCTGACAGCAGAGAGGAAATGGGAATTGTGTGGAACAGAAGAGAACGGACAGGACAAACGGGCAATCGGGATGTGGGATCAAAATCCCAAATCAATAGCAACGCCCCCCTCACCTCCCCCCAGCTTTATGCTAAGGGCAGCACCCTCACGGCCGGCCGCTGCATCAGTGGCACCCTGGTCTGTGGGGGGGTTCCCAGGGAGCTTGTGAGCTCTCCAGCATCTGCAGGAGAAGCAGCCGCTGCTTCCCTTGCCCTCCAGCGCGATGAGAGCATCACCTGGCTTCCCCCAGGAGAAGGCGATGAGTCTTTTATGCGCTGAATGGCTCTGCAGTCTGGAAATCACAGTGATTACACAAACTCTGCCATGAGTGGCTGATTGACCTTGGGAAAAGCACTTCATACCTCTGCAGATTGTAATCAGGTAATATCTGTGAAGTGCTCTGAAGTCTTTGGACAGAGAATGTTGTAAGATGATCCCAAAGGCAATAAAAAAAGGGAGAAATGCTGTCCAGCCATACACAGAACTGTATCCTTGAAATTACATTTCCTTCCTCCCCTCTCCTCCTCCTCCAAACGTGGCACCCATTTGTCAAGTCTGGACAGATAATCCAGAGGTGTGTGCGTCTGGTTTATCACCAGGAATGTCTGTATCACACCAGCACCGGGCACTACATAGATCTTGATCAACGTAGGTAAATCCAAAGGGTGTTTGATGGTCATATTCGTGTATCTAGCAAGAAAAGAATGATTTCTACACAGTTGTGTGTGGTGTGCGTGCAAGCAGGAGAGAAGGTCTGCATTAGCATATAAATGCATTTAAAGTGAGACAAATACTGGTGGCTTTGGCAAGCTGGATACCTTTGGAATCAGAAATGTAAACTGTTTAGAAAAGGAAACATTTCTGTTTAAATGTAAGGAAAAGGCGGCTGTGGAACGTAAACATCCTCTCAGAGAAGGAACCACTTTCGGAACTCATGCTGCTTGTCTGTGCACTGGGAAAGGTGGGTGTGCGAGCTGGAGCTGGCACCCAGGGGCACTGGTGAGCGAACCCTCCGCGGGTCAGCTGTGGCACGCGTGGGAAGGGACGCGGGGCGCGGGGCCATTCCTGGACACCGGGCTGCAAGAGCAGCGATAGCTGCAGGAGGATGTGTGCACGACTGCGCCAAGGTGTGTAAGCTCACTGAAAACTTCATGGGTATAAACTCTCATCTCAGACGGGGCTAGGTTACTTAGGATTGTAAATGCATCAAGGCTTGGGCCGCTCCTTCGGTATGTGCTGGTACAATTCCCGCTGCCGATGGCTTGCCAACTCCAAGTACAGCAAAAATGACAACAGTAATAAGGAAGCTTCAGAAGTCTTAATTAAATAGTAACCCACGTTTCTCTCTCAGCTTGGAAAAGTTTAAGGTAGAATAAGGCCTATTCTGTAAGACAAGTTACCTCTTTAAAATCATATACTGCTTGGCTTCATAGCATGTTTATGTGGGGGGAAAAAAAAAAAAAAGAAAAGAAAAAAAGAATGGGAGAGCCCTAGCGTGGCCCCAGGTCTACACGTGAGCTCTTTGCATGCACGCTGTGCGCTGCCAGCCGCAATGGAAGCCCAACAGCCCCAAGCTGCCCACTCACGCACGACCCCCGTGCAGTAACAAGTTTGTCCAAATAGTCAAGATTTTGTCTGTTCATCACCAGGGTTTGTTTTGGAAACAGCTGTTAGTCCGCGCGGTAAAACATAAGATGGAAAGTGTCACAGGAATGTGGTTGTCATGTGAAACCTTTCCTAGGAATGGCAAGGAGATTTATATTTTGCATTTGGTTTTAATTTGATGCATATGGCTGCAGATGCCTGAGATTGGGGAATGGCACTCTCAGCCAGGACGCATTTTTCAGGGGATGGCTTGTGGCCTGATACAGAAGGAGAGCACATTGCAACCACACCGCCCGCCCCGCACCGGGGAAGGGCTGGCCATGTCCCGTCACCCAGGACCCTGCTGGCCACGGGAGGTCCCCAGCCACGTCACGTCAAAGCCCCATCGTCTCTCAGAGTCAGGCCCTGAGCTTTTCCTCCTGTGCCACCTCCTGGCGCCCTGATGCTTCCCCGCGCACATCTGCCTCTGACGCAGAGCATCCAGTACGGGATGTCCCCCTCTCTCAGGCTCTCAAAAGCCAGGCAATGAATTTCAATTCTTACATACCTGCCCGTTCACAGTCGCTCATCGCTTCCTTAAGAGCGTTTTAAAACTATTTTCTATTTCATGACCAGGGGTGCGATTAGCAGGGCAGGCTATATGGAATTATGAGTTTAAATGTTTTTCCCTCCCTCCCTGCTTTTCTTTTGGGGAAAAAAACCCAAGCAAAACAAACACAAACAAAACCAAACCAGATGTGGCCTGTGCACTGGAAATGGAGAGTGCTCCACCGCTTTGTGGGAATCTCACAAGTGGCCGTGGAGATAAACAAGGCTGGGCCTGTAAAATGGAGGTTGGTGTTCTATGGGGAAGGGAAGACGGGTGAGAAGACGATCTCATTTTCAAAGAATTAGAAAAATGTGATGCAATTCCTTTAAAAGAAAGGGTGAGAGAGGGAGAGCAATGCAGGGAATGCCACAAAAGTCATGTAGGCAGGAGTCTGCAGCTGGCTGAATTTGAAAACAAATGATTTTAATCAGCTGCTATTCAACTACTGTCAGGTCTGATTTACTGTGTTCAGCCAATTCAGGTTTTGGGGGGGTTCAAAGGTTAGGAGGTGAAAAACAAAAGCGTGTTGTTTGAGGAGAGGAACACTGAAGCAAGAACAGGCACGGGGCTCTCCAAGCCCTTCCCTGAGATAAACCATCGGTGTGGTATCGGACTCGCCACCCGCACAGCCTGGCAAAGGGGCTGGCACCCAGCCCCACCAAGGGTTCACATGGGTTTGGGTCATCCTGGCACAAGCCTCAGGCTTGGGGCCTGACAAGCTCCCGTGCTCGCCCGGGCTGAGGCTGGGTGACCCCCAAGAGCCCAGCCCCTTACCCAGGGTTTGCCTGCATGGGCTCATCGCAGACCTCCCAAGGACCTGGAGCAGTAGGGTGGCTCCAGCTCAAACCTGGCATGTCCCAGGTCCTCTGAATTTGTACAAAACACAACTGGAAGGCTTGGTAAAAGGGGCAGAGGAATTTAACATTTGCTGTGATTAAATGGGACACGGTCTTCAACGATGGAAGCAGTGGAACCAGTGCAATGCTCGTGATGTGCCTGTAAGTTCCCGTCATAGCAAGTTTGCTGTGGCACCAGCACTAGTGACCAGCAAGTCAAGATGGTTCCCCTGAAAAAGCTGTCTTTCAACTTTGTCACTCTCACACAAAGCAAATTACTTCCATAATCTAAAAATGACAAAATAACTCGAGGTCTCTTTCCCCCTCTCAGATCATCACTAATATATTCAACGCAAACAGTTCCAGTCAGGCCGTGATATGAGCTTTCCACAATTAATTAGTCCAGCTAAGTACCAAGCAATGAAGAAAATTAAAAAGAAAAACTATCTTCCCAAGTACAGCGATATCTGGGTATTTGCACAACTCCCACCTTAGTGGCAGATAATAGTCTGGAGCCTTTGATCCTATAATAACTCTTAGAACTATCAGTATTGTTAAAATGCTCCCAGGCTCTGGCTCACGGCAATGCCTGCTCCGAGGACATGGTGTGCAGAACAAATGTCTCACCGTGTCCCGCAGATTACGGTCGGTAGGTCCTGTTTACCCAGAGATCTATAGTTTCACTCGTACCAGAATCGTGTCACCGTGCTGTCTTTGTTCCTCCTATTTAGCACTTTGATTTGTGCGGCTCTGCTAAGAATCTCCCTTGCAGCTTGTTGACTTATCACTCATCCCCGTGAGTTCCCATTCTCCCTTCTCCTGACAGCTTTGCCTAATGTACTTATTCATTCAATTTAAATAAATCGAACATGGGCCTATGACAGCCGATAAGTGAGTCACACAAGAACAAACAGAAAGGAAGCACTGCAAATAGTCAAATGTCAAGTAGGAATGGAAAACTGTCCCTACAGCTTCAGCGAACCTTAGATGTCTAATATTTATGGCCAATTGATGTCATTAGAAAGTAAATAAGCCCTCTTATGCTGCATTACAAAAGATTAACTGCAAGCAATGGAGTTTAAATAGCACAGATAAGTGCAGATGGAAATAAACCTGTTTAAAGCTGGAAATATTTGCTGAACCTCCTTGCTGCTTTTAAGATAATTGATCTCTGTATATCTGTATTGAATCTCACCATAAAAGCTTTGAAATGTCTTCTGGCAAAGCCGAGCTCACTTGTGATTCAACCTCTCCTTATCTCTCCAGATTGCAGAGGGTTTTTTCATTCCTCAGCACGCTGGGCGGGGAGCACCCGGGCCAGTGTCAGCGCACTTTCTGTCCCGAGATGCTCTGGGCTGGGGTCCTTCACCCTCCAACGGAGAACTGGGACCAGCTCTCGCCTTCGCCCAGCCCCAGTCCAGACCTCCTGAGCGAGGGCGAATGTCTCGAACTCGCTGCAATTTGCCCAGCTTCAAAGGATGTCAGAAAAATAAACAGTCTTTTAGATTATTGAAGTGTGCTCCAGCTGAGGACCTTTGGAAACAGCCCCGCATGGTAGATATTATTAATGAGTTACATTTTGCTGATAAGGAAAGTAAGCGAGAGAGAAAGGAAGAAGTGATTTACTGCAGCGTTTTGCCTTCTAGCGCCCACGCTGATCTCTGGAGCACACTCCCATCCAGGGCGATGCTCGTTCTGATGTCGAAACACGCTCACGGCCCTGAGCCGTGCCGTCTGCTTGGGCCAGCCGGGAGCAGCTCCGCGGCCCAGAGAGCTTGGGGGGGCTTTGGGTTACCTGTGCCGAAATACGCTCGCAGGTGAGCGGGCACCTGAGCGGCGAAAGCATGGGAGAGGGACAGAGAGGTCAGGGCACCGCCACCGCAGGGGTCTGCACGTGTGCATGGGGGGGCCAAGGAATGCGGAACACAGCTGTGCTCAGCGTACAGTGGATATTTATGCAGTGTCTGTGCAAGTCTCTGAGTAGGCTGAGAAAGGGAGGACACGTGGCCAAGATAATAAGTCAAGCATTGAAGACAACTGCAAGACCCCACCCCTGAGGTCCCCGTGCCCTCCGTGGCTGCCCGCCGGGCACCATCTGCAGCTGGACTCCATGCCAAGTCGGTGCTGCACCACTTTTCCACTGCAGAAACATTTATTTGATCCTACAACATTGCTTTCAAGATGATTAATCTTTGCCCGGCTGTGTGTTTAGGCTCTCCATAAAGGCAGGTGCATGTGTTCATGTGCTGCTGCTGTCAGGGCCGTTAATGTAAGCGTCTGTTTTACAGCCCAATTGACAGCCGTATTGTTCTGGCAGGGTTACAGCTCTGACATGTGGAATCAATCTTTTTAACCTGTCAATTAATCAGTGGGCAGCTGTCAGCCCAGCTGAAAGGCCTGAAGGACAGTGCCCTTTCAATGGATTATACTGGATGCTCAGTGGAGTAAAATTGAACGCTTCAGTTTCAAGAAACTCTCCCTGCATTCAGAGCAACGCTCAATCTTGCTTTTACGGCGAGAAGCAAACACCAGGCCCTCCTGCCTGAAACCAGGCAGAGCAGGATGACAGCTAAGCACCCTGGCTGGGCTTAATACCTGGCAAGAAACATCTTTGAAACACAACCGCAGGGCTCGGCTAAGCAGATCCCTGCCTCCCCGCTCCTTCAAAGGGCATGGCCAGGCTGGGGGAGGTTTGTGAGACACAAAGCTGCTTTCGAGGGGCGCCATGGTGGACAGACGGATGCCACCCCCCTGGGAGGCAGCAGCCCGGTCCTTGCTCGCTGCCCAGATTGCCTCCCCAGCCTCAGACCAGTCCCTCGCCTGGACTCCACCGTCACCATCCTGCAGCGAGCTTCCCGTGCCACGCTTTTAACCCAAAATAGCAGGAGCTGCTCCAGGTAATTTCCTCCTGCAGTTCCTGTCCCGTGCCTTCAGGGTTTAGTCTCCCCCACTGTTTCCTTGCTATTTCCAAGGAGTTTTCCCAAACCAGTCAATAGAAAGGGTACCTGAGGGAACCAATGCTGCTCCGTAACACTATCTCCCTTTTCTTACCACAAGTTGGGATTCTCTCCATCACCTTTGAAGCAGATGTTGGAAAGGGGACAGCAAATACCCCCCCCCCAAGTGACTCAGAGTGGCCAAGGTCCCCTGGCAGTGAGTGGCTCAGAGGAAACAAAAGCATAACCTTGAAAATAGCTGCATTTCCCCGGTCCCTTCAGCCTAATGTACTGTGGTGCTAGTTGAGCGGCCACTAATTTGATTCATATGAGAAGGTTGACCTTATTCCACCAAGTGTTTTCCAGCCTGGATTTCTCTAACTGCTTGTTTATAGAGAGTATATGGAGCATTTTATGTTTTTTCAGCTGTTTAAGAACTTGATTTTTTTAAGGCAGTCTCAAGAGAGCAGGGTACAAGTCACAGCCTCCCCCTCCCCTCCCAGCCATCAGGGTGCCCAAGCCCCCTTCCCTGCTCTGGTGCTGGGAAGGGAGTAAGGATAATTTATTTGGTGGCTGCGTCATTACGTGGAGGTGACTCCAAACGCTATTATCTTTGTTTAGCGCAAGCAGGGAGCAGTTAGCGCTCTCTGGGTAATCCATCTTAGGATCAAAAAGCTACGGAGACACAGAAAAGCTCTTCTCAAGCCTTAATCTCTCAGAGCCATCATTTTCTCAGCTGAGGATGGGCAGGGACCTGGGTGCCAATGCCTTTCGTGATGATTGATCTTTCTAAACTGCTTTTTTCCTTGCTTGCCACACAGACATGGACAGATGAAGCATTTATAGATTATCCCTGTGTCAGATGGCTTTGGACAATTAGTCACAAGCTAAGGAGAACCCTCATGGTTTTCAGCAAGGGGAAAACATTCAGGTAATGAGGAGCGCGCAGGTCTGGGTGCCAATCACGCAACAACGGATGGCAAATTGTAGGGTGGGAGACAGGCGCTGACCGTTTGTATAAAATGCCACTGATTATTTGCTGCAGGGTCCTGGGGAACCCTGCGTAAAAAGCAGTTTGAGATTGTCAGGACTTTGACAAAAGCACAAAAGCACCTTCAGCGGAAAGTTGGATGCCAAGGAGCAGCATGGAGCATGAAAGCAGGCTGCGTAGGGGAGGAGATGTGCAGTGAGAGCAGGTCTGGAGACAAACCTCAGGAGGGCATCGGCTCCCAGACCTCTCTGAACAGCCTACCGTTTTCACTTGATTTATTCTCACATTGCACTGCGGGAAATAGAGAAATATTATCTCCTGTTTACCACTGCGAGCTGAGATTAAGTACCCTGTCCAAGGTCACAGAGTGAGTCTGTAGCACAAAGTAATTGAACGCGGGTTGCCTGAGCCCCGCTCTTGCAGCCCGGCTGATAGTGCCTCCTGCGCTCAGAGCTGCCCCGCGCCGGCACGGACGCTCACACAGCAGGGAGCTGGGCTTGGAGAGCTCCCGACAGTCCCTTGATGAAAGACACTAAAGAAGAGTAAATAGTAATTGAAATATTTTCATCTAGGGCCCTGTTGTAAAAAGCGCCAAGACTAAGCACCAAAAGCCTCCTAATTTGCACCTGACTCTCTTTTAATCAAATTGAGCTTTCAGCCCTAATCCTAAACCATGCTTTTCAGAAAAGATTGCAAAAAGATTATTCATCAGGAGGAGTAGAAGCTCAGAGAAGTCATTAACACCTATTCTTTTGATAGAGGAAAAAAGAGGTGACCTGCTACTACAGCTCAGCTCACGCCTGCTTCCTTCCCAAACCCCTCCTCCCCATCTCCGCCAGAGCTTCCCCTACTGCAATGCTCTTTTACACCCCCTGCTCCGCAGGGACCATCAGCAGTGCCACCACCTTCGGCTGTGAGCGGGCAGGAGGGTTGCTGGGGGACTCAGAGCCTGCCTGTGTACGTTCCAGTGCTCACGGGAGAGCCTGGGCCCCTTTGCTGGGCTGGCAGGGGGTGCCAGGGCAGGCGCGGGCTGACTCGTTGGAGCTGGGCACAACACCAGCCCAGACTGAGTCTAACAGGGTAACCCTTGGGGCTCCGCAGGGTACACAGGCTGCACACGCAAGGGATACTCAGCTCTGTCCCCCACTTCGTTCTACCCAGAGATACGTACCCCAAAGTAAAATCCTAAGTGACAACTCCCTCCTGCTACAAGGCTGCTGACTCGGATGGAGTTGTACCTACAGATAATTTAGATGCCAAACATCCTCTGCTCCAGCCACAGAAACAGGAGGATTTTAAGGTGAAATTGTCAGATCAAAGTGAGTTTACAGAGCTCCTTTAAACAAATTTTTACAATAATAATTTCTCTGTGCAGTGTCTGCAATAAAAAGACAATAGATTAGATAGCCACTGAGTGAGCCCGCGGTTGTAAATCACTCGCAGGGCCTCGGCGCTGCTTTGCAAGCATCCTGCACTCTGCCTCGCATGGTTTATGGTGTCATCCGAGTCCCAGAATCCCCAGAGTGAATTACAGCCTTGCAGGCAGCGGGTGGCCATCTATTATCCTACATGTAAACAGGTATTCAAATAGCAGCTTCAGAGCCTTCTCCTTGGCATTTAATCATGCCTGTAATCTAACCCCAGTCCTTGCCAAGGTCACAGCTCTGATTGCTCTTTCTCCAGCACTGCAGGTTTCAGCCGGCAGCAGTGACAGCCTCAGACAAGCTGATTGTCCCCCAAATTAACTCTGATGCTCTGTGCAGAATAATTCAGTAGCAACATGGTCTAATCACCAACCTGGAACCTGTCTCCATCCCCACAGCAGAAGGGGAGCCTCACGGGAAAGCTGTGGTTGCTCAGAGGCGTTCAGCCTCCATGGCCAGGACAGGACATCCTCCAGATCTGCTGTGGGCTTTGCTAGCCTGACACAGCCATCCCGAACCCTATTCCTGGCCCCGATCCTACCCCTGTTTCCTCCTCTACCACCAGCTAGACGAGGCTTGTTGCCTTGGATGGCCAACCCCAATCTTTTAAAAAGAAGTTTCCCCTCCCAGCCGGTGCCAGGAGCGAGCTCCTGGGGTGCACGGAGCGCTTGGCACGAGGCTGCCTCTGCCCCTGAGCTGCCGGGAAGAGGCCCCATGCCCATCACAGCCTCCTGCGCCGCTGGAGCTGGCGGTGCCCAGCGCACGCCTCTCGCAAGCACCCCGCGTTACTGCACCCGCAGTCTTGCCCTGGCGTCTGCTGCCTTCGCCTTCCAGCCTCTGCGAGCAGCTGTGGAGCAGAGCAATGCCACCAGCAACAGGGGCTGTGACCCTGGGCACCTCCCGCCTGTTCCCTCACACCTCTGTTTCTCTCCTAGGACCCTGGAGCTGGCGGTGCCCAGCGCACGCCTCTCGCAAGCACCCCGCGTTACTGCACCCGCAGTCTTGCCCTGGCGTCTGCTGCCTTCGCCTTCCAGCCTCTGCGAGCAGCTGTGGAGCAGAGCAATGCCACCAGCAACAGGGGCTGTGACCCTGGGCACCTCCCGCCTGTTCCCTCACACCTCTGTTTCTCTCCTAGGACCCTGTCTCCCAGGGAGGGCGACCGAGTTCACAGGCACAGGGCGATGCAGTCTCCACAAAGTGTAAATCACGGAGCGTCACACATGGCAGAACAGCCCAGACACAAATACACCCGGGTCCCGTCCCGTGCTGAGCTGAAGTCAATGAGATTTGAAGGTGCTCAGCAAAGCCTTTTAAAGGATCAGGTCCTTGAAGCGGAATCAATAATCAGTTCATCACCCTCCCTACTTCTCTTTCCCCCATGATGCCTTTTCTAAAAAGCAGCTGAGAAATTCCTCAGTCACTGGCCAGCTAGCAGGCAGTAAATCTGCAGAATATAGAGATGATTTTCATTTCCATTGGGCTACTCTATTTTTCTCTCTAAATATTTCAGGGGAGCTCGATTCATGGCTTCTCCTTTGGCGTTAAAAGAAAATAATAATAATTTTTTATTTAAAAGGTAGAGAGCAAAGCCCCGAGCGCTGCGGCCCTCTGCATTGTGTTTCAAATGGTTCCCAGCTTCATTACTAGCTCTAAGCAAGTTCTGTATACATCACCTAGTTTAATTCAGCAATATCATCAGTGTCAATGGGTATCCAGCGGCTGCCGGCTATTGGTCATCGGGACCTGACACAAACTCAATAAATACTCCATAACCCCTGACAGCCGCTAGCAGATTAGCCCAAAATGAACGAATGCACAACC
>NW_009259988.1:323432-326037 GCF_000687185.1 Egretta garzetta
GAGCTCTGACCACAAGTGAGATCAGGGGAAGAATGATTTTATACTTTAAGAAAAGAATTAGAGATGGTGGCTGGAGTGATTGGAAAACCTTCATGAGGCTTCTCACTCCTTCCTGCCCCCCCCCCGCCACACCAAAAGCCATCAGCCCTCCGACTGCGGCACGCTCCACGCTGCGAGCTGACCACAGGATTTCAACAACAGCAGCAGTTTTTATTATTCTATACATTATTTATGTTACCATCAGCAGCTTTATTTCATGTCCTAGCATATTATTGCTATAAATTATTATTTTAAACTCTTTGGTGAGACTTTAACCACTGCTTAAAAATAAGCACTTATTTAAAGGTAACATTTTGCACATGCCTTCAGGAGCTATAGGTGTGCCGGGCTGAGCCTCCGCACCGATTTGGGACTGACGGAAGCTCAAACCATGGCACTTGCAGAGGCAGCCTCGCTCTCCCTCCAGGGAGCAGTTTTTGGCTTCCGATCGTGGTGCCCTAAGTCGTACCTGAATGCTAACCTGAAGGCTTTGCTGAACCTGAGCCCCATCTCCTTTCTCGAAGGCTCTCCTGTTGGCACGTGGGCAGCTTTTAGTGGAATCAAGGGTTTTGATTAGGCACAAGGCAAGGTCTTGGGAATTCAGAGGAGCTGAAACTCCTGCGTTCTGTTCCTATCCTGCATCGCTTCTTGCCTTGGGCACGCACCTTGCAACCAGATTTTTAAAGTTTTCAGCTCCCAAGAAAACCACAGGTGATACCTACATGCTGAAACCCCAGCTAAGAGGAGCAAAATCAGGACGGCCAGGCCCTGTGTGGCTTCTACTCTTTCAGCGCCTCAGTTTCCCCATAGCCTGGTTGAGAAATTTTTCCTCTCTGGTTAGGGACTTTTGAGCTTTTTCTCCCAAACCAGACTTTTTTGGCCTGACTGCTTTCCCTGGGTCAGCTCAGGAGTCATCCTGCACCGGAAGAAACAACCTGGTACAGAACTTGGACTGACCCTAAGACTTCTGGGCAGCAGGTCATCCTGCCCTTCCCCAGCCCCGCACCTCGCTTGTCTAGTGAGATGCTGAGCTCCACGCTCCCTCCGGCGCTGGCCCTCGGTGTGCATTTCCCAGCGCCTGGCACAACCGCAGCCCTCGCCCGAGATGGGACCTGTATGTGCGACGGCGATGCAAATGGAAGGGTAATAGCCCTGCTTGTTTGATCATGTTCGCTTCTGTCTGCTCAGAATCTGTCATCGTTTTCACTACCCGGAATAGCTGTCACTCCAGTTTTGGCTCTAGGATCCTGTTTTGATTCCAGCCCTTATCGAGTTTATCTAGAATCCTTCTGCTCATTTAAAAGAAAAAAAAAAAAAAAAAAAAACCAAACCACTCCACACCACCCAAAAAATCTCTTATTGAAAGTGCTTTTAGGAGTCTGTCTGAGTTGGAGCCCAAAAAGCCCTGCGTGGGTTTGACGCACTCCAGCCTAATTGATGTCCCCGCTTTTGAAGAGCTGTCTAGATGAGGGGCCCGCCAAAGTCTTTCAGAGTAATGTGATTTGCTGGAGAGCCCTGGTATAGGTTTGCAGAAACACTGATGCTCCTGCTGCCAGCTTAAATCAGATACCAGCCTGACCTCAGAAAGCGGTGTCTTTTCCTATAAATTTTGGCATCACATTGAGTTACATCATTCGTGCTGCATTATGTGCTGTTACAGACAAGAAGTCACGCAAGTTAATGTGGCATCTGGCTGGAATTTAAAGGCAAATGCACGAGGCTGGAAAATCCAAATCCAGCTTTGCCCTCGAACACCTGTGGCTGCTCTGCTGCCCTGGCCCATGGCCGGGGCCACTCTGCTCGCAGAGGGCAGGGATGTATTTCTTTGCAGGTAGACGTCCCCATATTTACCTCCTGAAAGGCTTTTCCTCCCCCTCCCCTTTCTGTTTTTGACAAGGAAGATGAACAGTAATTCTTCATCTTTTGGAGGCAGAAGCTCGCTGACTAGAGCTCCATCTGGGGGCACCATCTGGGGATGCTACCAAGCTCGAGCAAGTGCGAGCACACTCGGGGAAGGAGGCGGGCGACGCGGGGAGGCCCCGCTCTGCTCACCCGTCTGCCCCGCTCGCAGCCCCAGCCCAACGGGCAGGACACGGCTCCGCGCAGCCTGCAGCGTGCCAGGGCCGTGCCAGGGCACGAGCGCTTCCAAACACAAACCCTGGGCGTTCGCAGCCTCCCTGCAGCCTCATCCATACGAGGGCTCCCCAAGATTCGTGGCGAGGCACGGCGTATACACACATGCGCACGGGAGGACGCGTGGCGGGTCATACGCCCCTACGTGGGGGCACACGCTCTCACACGCTTGTGCCTGCTGGGCTGGCCTCACCAGACCTAGATTAATCACTACGATCCAGCTTGCCATCAAAGCAAAGAGATTTTTCTGGCATGCCAGCATGCTCAAGACCCCCTTGGCTACCCCATACATCTCAGTGGATCATCACGAGGCAAGGCTCCCTTGGTCCAGGTCGGTGGGTAACGCCACACGCCCCACGTGCCGGCGGGGGGGGCCCCCGGCGTGGACGATCGCCATTCTCCTCCCCATGTGCTCGCCAGCCCCTGATGTTAC
>NW_009259988.1:326206-330207 GCF_000687185.1 Egretta garzetta
AAGCGAGCTGCGGCCCCCGTGTCCCACCCGCCAGCGCCGAGTCTAGCCCTGCAGAGCCACGCGTGGAGCGTGGGTCGTGTTCAAGAGCGA
This sequence comes from Egretta garzetta, assembly GCF_000687185.1. Taxonomy (NCBI): domain Eukaryota; kingdom Metazoa; phylum Chordata; class Aves; order Pelecaniformes; family Ardeidae; genus Egretta; species Egretta garzetta. The sequence continues at coordinate 326,297 of NW_009259988.1, forward strand.
CACAACCCAAATTCTAACCCCCTTCCATGCCCTCGCCTTCCATCTCAGCTGAGACACCGAACCCGCGTCTCCCAAATCCAGCACTTCCAGCCGCCCTTGCCTTGGATCGCAGGGAGATGCTGGAAGTGGAGACAATTCACAAGTGTCCATTAAGCAGTAAAACCTGGTCCAGCCTGAACAGGGCTGGAGAAGGGTTATTTTGCTTTTTTTTTTTTTTGGATGAGAGCTGGAATTGGCATCATCTGAGTTTTTCATTTAATCTTGCACAGTTATAAAATATTTCATATAGGTATGATAAAACTTTTTACTTTGAGTCATTTTCCTTAATTTAATCCCAATTTCTAGGCTCTGTTAAATTATTGATTTCATTATATTTTCTACAAGTTCTAGCTGCTGTCCATTTTAATGTAGGGGAAAAAAACCTTTTGGATTTTTCTTTCTGAGTAATAGAGGACAGACAGGCAGAGACAGATACCCCTATCTGCGTGCAAACCATTTCACGAATTTTCCAGAAAAGCCAATCTGTTTTCTGTTCTGGTTTGAAGCTGCCTGATGGCAGAGAACGCTGCTGTTCTCCAGCAAGGGAGCTCTGCAGCCCCTTCGTACGAACATCAGGAACCAGGCACGGCTCAGAGCAGAGCTGGGCTACACCCTGAGGTGAGCAGGCGCCGAGCTGCTGGCTTAGCGCTTCGCATCAGCGTCCTTTTCCCTTGTCCCTCTGCCCAGCAGGAAGCACAAGCATTGGGATTGAGCAACAGGGGTTGGAGGTTGGAGTAAGTCCACAAAACCTGGGAAATCCTGTTGAGATTGAGCAACAGGGGTTGGAGTAAGTCCACAAAACCTGGGAAATCCTCAGCACCACCCATGTCATTTGCATCAGCAAGACAGAGCGGGGATTCTCCCAGGAAGAAGCTCTTTTGTGAGATGCTACGGCCACCGTGCACGCTCCCTACGCGGCACCGCCACCAACGGGAGCAGCCTTTCGAGCCGGCTGCTGGTGTAGCACTCCCTGCCCGAGAGCCAGCCCCGGCTCACACCCCGGGAGGTGGGAGCGTGGGGACCAAAGCGTCACCCGTGAGCATCTGAGATGGGTCGGGAGGTTTCAGCCTCCTTCGCTCCACCTCCTGCCAGGAAACACCAAGATCTTGGAGACACAGTGGGATGGGGGAAAGAGAGGACGGGTGTGGAGGAAACAGACCATAATATTATGAAGCACCTGGTGAAAAACTACAAATGGATGGCTACATTTTCTGTCTACCAAGCTCTGCCTTGAAAGAGTTTTTCACTATAATTGTAATTGATGTTTTCCTTCGTCCTTGTAAAATGGTTTAGTGGTTTGGAAATGATTTAAAGGAGGAATAAATATGCAAAAGCAGAGCAGGTTTCTGTCAGACTGCAACTCCCTTCCCTGCAGATGGACTGCAAGGCACCTTGCACAGATCGATACCTTTAGGGAACAAATAATTTTGTCTAGCTTATGTGACATCCTCAGAACATTTCTGATCTAACACTAACCTAGCCAAAGCGTATTAAGTGTTGTGGGTGTTTTGTTAAATCAATTCTAGGCCACTGCTGCTGGAAACTCATACAGGGGAGGGTTGGGTTCTGTCTGCTGGCTTTGAGAACAAAGCTGTCTTAATTTTCGCTATTATTTTCCAGTTAGTACAGACTGCTAACGAATGAGTATGCTTGCACACATCCATGCTGACTCACGGGTTTCACCTACATCTTTTAAAAGCTGGCTAAAACATTCCACCCTCCTTGCTGATCCGAAGGAAAGGATCTTCCTGCAGAATTAACTGGAGGAGACTCTAACTACAGAGGATCCGGCTTACAGGCGATACAGGAAACGGCGTAAGGAATAGTTTACCCAGAAAGTACCTCTGCCTGCCTGCAAACCTAGCTGCAGGTGGCAAAAGTAGTGCATGTTTCTAAAGAAGGCCATTTGCAGATTTTTACGGGTCAAGATTACTGAAGTCCTCCAGCCCATGAGGAATTCATGAGATAAGAGCAGCAGTAGCCAATCCAGGTCCCACCAAAGGACCCCATGGAAAGACATGGGACCAGCCTTCTTACGGGCATCACCTCTCCCCATGCCATCCCACCATGACTGGCCATGCTCGGAAAGACCACGCAGACGGGAATCCCATGAGCAGATCCCTGGATGTTTCCCTTGTGGCTCCCACGCTCCTGAATTCTATTTCCCACTTGCTCAGAAATAACCTGGATTTGATGGCTTGTCAAATAGGCTGCGGAAGACTGGCCAGAGTGTTTTGAAAGGCTTGGAGTGAGCTTTCTAGGTGACAGCAGGGTGGTGGCTAGCTGGCTGAGTGGCTATGGAAATGAGGATATTAATGAAGCAGAGTTTGTAATTGCATGGAATTTATTGTACAATTAACAATGTTAAGGCACCTAGAGCCTTGGATGGGTATCTCTTATTTTAAATCTAAATAAGTAACTAAATTAATGCTACCCTTACTAGCTGTTTTTTTGTAGCATAGCCAAGGCCGAAGTAATTTACTAAAAATAATGAGACCGGCTCACTGAAGACCAGCAAGACTTGTGAGACAGCTTGACGGGGTTATATTTACACACGGGTATCTTGCAGATGTCAGGGTGACTGGTAGTGTACACGGAGCCGCATCTGGCCCCAGCGCAGACTGTGCACACACATGATTGTACACAAAGCACTCTGCCTGCGCACACTCCGGAGGCTGCCTGGAAATGCCCTCCAGACACCACCTTCCCGTGAAACGACTTCTCAAAAAAATCACAGATAGTCCTGAGATGTTGTTGTTATTGTTGTTGTTGTTATTATTATTATTCTTTTAAAAAGTTACTTCTGAAGACTGCTGTGCTGGTGACATTCCCTTCAAACCGCAATAACTAACCTGTCACAGCCTACAAACGCTGACAATACAGCACCGTGTGGGGTTGACTTAATAAACCTCATTTACATTCATTTTGATTCGCTCAGGCATTGAAAAACATTTCACGGGGAAAAAGAAATAAGTAGGAACCTCTTCAAGCTGACATGATGTTTGCTGATATGATACGAACGGACTTAATAGCAGCACGTATGAGAACATGCATTTCTTACAATATTTGCAAATGGGCTTCTTTTTATTTACTTGCAATTTTTTTTTTTCCCTCTTCTCCTTTGTGCTGGTGCCACTTGTGCTGTGGAAGCACTGCCATGACCACATCTCCATGCCGCCAACATGCCCAAGTGCTCACATCCTCCTGGCCCCGCTGCTGAAACAGGCACAGGATTGGGAGGTCACCATGCAGGAGATGGGGCAAGTCTTGCTGCAGTTTTTATTTTTGTTGCTCCATAAGCTGAGGCTCTGCTCCCCAGTTTCCCTTGTTAGAGTTAGTCTGTAAGCTGGTCCTTCCTGAACTGGGATGGTCCAACATTTCCAGCGGCAAAGGCCTGTCTGGGTCCTGGTTTTGGGACCCAGTAACTCACCTACATGGTGCTGAGCAGCTGAGCTCAGCCCCGGCGGAGCTGACGGACCCCATGGGTACGGCTAACAGCCAGCCCTCCACATCAGAGGTGGCAGTGGCCTCTCAGGCTGCCTGGGATGAGATGTATTCGCTGGGCTCTGAGCCGTAGTTTTGAAGTCTCCCCAAAGTTGCCTTTTTTTTTTTTTAATGCTTTGTACATCCTTTTCCTTAGATTTCCGGTATGCCTCGCATCCCTTTCCTCCCAGCCTGCATTACACCACCCAGCAGCACACACCAGTTCCTGCTGCAAACGTGTTACTGGGAGTTGCACTGCAGCCTGCACAATGTTGGAAAAACCCTCCAGGGAAAGTCAAGAGCATGAATCACGATCGGGCTAAAAGTTTATCTTACCTTGAAGAGTGATAAACACACAAGTCATGGTGTTTTTGTTATTTCTGCTGAGC
>NW_009259988.1:330221-337401 GCF_000687185.1 Egretta garzetta
TGACATTGGTTTAAAATAAGCTCCTCTTGATTTACATCTGTCTAAGATCAGAATGAAACAGAACAAGTTTCAGCAGAATAGGATTCCGCAGATGAACACATGGGGCTCATTTGGTTTCTCTTATCTGATTTGCATCACATAGAGAGACAGTTTAATTTTAAGCACTGGCCCTGAGCAATTGAAAACAGGAAAAAAACCCCAAACCCTGAAAAAGTATCACAATCAAGCAAGTCCGAGAGGTTTGTGGAGCTGGGAAACTCTCTGGAAAGGGGAAAACAATACCACGAGATGAAAAATAATGCCAAGTGGCAAGGTACAGAGGAAAAGATTGCAATGCACGCAATCCAATGGCACTTAAGGTAAAACTCAGAGCACTGAGCTATTGGGGGTAATGCTGAATATAGAATCACAGAATCGTTTAGGTTAGAAAAGACCTTTAAGATCATCAAGTTCAACCGTTAACCTAGCACTGCCATCCCACCACTAAACCCTGGCCCTAAGCTCCTCATCTCTCCTTCTTTTAAATCCCTCCAGGGATGGGGACTCGACGCCTTCCCTGGGCAGCCCATTCCAGAGCCTGACAGCCCTTCCTGTGAAGAAGTTTTTCCTAATGTCCAACCTAAACCTGCCCTGGCACAACCTCAGACCATTCACCTCATCCTATCGCCTGTTACCAGGGAGAAGACGCCAACCCCCACCTTGCTGCAGCCTCCTGGCAGGCAGTTGTAGAGGGTAGCTGCAGCTTCTCCCATCACATACCATATTTGTGTGCTGGAAGCTGGAATCCAGCAAGGATGTATCATGCAAGATGGAAAAACACAAATATGTCTGCATCATGATGGCATCGTGTCACCAGGACCCAAGGAGAGGGCTCAGTGTCAGCAGACTGCAGCCAGGCAAAGCCTCGCGCTGCAGGACGGCAGCTCCCAGGGGCAAGTCCCCCCCTGACTCACCCCTGCCTGGCACGGCCGCAGTGCCTGCCCATTGCCTGACTAAACAGCACCAAATCCGACGGATAAAAAGGCCTCGGAGTAAAGCACATGATGAGTCTATGCTGTCTGCGGGGTGGGTCTCTGCACTACCGCTTCCAGGACGGAAACACGCACGGGCTTGCCTTCTGTTTCAAAATAAAACTTTGCAAGAAATCACGAACAAAATCAGAATTAAAGACCTCAGAGCACAGAAAGACTCTTACAAGCTTCTGCTGCCCACTGCTCCCAGCTCTGCCTGGCTCCTGCTGCCAGCAGCTGTCTGAGAGCAGCCTCAGAAGCCCAGGGACAGCAGCAAACATTTTGTGTCTGCAGCGCAGACTGTGATTAAGATTCAGACGTTCCAGCATCGTCCATCAAGGGCTGCGAGTGGGGCCTTTAAAGCCAAAGTGAGAGAGAGCAGGAGAAACACGAGGCAGGCTGTCAGGGGGTCAGCAAAGAGCATTGAACTGCTCAAGGGCTCAGAGCAACCCTGCGATTCTCAACGCCCTCACCACCACCTTACTATTTTTAATAAGTGCATACAGGGTATGTGTGCATTTGTGCCACGCGATGTTCTCACGCTGGATGCGGGGCCAAGCAGTATGTGTGCTGTTCAGCCCTTGCAGCCCACTCAGCCCCAGCAGGACCTTAACCAACACAGGCTTTACAGAAGCCGCATCCTGCACAGCATGGATCCGGATCGGGGTGAGCCGCTGGGTGCCCAGTGGAGCCGCTCACGCCGAGCTCGCTCGTCTCCCTGCCCTCCCCCAGCACCGAGCCCGGCGCTAGCCTGCGGTTGGGTTGCGGCTAGCTGTTTTTCAGCCTCCGAGATGTTTTCAGTCAAACACTTGGATGTGTTGTTCCCTCTCCTCCCCCCCTCTCCTTGCTCCTGCAGCCGCCACCTTCTCCAGGCTTGGGCAAATTGACAAAGCAACAGGATAGGGAAAATTGAGTTGTATCATTCCCCCTTGGGGAGTCTCACTTTGCTGCCTGTATTTGAAAGCGCTCATTTCCTACATCTCTTGATGAGAGTTCCTATCGACCAGTGACCCCTAAATGCCTATGCCGATCAATAGTCCCCAGTATCTTATTGACAGGTCTATTGACAGCTCTCCCCACGCAGGAGAGCCGGGGCGGCAGCCGGCCCCGAGCCGGCGAGGGCTGCTTCAGGAACAGGGACAACTCTGAGCCAGTATTGACACCGTAAATGGAGACAGTTTACTTAGCAGGCAGGGAAGATGCATCCGTTAAGGCACCCAATAGATTTCCCTGTTGTTTAACAGCAGCTGCCACCGTGAGGAAGGGGAGTTCCCTGCGCACGGGGTGGTGGCACCCCTAACACACACAGAGCTGCTCCCCAGGCCCCGAGCTCAGTGCTTCGGGGAGTGGAGACGGGCAATCCCCTCCTGGCTCTGTTCATGGGCCTCTGCAATACAGTCCTGAACGCAGCAATTATTTTTGTCAAGATCTTGTCAATAACCCACCAGGAATTCTCTCCTCCTCTGTCCCTGGCTCATCCGTGCACTGGCCAAGCCACCCCTCCTTCGCTCCCAAGTGCCTGCAAGCCCTTGGTCCTCCCTTACTCACGCAGTAAGAGGAGACGCTGCCCCCAAAGTAGGGCAAGAGCTTGAGAGCCCCGATTCACACCATCTCCCACAGACAACCGTGGAGCCCACCCTAAAAGCGTCGTTGTGCTGGGCTCCTTCTCCAGTCAGCAGAGATGCTGGCACCCCGGGAGGCACAGGGACCCCCCAGCTTCCCCGAGCTCTCCCTGCTGCTCCGCTCTGTCAGCTCCGCTCGTGCACGTCTCCGTGCCGGAGCACCACGTGGAACAGCGCACGGCGTGTTTACGGTAAATCCTCCCGGCACACACCTTCATAGCCCACCACTCGCCCAGGCGAGGAGCCGAGGGGAAAAAAATGAAAGAATATTGAACTTCTAATGCAGTGTAATTACCAAATGATCCTATCTCAGAAGCAATGGGGCCCCATGGGATTTATTGCTGTATTAACAGTGGTTTTCCATTGCATTACTTAATGAATAATGTCTAGGCTAATAGCGCACCAAAAAAAGAAAAAAAAAAAAGAGAGAACAACTCCAGTGTAATTATTATTTCTTCTAATGCAGCCACTTCTTACATAAATACCCATCTCTCTTTATTGGGTTGTTGTTTAAAAAATGTTTCCTATTAAATTGCCATCGGTGTGAAGCATACATCATCGTTATTATTTTTACTTTTGCCATACAAAGATATTTTCCCACTCCCTGACGCTTTTGCACGCCCAACTGACCGCTCTGTTCCCATCCATGCCCCTGGTGCCACCCTCGGCTTTGCTACCTGGGTTCTCAAAAAGCTGCAAAGATCTCAGCTGTGCAAACAGCCGAGCCTCTGTTTATTTTGGTAGCCTCACAAAATATTTATGGAGAGTTATTCGAGCAGAAAGGCTGAATGGAGATCATTGCAATGTGTCAAATTAAAGAGTGCTTAATGCTGCCTAATCTCCTGGTAATTACTGTTGTGGCAGCGGATGGCATTAGAGCCGGGTAAGAAAGCTAATGATAGTCAGATCGGAGCCTGGCTGGGTGTCAGCGCAGGGCGGGAGGGGAGCAGGCTTCTGCCGTCAGGTGGCTCCAACAAGTGGGTCTTTTTCTCCCTCTGCATTTATCGAAGGACCCCTCACCATTTCAGCAGCATCCTCCCTCGCAAACAGGATTAGTTACGTGTACGATGGCAATACTGTGCCACTGGTGCCCCAAGTACAGGTCTCGGTGCTGGGCACCGTGGATGCTTTCAGAGGGAGACAGCCCATGCCCCATGGAGCTCATCATCAATTAAACCAAAGCAGACAAGGAAGCTTTATTATCTCCACTGTAGAGCTGGGGAATTAAAGTACCTAGAGACTAAGAGACCCAGCAAATAATAATAAATGCTCCTTGGAACTGCTGATGCTTATCTGAACTTCGCAGAGTTTGTGTCACACTAATTACTGGGGCTGTGTCTGATTAGCTCTGCATTCACTTGAGGATTACTGTGCCTATCTGGGCTCCCATGCTCAGATCACTGCTGCCGTTTGAGTGTCAAAGCCAACCACCTGTGGGGCAGGAGGGACTTCAATCCTCACTGCTTGTCTACTTTTTGTCCTTGATGAGGTCAGCAGCAAGTGGAAGAGAAAAAGGGAGACAACTGGCTTGCTGGGTTTCAGAGGTGTGGCTGGACCAGTCTGTTTGGAGATATGTATTTAGAAGCATCAAGCAGTTATTGGACACATTTCTAAGTAAACACTGATTTTGTTCCTTAAGGACTCTTCTTTCTCTGTTTAATCATAATCCTGGATTTGCAACAGCAAACCCATTGCCCTGGCAACAAGCTGTGATGTCAGAAGATGGTTCTGACATCTTCAGGGGAATAAGCAGGAGCAGCTGATGAACCCTGGAGCAAGAAAGATTCATATTTTGATGCCAACTACCTAGTACCAGAGATGGGAAAAGAGCTCTCCCAGATGCGCAGTCCCAGACAGGGCACAGTTTCTGGGCAGAAAAAAAAAGTGATTCAGCATGTTCCCCACCATCAGCAGCTCTACAGCACCCCAGGTACTATGGCAAGTCAACCCCTCGTACATCTGGTACTCATGCGGATGGCTTCTCTCCTACCACCAACTGCACGCTGGAGCAGCAGCCCAAGAGTGTGGCAAACATCGACCGTCGCAGGAACTCACCGAGAGCCTCAGGACTCCCCATCTCCCACCGCCTGTAGGCCAGGAGCTGGGGAGAAGCCACGCAGTTCAGGGTGGAAGGCAGGGGGAGGGATACGGGAAAGGGCTCGACAAGGGGAGGGAGGGATGAACCGGTCTGTTCCAGTTACAGAGCTCAGCAAGTGAGAGGTTCATCATTAACTGTCAAACAGCAGTTTTAATCAGCCCTGCTCCTCGGTGGAAGATAGATTTAATATCAAGGCACATTTTCAGAGCCATTAGTTTAATTATGACAGGTGTCTGCAAACTGGATGGCTCCGCTTTCAAGCTATGAATGACAGCGTTTAATTCTCTGGGCCCACAGGGGCCACTAGGGTACTTTACAAAAATGAGCTTCCATTAAAGCGTAAGTGTTTCTTTCTTTCTTCCTCCCTTTCTTCTTTTTTTTTTTAAATATATATAAATATATATTTCTCTCCTTTTGCTCTCTCTCTGCATGCTTCAAAATGAGAGCTGATCAGAAAATTGCCCTTTAGTAGAAGGCAAAATAATTTTCCTTGCCCATTAGGACTTATATTACAGGTTAGGAAGGCTGTGCCCCCTGTTCTCTGGCCAGGCAGAAGTACAGCAATTTGCTGCTTAACCTTTCCATTATCTATCCGTCTTCAGCATTTTCCGAATAAATAGGTAAATAAACAATAATAACAAATAATGGAAGCTCTGGATGCCTATCAGGGTTCTGCTTACCCTGAGTGGAGACTAAAGCTGGGTTATTCCAAGCACCTTCAGGTCTGCTGGGAGAAGGCTGCCTGGCTTCAGCATCCAGCTCGGCCTGAGACGGGCGCTGCCCATCTCCCACCTCGTGACCAGCACCGTGCCAGACGAGGAGTGCGTGTAGCATTCATCCCCCTGCAATGCCCGCCTTGTACGGGCTGTCTAGATTACAGCATTTCAATATGCACTTCCTTTAGGCACCAAAAAGCCTTCCCTCACTCCTCTTCCCTAAAAAAGGGGAGGTTTTGCATGGGGCAGGGCGGGGCAAACCTATCAAGACTTTTGCACATTTGGGGAAGTTTGGATTAACTTTGGTAATGGCAATGTAGGGGGTCAGCAGAGCTACAGGCCTCAAAGGTCATTAGGTTTTAAGAAAAGTAACAGACGAGAGGACAGATGAGGTAGGACTGTCCAGCAGAAAGGGTGGTGGTGTGAGCCTGTCTGTTAAGAGACACCAAAGACTCAGCACAGAAGGAGTCCCAGGCAGGGCAAAAGGTTCAGCTGAAGCTTGTAAGACACCAAAACCCAGAAATCAACAGAAAAGTCAACAAGACAATTTCTTTTTCCCCAGTTCTGGTACCCAGAAAGCTAATTGTTTTAGACTGCTCTTCACACAGAAGGCAGAGGTTCCTACTGCCCTTCCTGTGGCTATCAGCTGGCCTTTGCCCACCGCGGTCCCTCACACCTGAGCTGCTCCACAGCATTACATTTCCAGAGGATCCAGGGCTTTCAACATCTCCTGCCACACAGACCGAAGCACTCGATCTCTAAGACATACCCCACAGGCTGAGCTCATTTTAAGGATTGGGTTATTTTGTAAACCTAACTCCAGCTGGCCTTGTTATTTAACACTCAGTTTTTGGAAGTGTTTCTTAAAAGCAGGACCCCAGGATGGCTGCAATAAAGTGAGGCAGCAAAGTACCATCCAGTCACACCTCCTGGGCTCCAAGCGGATGGACTCGTGATGGAAAGCTCTTTGCTGGCTGACTTGGCTTGTTGCGTGGATGCTGGCAGGTGGGGTTACTGGCACCAAGTGGGGCTTACATTTACATTTCAAGAAAACTGAAGTACTTGGTGATCCTCCAGACACAAACACATTATAGTCCAGCTTAGAATGAAAAAACAGAGGTAAAGAAAGAGGGGAAGACTTGTCCTACCTCTCAGGGTGACAGGGTAGCATGCCTGGCTTGCCAGCTCCCCATCTCCACCCTGCATTGTTTTTGGTTATGTGGTACAGCTCTGAGAAGCCCTTATTGCAATGCCTTAAGCATTGCCCTGTGCTTTCACCCCAGCCCTGGCAGTTTATCAACACGCGGCTGACAGTGCTTGTTAAATGCCCTGCTTTCCCTGGCAGAGCTACCCCTCTTGCTCACACCTCCCCAGGGGGTGGATGGACTTACCTCCCTACCTGGGTCCCTTTGTCCCACCATGTCCCGCTGGGGATATGTCCCTGGACAGCACGCAGGTGATGAGCCTCATGCATTGCCCAGGGAAGGTCAGGCTGTGCCCGGAGCAGCGTGTGGCCCTGCATGGCGCTGCTATCCTGGCTGAGCAGTGACCTCTGCTGCAGAGCAAGGCAGCTACCAGCTAGCACGCAGGAGCTACAGCTGCCATGCAACTCTGGAGGAAGGAGCAGCTCATGCCCTAGACACTACCTCCATCTCCTGCAAGATTCTTCTGGCCTCTTTTCCAACGCCCCAAGTTCCTGTTGTGCCGGCCTGTAACCTCCTTGCCTTGCTCTTG
>NW_009259988.1:337907-391590 GCF_000687185.1 Egretta garzetta
ATGCCCGAGAGCAGAAAAGGAAACTAAAGGGTACAGTGATGGCTGCTGCGCTCAGACTGCCTGGGACGTGCTGCATATAGGTTCTTAGCACGATAAGCATCTCTCCAGCTCTCCCAAGGTAAAATTCATCTAGACCAGGTTACCTCAAAGTTTTGCCCCAGCATCCCAGCCTTGCCCTGCTGCTCTGCCATCCGTTAGCGTCACCGCCTTCGCCCTGCAATGAAACTAGCTTGAAATTTTCCCAGGCAACACTCCTCTGTAGGAAAATGCCAGCCTGGCACGCTGCAGTGCTCCCTGGGCTGGGCTGGTTTCAGTGAAGTGCTGACACAGCAGTGGCGAGGAATGGAGCAGAGCCTGCCAGCCCTCCAGCCTGGCTGGGCTGCCCCAGGAGCCCAGGCTGTCTGGCTCCGAGGTCTCTCGGCAAGAGAGACACTAGACCAGGGTTTGTCGGCACAAGGAGCCCCCAAGGCCCTTACTTCCAGGCTTTCTGCAGTCTCTGAGTGTTTCTAAAAGGTCAAAAGGAAATATCGCTTGTACTTTTCCCAGAGTCTGATTTTGAAACATATAAGTCTCCAGCCAGCCCTAAATGCTGCTATTTCTTACTCCTAATTCATGGGGTCCCTTGTTATCCCCACATGTCCATGACCTTTCTGTCATGTGTTTAGGAGCTGATGAATGGTAGTTAAGACACGCCGAACTCATTCCACTCGCAAAACAAACCACACCAGTCTCAAAAGGCATCAGGGAAATCACTTCTCCTGCAGCCCTTCTAGCCCCTGCTCCAAACACAAGAGACACCATTTTAGGTCTCCCCTGGTATAAGCCAGCAGAGCTCCAGGTAGAGCCCACTGAACAATGCTGATTTATGCTAACTCAGCATCTAGCTGAGACTCCTGGAGACCTGCCTTGAGCACCGACAGAATGTTAAAGTCTTTTGGGACTTTTGTTTAAGTGGTGTTGCCAAACTCATGCATACAAAACCAGTCTAGATAGACGCTGGCATTCAATACCTAAAGAGGCTTACAGACTTGTAGAGGGATTTTAAAAAAGCATCTAGGTAATGGAGGCACCCAGTATGAACTGTTTTTAAATGGAAATCAGATGCATGAAGTGTTTCGGAGTTTTTGTATAGCCCTGTAGCGACACCAGTCACCTCTTACATCCGCAACTGCTTTGTAAACATGGCCTGTGGGTGCTGAACTCCAGGAAGCCACTGGGATTTCATGGGAAAGACATTTTCAAGATCTATGACCAATGTTAACAGCAAAGTCGATTCAATTTCTGCACGAATTTCCAATTCCTTAAAAAAAAAAAAAAACGAACAATGTTTTCTCAAGACCGCAGCCCTTCCCCCTTCCTTTTCATCCTGTTTGGAAGTGCCTCGGCCTTTGTTCCTCCCCAGAAGGGGCCTGGCAGGTTCTAGCACAGGAGGGATCTGGGACAAACAGCAGAAGTTACTTAAGTCCAAACACATAAAGTTACACATATTCAAAACAAAGAGCATGGGAACTTGGCAGAAGGAGAAGGTGTCTAAGTTACCAAAGCAGCCATAACTCAAGAGCTGACAAATTACGTGGGTTTGAAATGAGTATTTATGCTGGTATTTAATAATACAAATCCAGAGCGTGGAAAGCACTATACTGCTACATCCCATTGTCTTTAGTGCCTCCGAGTCATCGAGGGCTATAAGGACCAAGCACACTTGTGGTTCAGAGAATTCAATGCCTTTCTTACAGTGTTTTACTGCAGAAAAATCCATGATCAGCAGGGAAAGGGATTCCCCTGCTAGTTTCCAGGCTAGCATTGTTTCTGAAGCTTTGGAGCTCAGAGAGGCATTGAATAGCATAGGGGAACTTATGTCAGAGGAAGCCTACCAGCAACCAATCAATCTTTATCTGTGTTGAAAGTTAAAGCTCCAAAATTTCTCAGCTTTAGAGTAAATGTGACTCAAGTTAGCAGCACAGAGGATTTTCTCTCCATGTGGTGGCATCTCACCAGCAATCCAGCTGTGCTGAACCACAAACGGCACATGGCCTGGCTCGGGATGGAGAAGGGGATGCTCGGTTAAGCAAGTTCCTTACTTCATCCCACCGAGGAAGAGAGTAATAATGCTGAGCTCCCACTGCAAAAAGCCTAAAAACTGATGGGCAAGAGCTCAGCAGAAGAGATTCCTGTTTTTCCTATTATTATAGCAATGAATCTGAGCTGGGGTCTAGACGCAGCCCAATTTTTGTTTCAGTTTGTTGGTCCTTGATGGGTCTCTCAAGCTTACAGGGAGCAGCCTTTCCCCAGGTGAGCAGCAGTTTGGGTAGGTGATCTCCCAAGGTCCCTCCCAACCCTCGTCATTCTGCGATTCTGCGACTCACCCCAGGATGCTGGGTGCCCTTGCTACTGAGACCTTCCTTGAATCATTTTTTAATGCACGGGATGCACCAGTGATCTTCAAGGAATTTTGGATCCTTGAGAAATTCTGGCCTGATTTTGTAGAACTAAGAACTGGGGGGTTAAGGTCAAAGTATATCAGGTGTTTATTGCAGCACCTGCTACACCACAACATTTGCTGAGAAGAGCATGTTCTGCCCTAGATCCAGGCAGGGGATTTATTTCAGGTTACCCTGGGATTAGGCAAATATAAAACAACAGCCTATGCTCATGCCTTGTGGGCTGCTGCCCGCTTTCTTCTGCATGTTCAGTAGGCTTCTTGTATTTATTTTAAATGTAAACCAAATTATAGACTAGCGTATTTCTGGTTTTCTACTGAATACTGTTGTAATGACTAATTGTTACAGGAATTCACCTCTTAGTCTAATAAACCCAGCCCAAGTGAATGCAGAAAGGAATCTATTGTTTTAAATGTGTAATAATGGGGAAAAGAGTTTTTTAATGACTTGCCATGGCCTTTAGAAGGAAGCTCAGAAAGTGGCTGGACAAAGCACGGAGAAGGATTCCTAGGTAGATGCTGTCTGCAGTGGATGCCTTTCTTAGGAGATGGATTTTTTAAAACTCAGGTAGAGATTCTCATGTCCACTGCTTGGGGAACATCCCAGTGGGGCAGATGGAGGACTAGCCATGGCAGAACAAAGTCTGGTTACTGCAGGCTGATAACAGTACCTTCAGTCTAGCTACAAATTAAACAGACAATGAAGAACACCCAAATCAATACGGTTTGACTTTGTTTTAGAGAAGAAATGATGGATTCAGTTTCCTTCCCTTAACCATCCTCAAGCCATACAGTACTGTCGGTAAGAAGCAGCCCAGCAGAGGAACCCACCCATTCAGCATCGATCCACAGACACGGGTTAGTTTGGGGAGAGCAACACCATGGATGGGTCAGAACTGACATTCCAAGGCTTACAAATGGCCAGACATTTAGAACTTGTTAGCACCCCACTAGTTCACACCACATCTGAACGGCCCGTTTAGGCAACCAGACTGCAGCTAGCACTAGAAGCTGCAAACCCCTGACCTGGTTCAGCAAAGAATATCTAAAAACCATTCCATTTGGAGGCCCGCAGTCACAGCACGGTGCTGCCCTTCCGACAAGGTTCCTGCACCCGGGGACCTGCAGGCTGCCTACCAGCACTTCCCCACGGCCAGGAGCCACCAGACACATACCACCCACCTCAGAAAGCCTGCTGCTGGCTGCAGACAAATGCCCAGACTGGGAATTGCACATAGAGCACCCAAATTCAATGGTAATAAATAAGAGAGAATACAAATGCTCCCAGCAAGTGGTGAGATCATTGAAGTTCTACCCCCTCAGACCGAGGGCTGGCAACAGACAAGCGTACCGCAATCATCAGGAGCTTTCTGTGAATGCCCCGAGGGAACAGCAGGGCATCCCTATGCTCCAGAGCCACCTCCCTGCCATTAATATTGCTAAGTACCCACAGAGCCCATCTGATGCCAATGAATATCCTCACTAAGTTGCGATCTACCACCTCAGCCCTGCTGGTGCCAGTCCAGGAACCAGCCTGTTTCCCCCCCAAAAGCACAGCAGCAACCGCTGACGTTTACAGCTGCCACCGAAGCACCAGAGCTTTGGTAACAGGGGACTGAAGTCCTTAGACACAGAGTTAACTTACACTGGGTAAAATTAACACAAGGCCTAGGCACCACACAACTCCCACTCGAGCCCTCCAGAACCAGTAAGGAGATCCCCACACCTTGTGTTTGCTTTTGCTATGGGGCTGAACTTCACCCCCAGCAGGGAGCTCACGCTGCCTGACAGCCAGCAGGGTTCTTACTGCCACAACTAAACAAAAGTAAATAAAACAAAGCAGAAAATGGCTGTCACATTGCAAAGTGGTATTAACCACCCAGTGTAGAAACCACTAAGTGCTTTTGTGGAGAGCCACTGAAAGAACACGTCAAAGTGGTTTTTCATTTCCTTCACCTTAAATGCTATGAAGAATCAAGTGAGGAACAGTATTTGGACTATACAGCCTTCAAATGCATTACCAAAAGAGAAGACCAGCATTAATATCTACGCGTTGTCATCACAAAGAAATAAAGCGCTGCAGTTCCCAGGACCAGGGAGATGCTCTCAGCATTATTACTTTTTGGCTGGGAAAGCTGCTTAAGTGCACAAAAGGTCTATACTCAAACATTCAGCCTGCAGCAAGGGATATACCAGAACATTTGTGAATCAGTTTTTCTAAGGCAGCAGCCCTTCCTCCCTTCCTCTTCTCCATAGAGAAAACACATAGAAAAACTACATAAATTATCAGCTGAGCCATGGAAAAGCATCTTCCCAAGATCATGCAAGGATTACAGCAAACACTAGGAAGTGAAACTGTGCTGGAAAAAATACAACTGCATCGAGATCAAAAAGATGAGGAATCAGTATTGGCGAGATACAGGGGGTCAGTGGTGCTAATCCTCGAGCCACGCACCAGAAGCCCCACTTACCATGCTGGAAAGGACTAAGAGGGCTTTATACCGGCTTTGTGTGGGTGGTTTCCCCACGCTGGATGCATGGCACTCTAGGAGATGCTCAACACCCAGCTTGGATGTTGATGTTAGGGCAGTTGCTTCTCAGGTACGTGCTGCACATGGTGGGAGAGGTTTTCTTTCTGGAGAACGATGCCAGGAAGCCACAGCAGCCTGGGGAGGACCCTCTCTCCCTGCTTTGGCTGCAGGGAAAGCCTGGGGAGCACTGGACACAGGTACGGGTCTCTGCAGCCTCTCATCTGTGGTCAGACACCTGGGCCACAGACACCCCCAATGCACCCAGGTAAAAGTGAACCGACTGTCACAGAGGAGAAACTGGTGGAAGAAAGCTTGAAAAATCCCTAAAGGCTTTAAGCAAATGGAGCCCTGTATTACTATTTCTGTAGCATCTCATTATTTAAGTCAAAACACATGATTTTAAGAAAGCTGACTCAGGGCTTTTAATGCTTGGGGTTGCCAACACTGGATGTGCACAAACGCTTTTCAGAGGTTCTGATCACCTGCAATTCACACCAAATTGTGGGTAGCTAGCACTTAAAACAGCAAGCCTGTAATTTTATATGCAGTTGCTGTTTTATTTCCTGCTTTCTGTTCTGACCTTGGTGTTTTGTGGTTCCAGATAGATGCAGCAAATGGAAAAAACCACCATTTTGCTCCCATGCAAAGCTGTTTCATCTCAGAAGAGGTGGTGAACTTTTATGCCTGATGGCAAATACACAACCCATAATCCCAAGTAAAAAGCGTTACCTGTGGCAAACAGGCTTCTGCAGCAGCACAGGGACATGTTCCCTCGGAGAAACTGGCAGGAATTTTCTTAAGGTCAAGCTCTGACTCCAGGAGGGACAATACCAGATTTTACAGGCTGGCAACCAGTCACCTCGTTGCTATTCAGAGCAGTGGGAGCTTGTTCATTTGTCTTTCACTGTAGTTAAAAAAGAAAATAATAAAGAAAAAGAAAGAAAAACAAAAAAGACCCATCAACACAACTACAAAGATCAGCTCTCCAGAAAGCAAGCTACAATATATAGGTTACAGTTTCCTGCTAAAACAAACCCCCTCACAGTATGATTTCATAGGCCATGCTAATTATTTTTAGGGCAAGCATAATAAAACCCAGGTGATTTGCCTTTAGCAATTTCTTCTTATCTTCACACAGCTCCGGATCATTTACCCACATGGCAAGCAATTACAATGAGCCCTGCAGTTCTTAACAGACATCTTTTGTCGAAACCCGGCAAGAGTACACAAAGGTTAATATGCTTTTGCACTACAAAAATCTGGGCATTGTCTTGTGTATTGTAGGACGTGCTCGTGACATGCTGAATTCAGCTGATTTACAAGATCAGCAAAACAGAAGGTTTTCCCACTGGGAGCCTTTTTCTAACTATTTCCTCATCAGGATGTTGGCGGGCAGGAGTCTCTGATTTGCCATGCGTCTGCTAGGAGCGCAGAGCAGCGTTTCCAGCCAGGCGTACATCCCTCCTCTCGCACACGTGGACTTGCACGCTCTGTAGAGCTCCATGCTGCCAGCCAGGCTGCCATTTGCTTTGCTTCAGCAGCAGAGGTAGATCCCTAAAGCAGCAGTGGTGATAACATGGAACACCAAAATCTCCCCACACTATTGCCCTCCACTTCCCGTACCTAACAAGGGATGTTCATTCCGGCCTGCTTGGGATAAGCTGGGACTGTCACTGCTGGCCTGAGCCCTCCTCTGACTTCAAGAGACGGGGAGGGGGGTGTGAGCCGTTGGGGATGTAGGAGCCTTGCCTGATTGCTCTGAACTTCAGAGGAATGTCCCAATCCCCTGCCGTATTGCTGGATGTTAAGAAGAAGGTTACAACAAGAGAGTCCCAGCCCACCTTCTCCTGAGGAGCCAGGATATCTTGGATTCAGGCCCTCAAGCATAAACCTGCTGTTATGTTCCACACCACGGGTCCCCAGCTAGCAAAAGCACATTTTATTGGACTAGGTTGAGCCTAGGCTGGACTAGGGTTTCATATTTACACCCTCGCTATCAGCCCTAGCAATGGGCACAAAAGTAGGTAGGGGAAAGTAAAGCTCAGTTTAAAATGTGGAAGATCCACAGAATTCCAGGGCTTTCCTATGGTCCCTATCTGTAAATGCAATATCATTGAAGTAGAAAGGTTTCACATTCTTGGGTCCAGCCTCTGCCGAGTTCACTGTCCAGTCAGCTTCAGCTTTCTTCTGTCTTTGTTTATGGCAGAGGAGTTGCGTTTGCTGTCACCAAACTCATTCAACTCTACGCACTGCTCTGGGCAGACGCGTCGCCTTTTGTTTGCCATGCTTGATGCGGTCTGGGCTGGCAGAGCAGAGCTCCTGAGGGATCTGCTTTCCTACATGTCCTTGTCACACGTCCACTGGTGTCCAACCCACATTGCAGTGGAGAAGTCTCCTCGACCTGGAGGGATGTCAGGGCTGGTCTTCTCACCTTTGGAGGCTACAGCCAGTGTCTCTCGGTGGCAGGACGTACCCAGCAAGAAAGACCCAGGTCAGGCCACGGAGAGGCTGCTGAGACCTGGCTGACCGTTCTCCTTCTTCTGCTCTGCCTTTGCTCCAAAGCGTCTGGTGCATGTTCCAAAGCTTGTCTTAGGTCCCAGTCATTGACAGTGAAACGTAAGCGGGACATTGTGTGTGTGTGGGAACATGCGAAAATGAGGAGAGAAGTTCATTTGTTCTGTAGCGCAGGGTGCTTGTGGATGCGTTTATTAAATTGTGTCTCTCTGCAGAGTATTAAATGTAACATACATTTAAGCTAACTCTGGGGTGCCTAAGGAGAAGGGACAGAAGATCTTTCCTCAGCATTTATTTATATCAAAATATGTATTTGTATTGATGAAGTATTGGCTGTCAGGCTACCAACAGAAAATCACTCCTGATGCAATAAAACTCACAGCCTGTTCAGCTCTGCTAACAGTAACCCTACCCCAGCATTTAATTACAATTTCCAGACTGAGAAAACCAACCCAGTTTGATAGGAATGGAAAATATCCACCAGCACCGTAGGATCCTACACCACAGGGATGGTACTTGGTCCCAACATGTCCCTGAACAAGCCATTTACAGGAGGAGAAGCCTGTTGTATGGCATAAAAAAAATAATTAAAAAAACCTTCAGAAGGGTTGGCAGCGTAAAAATTTCTGGCTCTGTCGTCTCTCTGTTTCTGCGAGCAGCAAAAGATCCATAATTCTCACACTTAATGTAATTCCAAGGCATCTAAAGTGATTTACAGTCAGTTTACTCAATACTTTCAGCTTTATTTAATGTAACAGTTATGGCACATAAAAAGTTTATTGAAAATCCTTTGGGAGTATGATTGAGTAAGAAACAGTCATTGCTAATACCATTACAAGAGCTGAAGAGAAGGATCCCAGCATGTTCCCTCCGTGACCTCTATGGCTCTGGGATCCCGGGTTACACCAGGAAATCCTCCCCTGCTCGTGGAGGGGAACGGTGCCACGTTGCCTTCCTCCGCCGCGGGGAGGGCACAGCCTGGGAGGCACTCATCCGCCACGAAGAGCCCTGGGTCCGCTCTGCCGGGCCAGCAGGATGGGAAGGAAAGGGAAATTCTGGGAAGCTGAGGGGGAAGGAATGTCCCTCCTGCCAAACTCACTTATTTATGCAGTTACTTATTTTCATATTTGCCATTTGCAAGCAGAGCTGAACCTCTCCTCTAAAGAGCGGGGGAGTTGTTTTGGGTGGGGTTGGGATGAAAAGAGGGTTGCAGTAGAGTGGAATTGCACGGATCCTTCCCAGCCCAGCTCCCCACAGTGCCGTTAACTCTTTCAGCATCACCAGTCTGTTAAGCTTCTCCCCAAATGTGAAATTGCAAAAGCTGTTAATTTGCCTTAGCAATTAACAAACATTACTTCTACTATCATTAGAGCAGTAACTATAATTTAATAAGCGCCAACACTGTTAGTGAGAACATCCACAGCGGTGAGCATATCTCAACATCAATTTCTGTTGGATATTCTTGCAGTGCTGGCAGCCTACCAAGGTTGCCTGAAACAGCAGAAGATTCACATTTATCTTTAAAGGGTAGAAGACGAGCATGATCTTTGCTACTGTCACTTTGACAGCACCCAGAAGCTTCAGTCACAGACCAAACCCAGTCTGCCCACTGGCATAAATATAAAATGCTACAATCCCTTGCTCGGTTTCGCTATCCCTCGTGCCATGGCTGAATGCAGGCTTCAAAGGAAGCCCTAGCGTGGTTGGCGCCAAGCTCCACGTGCAATCTCTGATGTGCAGGGAGATACGGGCGGAAAGTGCAACCTTTCCTTCAGCTGGGGTATTTCCAAGATGGCTTTTTCAAACCTGCTTTCACACAGTCACAGCTTGTTTGCAAGCAACCCGTATTTTCCAGGAATCAGAGGTGAAAGGTGCGTCACATGAAGGTGGGAAGAGCCAGCAAAACCAGTACAAAATAAAAAATAAAAGTGCGCTGAATAAACTGGAATAAATAGACAGTAAAAGAAAAACATGTTCCACATGTGCCTGTTCCATAAACAGAAAAAAGGTTGCATTTTTTAGATAAGGCAACTGTGATGGATTGTTTAGCTGTATTTGTCAATCAAGTATTAAGACTTGCAGAATTAAAATCAGTGCAGTTCAGAGATGTATTCCAAGCTCTCCAAAACATCAGGTTTGGCATTTAGATAGCTATCAAGCTATCATCTCTAGACAGACAAACAGATAGATGGATGGATGATTTGGAGAAAAAGATGGAGACATTCTTTCAAGACTTTTTTTTTTTTCTTTTTTTTTTTCCAAGAGATGATTTGCTTGTGCCAAGAATTCAGCCTGGGGAAAAGTCCAAATGCAGCATTTCCTCTAGCTTAAACTGAGGCTTGGCCCAAACCAAACTTTGGCTCCAAAGACCTGGCCTCAGCAGGGAGACGGAGACCAGGATTCGGTGCCTCTAGCCCACCCCTGTGTTAGCAGAACCGAGATGTGCATCGCTACAGGAATGGACACCTGCCTTTGCCCCCAGAAACACCATTTACAGGTGCCCAAATGCTAATGCTGAACAGATGGGTGGGAGAAAAGCAGCATTTCATGCTGGAACTGGCAGAGCAGACTCCAACAAGTCCACTATTGTTAGACAGAAATTCCTAGAAACAGATGCAGCGAATTCAGGGCTTCAGAGCCAGTTCTGGAGTTTGGGGTCTGCTGGGAGAAGACTGTGTAGCTTATGGATTAATGCACTATTATTACATTACTCTTTAAGCTTCAAAGGTCTGCCAGGAAACCTAAGCCTACTATCTATTGAATGACATTTTAAGAACAAATAATACATTAATATATTTAATTTGAGAATAAACACATACATTATAGGAAGGGATTTTGTCTATGCTGATAAGTCAGTGCCTGACCTTTCCGCTGCAATCCCCGGGTGCTGAGCTATAGCGGACCTCTTCCAGGAACCTTTGCTATCGGCTGCAAGGCGAGAGCCTTAACGCTGGTCCTGCCGGCTCGAAACTGCAGCTGACACACTGTTTGGAAACGGGAGCTTAGCCGTA
Organism: Egretta garzetta; assembly: GCF_000687185.1. Classification (NCBI taxonomy): domain Eukaryota; kingdom Metazoa; phylum Chordata; class Aves; order Pelecaniformes; family Ardeidae; genus Egretta; species Egretta garzetta. Next base: position 348,404 of record NW_009259988.1, read on the forward strand.
ATTATCCCTTCGACACTAATCTACAGCTACACTAAATCTTGTTGCCTCAAATTAGTTAATCAATTAAGTGTCAAACCACAAAATGTTAGTGATTGTGGCCTGAATTTATTGCCTTGGCACACGCTTCCATCTGCTGCCTCTCTCCTTCACTCAGGTTCTGCTGTTGGAAAACTTTGGGGCAGGTCCCTCCCCCATCTCATTAAGGAAGGGTTAATGAGGCCAGGCTACTCTGCCCCAGAAAGAAATGGGTTGGAAATGCAAAGTCCTGCACCTAAGGAGGAATAACCCCACATGCCAGCATATGCTGGGGGCCACCCAGCTGGAAAGCACCTTGGCACGGAAGGACCTGGGGGTCCTGGCGGACACCAAGCTGAACCAGCAAGGAGCCAGCGATGTGCCCTTGCCTCCAAGGTGGCTAACGGTATCCCGGGCTGAATTAGGCAAAGCTGCCAGCAGCTCAAGGTAGGGGATCCTGCCCCTCTGCTCAGCACTGGTGAGGCCACACCTGGAGTAGCGTCCGGTTCTGGGCTCCCCATTACAAGAGAGACATGGACATACTGGAGAGAGTCCAACAAAGGACCATGATGATGATTAAGGGACTGGAGCATCTCACAGATGAGGAAAGGCTGAGAGAGCTGGCACTGTTCAGCCTGGAGAAGAGAAGGCTCAGGGGGGATCTTATGAACGTGTATAAATATCTGAAGGGAGGGTGCAAAGGAGACAGAGCCAGGCTCTTTCCAGTGGTGCCCAGTGCCAGGACCAGAGGTAACGGGCACCAACTGAAACACAGGAGGCACCATCTGAACATCAGGAAACACTTTTTTTACTGTAAGCGTGACCGGGCGCTAACAGAGGTGGCCCACAGAGGCGTGGAGTCTCCCTCCTTGGTGACATCGAAAGCCGTCTGGACAGGGTCCGTGCCACCGGCTGTAGGTGGCCCTGCTTGAGCAGGGGGGTTGGACAAGGGGACCTCCTGAGGTCCCTCCCAACCTCAGCCCCTCTGTGGTGCCTGAGCCTGACTCGTACGTCCTTATGTGCTCCATATGGGTTGTTATGATTACAGCAAGTCAGAAAGTCCCATTATTTGCACAGGGTAGCTTGGAAAATTTTAGCAGCTGATCAGTGTTGCTGGAAGTCTTTCCAGCTTCAGAGAGGTTTTTTTTAGAATTTCAATGAAAAGATAAAACTGATAACTGAAACATTCAGCTTTTTTAAAAGTCGTGAAAATATTCAGCTTTGGAAAACATTTCTGGTCAAAAGATAAAATAGTCTGTTTTCTTGGAAGCAGTTTCAAAAATAAATGTCAGGCTTTTAAGTGTATATTTGAAAGAGGAAACTTTTTTAAAAAGAGTTTTTTTGTTTTGTTTGTTGTTATTGAAAACCAACAGCAACAAAAAAGACTTTCCAATGGAAATTTCAGTTCTCAGTGAAAAGCTATTTTTCATTCAAATGATGTTTAGAAGAAAAATATTCACCCAGTTCTAGTCCCCAGGACAAATGTCTGCAAGAACCGTGTGGCCGGGGTCATCTTCTCCCCATTTACAACTCCTGGGGCCAAAGCAAAGGGAGAAAGAGATGAGTGTTCAATTCTCGGGGTCCCCAAGTGAGACGAGTGATGCTGGGCCAGTTATTGCCACACTGGGAGCAACTGAAAGCATCCTGCTCATCGCCACTGTTGTCGTCCTCCTTCTGATGATCAGTTAAAAATGTAAATACAAAGGCTAGACTTTGAGAAAGCCAGCACAGGATGATGGGGGGAAAAATTGCAAAAGCGAGGTTTATTGATCCCCAGTCGAGATTGATGGCACAATAAGAGCAGGAGGCGAAGAGTGATTTTGCTTTTGAAAACGTTGATGAATAAGCACTCAGGGGCAACAAATAGCTGGACTCACCGAATGATGGACGGCAGCAGGCGAACAAGATGCATTTTTATAAATGGGTGAAAGGAGAGGAGGACTTATTAAAAAAAATGAATGACCACATGTGGCAGGGATATGCCACTGGGGAGAAGCCAGCCATTGATTTATGTGCACTACTGGCATTTGAAAATTCAATAATAACATTGACAAATGAGAGGCAAAGCTGGCCAGAGGACAGCAGAGAACTTGGAGTGGAGAAAGAAAATGCCAAGGTCAGGATGAAGGAACAGAAAAACATGCTTATGTTGGAAAGGTTTTGAGTTAACTCATCTATATAAAGACATTAAGAAAAATCACTCTGGGATCAGAGCTCACCATCCTGACTCTGTGGCATGAACTCAGAAGAAGTAAATGGAGGAGTTGTGGCATCCAGTGGACCTCTCTGGGGATATCTACTTCCTGACATGGGGAACAGGGATCATTTAATCTCCCCTCTCCTGCTTTTGATAAGCTGGTGCCTAGTGCTCCCTGGCACCTTTAAAATTAAATACCCTGCAATTTCTAAGAACTGTTGGCAAAACACCCCCAGGCACGAGCACTGCACCGCTAAGCCCAGGCAACTCACTGCACAGGCTGGCAGCTTTGCCCTTTGCATCGCCGGCTGGGAATACAGCAGAGGCACAGAGGGGACCGGCTGAGCCCGAGCCCCATCTCCCGAAGAGCGAGCTGAGGGCAGGCCAGCAAGCCAGCCCCAGCAGAAGACGGTGCGGAAAAACAAGAAGATGCAATGAGTGTGAGAAAAAGAGAGACGCGGGGTGGGAAGGCAGCCTGGGTGCGCTGAGCACGCGAGGCAGGGACTCGCTGGCTCTGGCCGGCACCCAGCCAAGTGCTGTCAGCAGCCTGCAGCAAGTGGCCAAACCGCTTGCAGAAAGGGCATCTTCAGCAGAGAACATCACTCCAAAACATCCTGTAAGGGCCAGACAGGGTGTGCAGCAATGGGGAACAAATGCAGTGCAGCCCAGTTGGAGAGCAGGGGCTGCTGGAGAAGCTTTTCTAACGGCAGTTGGGTTATGGCTGGGCAGTAAATGAGAGGAATACGCTGCTGGCAAAGCTGTCACATCACATCATGTCACGGCACCCGAAGATTCTCACATCCCAAAGAGGCAAAGAAGAGGAGCTGCCAGCTTTTCTGGGCTGGGCAAGTCTTACCAGGACTCAGAAGTGGGGTGTTTGTCTTTCCTTTCACCTGCTCAGGGAAGGATGGTAGAAAAGCCCTGTTGCAACAACCTCTCCTGAACCACAGAGACCATAGGGAAAAAGCAGTAACTGAGCTCACCAAAGCCATCTCTGGCTACCACTTGAATAATGCCTTGCTCTCACCAGCTTGCAGAACGTAGTGTGGCACATAATGTTACCTTAACATTTGATCTACTTAATAAGCCCCCCATTTTTTCTCCTCCTTGTCTTCTGGCTCTGTTACAAATGGCAGTAAAAGCGTATAACCGGCAGGAGGGACCGCGAAGGGAACACTAGTGAGAATGTGGCAGAAATGTACTTTGCTCTTTCTCACTATTCCTGGCCTCCCTCCGGGCTTGTATTCATCTATGAAGATGTCTTTTCTAAATGCTGGAAGGTCAGAGGTGTGGCTGGAACATAATTCTGTGCATCGGTGTGCTTGGCTCAGTCAAAGGAGCACTTATTCAGTGGCGGAGAGAGATTTCTGCAAGGACTGCACGAAGCCCTGGCATGGCTCACCGAGGCCAGTGGAAAGGACCGCGGGAGTGTGGGTCAGGGCCTTACCACTGGGAAACCACGGGGTTTGGTGCTTGGTGGGTTTGAACACTTAAAGGGAGGGTACAGATCCTGTCTTGGGGCTCAGCACAAGACTTCCCTGTTGAATGAAGCAAAGGCCTTAATCAAAGCATGTAGCAATTTGCAGTTTTAGGATAGCATTCATCCTAGTAGAGACTGGCTTGAGTCTGGGAGGACTTCAAGCCCTCCAAATAGGACTTTTGACACCATATGTTTGGATTTTTCCCTGCCTTTTTTTGCAAAGCAGTTCATTTCCATCTGCAGCAAAGCAGCTGAAACTCCTGTTCATGGTGCTTTACTCAGTTTTCCCGCCTGGTAAATCTCACTGTCAGAGCCAGCTTTAGTTTTAAATATCATCTAATATCACGTCATTGAATAGCTGATGTGCAACACTGGCCTGGGTATTTTAGGATGTGTCCCTAAACAAGTTCCAAGCCAACTAATCCTTCGATACCAAGCAAAGCCATCCCTTGGATCCGCTCTCCTCCAGCCAGAGCAATCTTTGGCAAGGTGATTTTGGGGCGAGTCCTAAATGTGAGGCCAAAATGCTTGGCGATACGGGAGGTAGAGACAGACAACCCTCGTTCTTCTGTGCTACCCTAGCAGAAGTGTCAATAGGATTATACATAATCTCATTAAAATTTACATTGCTGAGAATGGAGTTTGTATTTCTGTTTTATGTTCTCTATATTTAGAGTCCACGTTGCTGTTGCCACTCAGCTCTTCTATATCCAGAATTCGTATCCTTAACAATAACGAGGTACACACCTCCTCACCCCCCCCCCCCCCCCCCCCTCCCCCCCCCGCCCCAGCCCCCCACCACACACTCTTTCCTTAATCTGGGGATGTCAAAGCAGCTCATGTAGGTTAGGTAAGTATCTTCTACAGGAAGGTAAAGTGAAGTGCAGGGAATTTGTTGGACTCACCCAGGTTTTATAGTGAGTCTGTGGATGAAAATAGACTGAAACGCTGTTGCAGAGACGGCTGGAACCCCTACCAGTTACTGGCAGCGCGTCTCCCTGCAGATGTAGCTTCACCCCTCTGAAAATCTCTCAGTAAGAGACTTACACAAATAATTAAGGTTGGCAAGGAGTGCCTAACGCTTTCTGGTCGCTGAAACGATCCTCTGCTCGAGTTTGACAGAGCCGAAATAATGAACGAGGGAAAAAAAGTTGAAAAGCAGATAAAATCTCTGAAAGCCCACCCCTCCGCCTGTCCTGGGCAATGTTATGCTGATAGCTGTCTGTGTCAGCAACAGGGTTTTGCAATCAAATTTGAAACAGTGCAGCTGAGGACAGCATTAATTTAGAGTTTGGAGCCAGTACTGCAGAAAACCTACAGGCCCAATCCAGAGCTGGCGTAAAACGGTGTAATCCTGCTGCTGCCAGGCTTGTGAACAGCAGCTGAGGATCTGGCCATAGCATCTTACACTCTCTCCCCCACAAGGGTTGGAGCAGCTCCTTGGAATCACTCTAGAGCCCATTAAAACAAAAGTAAGATACCTCCAATCATTATTACTCATTTTTATGGCCACGTTGTTCACAAATGACTGAATTTAGCTGTCAAATGTATAGAAAAGAAAAATAAAATCAAAGCATCAGCCATCTGCGCCCCAGAAAATGTTTATATTTTCATCGGTTGTTTATGGCAAGAAGGTCTCAGCTCCTTTGTTCCACATCATATTAGTTATTGCATGGGAAATGAGTGTTTTTCACTTCGCCATTTATAAGGCTTTTGCATTCCCTCTCTCGTGCATGCTCGCTCTCTCCCTATATGTATTTTTGGTCCATACGTCTCGGATTGACACATGGAATTGTGTTTGTTTTACTGGTTCTGTCTCTCTAATAGTTTTTCATTGCAAAGGGGATCCAATGTTCGTTATTTACTCTGCTTTCTCCCGGTGCCATTATTGCGAGCGCTCAGTTCAATCAATCCAATTGCCTGATAGCTATGAGGTTCCCTGACCTATTTGAGTGCGAAGGCAACAGGAGCGGGGAGAGCAACATCTCAGAGATGTTTGTAGAGGCCCAGCTCTTTGAAAGCTCACACACTTATCTGTGCTGTGGGTCAGGTCCTCAGCTGGAACCACCTGGCGTCCCTCCATGGAATGAGACGCGGAGCAGCTGCAGCATCCCGCAGCTGAGGACGTGGCCTCACAGGCTAAGATTTATCCTGGATCAGGGCTGGGAATTCCAGGAGTGCTTTGTGACTGGAGGGAGGAATCCACTCTCTCAATCATCTACCTTGAGGCATCTTAGCAGCCACTCGTTTTTCCAGCAAGGTTTAGTGACTGTGCTCAGAAACTCAGGCCCTTTCAGGGCCTCTCTTAAGCAGAGTGCCCCAAATCCAGTAGCCACTTAAGAAAGTCTTGGCCAAAAGGCATCAAGAATGAGGCACAGTTGTTGCAAGTAAGAGTTCCACTCCATCAGATCATGTAAACACATATTTAGCTCTAAGTGGATAAATAATCCCTCTGAAAGCCACCCACATCGAACGCTTTTCTAGATCTGGAGCTGTGTTTTGGGTGAGCATCGTATTTTTCCTCTTTCAAACTCCCCGAAGGAAAAGTGCAAGGAGAAGTTAAAATCCCAGTGACTGCCTCCACTTTCATCCCTGGCCTGATCTCATATTCTCTAACCTTACCTGGGAAAGTGCTGTAAACAGCGGGAGTGTAAATCTGCTGAGGTTACTCGGGCAAAGTAATATATGGTGCACCAGGGAGGCCTCCTCTGAAACGCAGAGCACCGTTGTGGGCTCCACGTTATTCAATAGATGCTGCAGGAGAAGGAAAGGAGAAATAAAGGGCATGCGAGGACCAAACAGCTGCATGATGGAGCCAGCACTGGTCTCTGCATCTCCCCAGAACGACAACGCCTCTGAGACGCTGCATATAACTTCCAGAGGGGACGCATTTACATACTCTTGCTCCACAGCACAAGGGTGTCTCACGTGCCCCCATCTCAGACAGCGAGTGGCCCCGTGGTTTGCAATAACCTCTAACAGGGATTTACATCAGCCCACATTTTCCCTCCTGTTTCATCCTTCAGAGCTGTACAGCACACTGGGGAGCACGGGGGGTAGCGCAGAGATACTGCAGGGCACTGCAGAATTGCAGTTTGCTGTGGTCAGAAGATACTTGGTCTCACGTTTCAGGCCTTCAGAAGCTAACACCATCCTGCCTGGAAGATGTTTGGATAGCCCTAACAAAATCTTTCCACAAAACACCCCCAAGCCCCTGCAGACCTATGCACTGGGACATCTCTTCAACTGAGGTCTCAGGAGAGCATCGCCTGCCCTGCAGGAGCGGAGGCTCAGCGGAAGGGAATGATCCACTGTCAGGAGGGCAAAACCAGGAACAGGGGATGTCACCGACACGAGGCTGGTGTCACCAGCGACACCGAGAAGATACGAAGGGTTGTCCCGCTCTTACACCACGCCAGAGGCAGCATGTGGTCACCAGCCTGCAGGCATGCGGAGTGAGAAATCCCTAGGAAAGCGAGTGAGGAAATGAATTCCAGGCAAGTGGCTCGGGCAGGGGGAGGGAAAGGGTGGAATGAGCGTCTCTCTTTTCAAGGCAGCTGGGCTTATTTTAATGGGCAAGGTCAGCAAAGAAATGACCAGGAAGAGAAATCGCTGCCATTACAAATCAGTCGCGATCTTGTATCAATTATTCCCTGCGCAGTTCCCTTGCCTTGGGCTGAAGCAAACATGGCCTAATCAGTTTTACATCTACGTTTAATTTTATTGGAAAGAGGAGCCAGCAATGCATCATGGGGCTGCTGTGTGACATGAAAGGTGACCCCTGCCAACTTAATGACACAATACATAACCCTTAATGAAGTCACTATCTTGTCCTTTTTTTGCTGTCTCAGCCTGATGATTTATGATGGCATCATTTTGCTTTGCCCTCTTTTCATTTCAGCTTGACAAAGTGGATGAAACAATTATCTTCGTTATTGGCCAGAGCAGTAGAAATGTGATCGTTGAGGATTTCTGCAGGTGGAGGGCCTCAGCTATGGATCAAGTGCATGGAAAAATACGCTTAGGAATTTTGGGGTTCCCCTCTTCTTTTCTCTCTCTCTCTGACCGTGGCCTCCTGAAGATGGATAGAGGATCCCAAAGAGCCTTGCAAAGCCCTCTATCACTGTGGCAAGAAGTCATTTCAAGAGAAAGAGATCTCTGGAGCAGCAGACAGGAGCAAGCTGGGAGGTGTCAGTACATTTCCTTTCTCAGCTTTTCCCCCTCTCCTCTCCATCCACACCTGTACTGGTAGGATATATACCCTGACAAAGGTTATCAGGCCTGTGTGCTGCTATGTGAAGGTATCCAGTGCTAATGGTGACTCTGTGTGTGCTTGTGCCTCCACATACCCAGATGTATGTATGTGTTTGTACCTGATTTTATGTATAATTAAAATCAGCATAAGCCTGTATGTAATCCTTCAGAGCTGAGTCTCCATGGTCACAACATTTTCTGGCTGCAAGTGCATTATAAACTGTTACTAATTGTAGCTTGATGCTTTTTTACCCATTTTTAGAGCAAACGGGTACCTTTTTTCCCTTGGTACCTACAGAGGTTGTATGATGGAAGCCTTCCTCCATTGACAAAGATGCAGATGGAAGCTGACGGCACAGTATTTCAGTCCTGCTAGGCAGAGATGACAAAGTGCCCTCGCTAGCCATATGCTTGATGGCACTTGGAACTGCCACAGCAATATTTTTGGCTGGTGCTGCTCAGGGTCTGATGTGGCTGTTGCTGTTTACTTAGTTTCTCCTCTACACCGAGATGATTCAGGATGACTGTGAGCAGACCTTCGTAGCAATACTTAGGCACATGAACAAATTGCTGCAATTCCTCACTGGTTTTAAGAGACAAAAAAGACAGACTCAGCTATTCCTATCACATCCTTTGCCTGCACAGGGCTGCTCCTTGCAGTGCCTTTCCCAAGTCCCGAGCACAACCATTCCTCTCGTCCACAAGCTGACGGAAGCCCTCCTTCCACATTTCACCAGTGAGGTTGAGCCTAAGGTTCAAGGCCAGGCTGGACAGGGCTGTGAGCAACCTGATCTGGTTAGTGGTGTCCCTGCTCCTGCAGGGGGGTTGGGCTGGATGACCTCTAGGGGTCCCTTCCAACCCAAACCATTCTATGATTCTATGATTCTAAGAGTTTTCTGCTCCGTCTTACACTACTCAGCTGCCCCAACTGCCCAGTCATGAGCTGCTGGAGAACCCTCTGTCAGCAGAGCTGGAATTCAAACGTCGTTCCAACACTTGAACACAGCACTCGGCCAACTCAATCACACTGCCTTGCTCCTCGCTATGGATTTACATATTCGAAAGACTACCTTTTTAAGCCACACTTTTGATGTTTTTGGAAATAGTAGTCAGAAGCCTTCCAGGATTTTACAATCCCTTCTTCAGCCTTCTCGTATTCTTACAGGCACCCTTGTAGGTCAAGACTTCTGTACAGTGAACCAGTTAGGCTACCTCTAATTAAGTTATTCTGCCTCATTCCTGACTAATATAAAACATGCTTATCAACCCAGATTCTGCATTAGGGCTCCATCCTCCTCCTCACAAGGAAGGCTTTCTCTCCACACTGTGACCTGAGCAGGGTTTCTCAGGGAGGGTGGGGAAGGAATGAGAAGATAAATGTAGTTTGGCAGGACATTAAGGGAAACCACAATATTGCCTTGTAATGCAGCTCCTATCTGATCAGCAGAGTCAAATGTGGTGCCGGAGTTATGTCTCGTAGGAAGTGGAACCAGCCGCCCCCGTCAAACTGATTGCCGAGATCTTCCCTGAGATACTCCTTCTGTCTGTCAGCGATACCAGCTGCTGAGGAATTCCCAGCATGTGCTGCAAGTGACCCCAACCGAGCTAACGCAGACCCTTCTCCCGTCCCCATCCCTCAGGCTCCTCTCCCTCCCTCCAGCCTCCTCCCGGGGGCTGCAGCCACACGGCGGGGAGGGGGACAGCCTCATTGGCACTGATGTGCGCGCTGGGCTTTTGTAGCATGTCAGGGCCTGAGAAAACATGGCCTGGCTTATCTTGGTGAGTAGAGGATGTGGGAGGGGGATATGACTATTGCCTTCTATTACAGTGAAAGAAAAAGCTACCGCTCTTGAATTGCTCCTTTACTTTCCTAACACCTCCCTTCTGCCCTCGCAGGAGGCATTTCCTGCTCTTCTTGGCAGTTTGGACAGCATCCTAGGAATTCCATTCACATGGAAGGTGGTAAATGTGATGCGTTGGCAGAAAACATAGGCAGCAGTAGCCTCTACTACTTTCAGGATGATCTGCAAAAATTTAACTAATTAATTCTCAGAGCCATCCTGTAAATTACATAGGTACGAATGCCACTGAAAAGGGGAAGGCCGAGGTCACCGAGCTCCAGGGCCTCAGCTGTTCCCAACACCACGGGGTGCTGGACGTGGTCAAGCCCAGCTGCACCCCCCTTTAGTGGCAGGAGCTACAGCCCGCAGCGACACGGCTACAACCCTCTTTAGATTCAGATACACCAGAGAGAGAAGAGAAGGCTCTCCGGAGTGACTCCTCTACCATCAGGATAATTACAGCCAAGATTAGAGCTGGTTGGAAAATAGCAGCATTTTACAAATGAAGGAACAACTAACTGTAGGGTAATTTAATCATAATGAATGGGAAGGCACCGCTCAATGAGTAGCTGCATGCGGGCCTGGTTGTGGTTCGAGCAGCCGAGGGTGATGTATAGTGCCTGTTTTCTAACCCCCTCTCTTTATATGCCCATTCTTTCTCATGTCCTTGCTCTAAGAGGTTTTACAGGTTTTACATCATGGTCCTTGCTATGGTATCCAAGGGTATTTAACTGCCACAGTTTGATACATAGGCTCTGGATTTGGGAACAAATAGCAGCGAACCCTTCTCCGGGAAGGGTGCGCTTTTTCTGATGGACCGAGTGCTCTAAGGGTTAACGCATCCTTCCGCTTTGCTTGCCTTTAGTTCCACTGCCAAAAACCCTGCTCGTTCGTCTGCTGCGCTTCCTCCGCGTGTCAGCAAAGGAAATCCGTAATCTCCCAGCTACAGATTTGGGGAACTTTGACATCCCCTAATGAGGTAAACACATTACTGTCATGTACAAACAAACAGCAACAAATTAGCAGCTGACACGTGAGGAAGCCATGGCACAGCAACACGCGGCACTCTTTACAGGCAATTAAGGCTGCCTGTGCTGACTGCTCACGTGCCAGCCGGGTCTCGTCCCGCGCTCCCTGCCCCAGCCCCGTGGCCTTACTGGCCATTCTCCATCTGCCTCTTCCTCATGGGGTTTCTTCCTCCTCTGCCATCTGAGCGCCCTGTTGGCAACTGGGTGTGATACAGGGTATGGTCAGGCGCAACACAAGAAGCTGCTGGTAGAATTGGGAAAAATGACCTCAATATTCGCGGCTGCTGACTGCAAGGAGCTGGCAGGGTCGCTGCACGTTTTGTTATGACTTCCCTGAGCATCCAGTACGGGCTGCTATCAGAGACAGGATGCTGAGCTGGGCGACCCTCAGCTTGACCCTGTGGGATTGCTTTTATTCTCCAAATGGGAATGTGTCTGACCCTGGGAGGAAGGATTGCGGCAGTCTGGCAGAGAAGATTATTTGCTTTAGATCTCTTTCAGAAACCAGTTTCTTGCAGTATCACCTGTAAAGATCCCAGGGTCTTTACTTCTAGTCCCTGGCTTGAGGTCCTATCCCAGGAAATGGGCTCAGTAGCCTAAACAAGATAGGAAGGGGACACCGAGCTGGTAAAGAGAGACAGACATTTGACTTTTATTTTAGCAAAAGCCATCTCTATTAAGCGAGAGCCAGGGCAACAGGCCCATGGTCAAAGGGCTTTATTATTATAATTGCTTTGCAAGGGTGAAAGCCTATGGATAAGAATCCAAATCAGTCATCGCTCGGAATAATAATCATGAAAAAAGATAAATAAATAAAGGTAGGATCCAGCCAAAAAAGGAGCTCACATTATCAGCCAATAAACCAATAATCCATTAGTGACCAAGGTTGCTGAATAATATAGTACTTTCACAGTACCCATAATTTATACTGCAGACTGGAGAATAGACACGATTATTAGAGTGAGGGCTACTGGATGACACATGATGCATGACCGCGCGGCATTGATCTTCACACAACAGGAAGGTGTCTAGACTGGGAGATGTATGGCCGTGCGATTCAGAGCAGGGCATATTTCATGCGGGGCCTAATGGAGTAGTGGAGGCCGTGATGGATGACTTGCCTAGTTTCAGTAGCAGCGCAGTTATAGCAGTGCTAATGCGTGACCTCTCCCGCTCCCTGCGTCCTTCATTCAGTCAGGGTGACCTCATTTAAAGGGATGGAAAATGAGAGGCGCAGAGTACAAGGGGGAGGGAAGAAGGGGGAGAGAGGGGAGGAGAAGAAGAGAGAATAAGAAAAATAAAAGATAAGGAGAGGGCGTGATGTAAATGAACAATCTCTCGTGAGCTTCTACTCTGCTTCAGGCTCACTCCACCACTGCAGTGGCACGGGCTGTTATGGGACTGATTCTGCTCCTGTTTGGACAGGGTTACTCCTGATTTACACAAGTGCTACTGAGAGCCCAGTAAGGCCCCTGTGGTGCAAGTCTCAGCTTTGCTCAGGCTCCCAGAGCTCGTGGGACTGGGCCAGCAGCCCCTGCTCCTTGTGGTGTGGTACGTTCCTCCTGGCTCCAGCGCTGGCCAGGCAGCACCCAAAAACCTCCCATGATCTGGTAAGTTATGGGTGCAGCGTTATTGCTGCAAGGTGCCCACCTGGTCTCTCCACCAGAAACTGCCCCAGAGCTAGGAAGAGCTCCGAAAGAGCTCCTGGCCATCAGTGCTTTTCAGCCTAGGGCAACAAACTAACCCCAAACTAGCACTGTATTCAGTCTTGTGGCAGGCCTGATTCCTGTTGCGTGATAAATATGATAAATAGATCCAGAGAGTGGGTGCCTAGTCCCCTTTTTAAGGCCCTCCACCTTTGCATCGGAACCCCCATCTCCTCTTCATTCCTCCCTCCATCTGACACTCAGCCACCAACCTCCTCTTCCAGGGAGAGGCAGGGGAAACTGAGCAAGCAATGTGCAACACCCAAAAACCCCCAAATGTACAATAAATCTAAGATATGCAAGTGGGATCAAAATTAATCAATGGCAGTAGCTCTAAAAAAACGGAAACAAATTAAAACAGAATCCCACCATGAATTTTTAAAATAGATCAGATTTGTTTTTAAGTGAAGCATTCGAACTTAGCCACAGAGCATAGCAGGCAGTACTGTCAAACATGTTACAGAAACAGCCCAGCCACCTGGCAAAGCTCACACGGACTGATCGAAGCCAGAGCACCTGCTGACCTGCATAGAAAAAGGCTGGGTTTGCTCAGTGCACGCCAGGATGGAGGAGGAGGATGGAAGGAAAATGTGACTCTCTAGGCAGAGCTGGAACAACATTTTGCTTTCCCTCGGGACGCTTGGGAAGGACCGCTCAAACGCTGATCTGAGGCCCCTGTCTGCTTAGAAAGGTTACTGCAGCCGCATCAGTGTGCCTAACCTGGAGGAATTTTACTCCAAACCCCAGTACGTTTTATGAGCTTGGGAGACACCAGCAGCAGCAGGACCCAGCCATTCCCGTGCACCACGCTGACTGCCGGGACCTGGCTTCCAGAAGAACCCTGTATGGATCATCAGAGGAATGGGGGGGTGTGTTGGTTTGGGTTTGGTTTGGTTGGTTTTTGTTTGTTTGATGTTTTGGTTTTTTTAAACTTCCAGGAATGTCTTTAAGGAAAACAGAAACAGGTATTTTTATGGCATTTTGACATATTTTCGCATCCAACACCACCACTTTTTGATGGAAACTACTATATTCATCTGTTGGTAAGAAAGATACCCAGGCTGATAAAACACCACACCCAAGAGCTCTAAACTGATTTGTCTCGCCGGCAGACCCCAGCGCGGAGCCCAGCTCCACCACATGCAGCACAGCCTTGGCCTGCAGCTAAACCTGACTACAGCAGAGAATTTATCAGCCATCTCCCTCCCTTCAGCCCTGAGCTGGATGCTCACGGCCTCTTCTGTGATGAATTCTGTGCTTTGGTAATGAATCCTGCAGGGTCCCTAAAGGTTAAATAAAATGATCTGCTAAAGTTGAAAACTGAATTGATAAAAAGGAACTGTTTGCTTTCTCCCTACTATTTTGAGTCTACCTTCCTTCTCGCTCCTTCATTGTTTCAGTTACCCTGGATTAGTGCCCAGGACTGTTGTCAGCCAGTGTGTCTGTACAGAGAAGAGACAGTCTCCGCCCCAAAGAACTTGCAAGCTTAATAGTGAAGACAGATGGATAAAAGGCAAGATTATTATTGCTGCTCAGAAGTAGGAAACTAAAGCCCATAGAGCATACATCACTGCTTGCAGCCACGAGGGAAAGGCCGGAGCAGAACCAGGAGCTAAGCCACGGGCTCCTGGGGCTTTAAACACAAGAGCATCCTTCCTCCTCTGAACAGCCAGCACTCAAACTGGGCCGTGCAAGAGGTTACGGGCAGATGGAAATGTTCGTTAGGTCCTTGGGGCGCCTTTCAAGTGACTCTTCCTGTGTCTGCCCTGACCCCTAAACTGCCCGAATCCCGTATCAGCGCACACCCTTCTAGGATCACAGCAGCTCCTGTAATGCTGCTCACTGCCCACTACAACAGCTGTGCATCTCCCTTCCCCAAAAAACCACGTACGAATGCACACCTACCCCCCGCTATGTTTCTTCCCCTCCACGTAAGGGCTCTAACTCCCCGAGCTGCCTGGAAAGAGAAAGAGAGAATGGCCATTTACTGTGTTTCCTTTACCATCTGGGCTTATTAAAAACTGCGCAGCAAATTAAAAATAGGTGGGAACAAAGATGGGGGAATGACATAAAGGGTTGCAGAAAATTCTCTGTGTACTTTTAAAAGCTGGAATTGCCATATGGACTGGCAGAGAGACATGTTTTACATTTCCACTGGTACATGACTGACATCATTTAGCATTAACTTCTATTTGAATAAAATGGTAGTAGACATTTAGGTAATATTACAGGGCAATAAATGTTTTAAAGAGCCTTGGGGGGATGCTCTTGAAACACAGTCCAGACCAGAACTCTAAAAATATGTCTTAATATATATTAACCTCTTTTAGGACTTTTGGCTCTCAAACAAATAATGGAGGACAGAGAGGGTTTTTTTTTCCCCCCTCCCCTTTTACTCTTTGAATTAAGAGTCCCTGGCTATATTTTTTCCCTTTTTCCTCTTTAGCTGTGCTGGGAAGAACATGAGGGAATGTAGTTAAAATTCAAAAAGGTTCCCCTTTATCATTACCATGAATCAACACAATAAATGAGCCCCTTCAGAGCACGGTAATAAGAATTTGATAAATCATCAGCCAAAAATTAACTAGATGTCAAAACAATCTTTGGGAAGTGTGATGGATTAGGGGCGATAGTGGCAATTAATCTCCCAGCATGAGTTCACAGGAGAGACTGAATGCTGGGAGATGGATAGGGGGGAGACCAAGGCCTCACAAGGTCAGGACACTGCGGAAAGGAACGAGAGAGGGAGAGACGGAGAGAAGAAGAAAAAAATTCCACTGAGTCGGCAATACCCAGGCCCCCGGCAGCCGAGGTAGAGGTCAGTCACATGCCTTTGAAAACCTTTCTGTCTCCAGCTGCTCTCTGTGATGAGGCAAGCACTTTTCTGCTCCTGCTAATAAATGCCACAAGCCAGCTCATGGGGTACAACACATGGCTGGAGAGAGCCGGCGACCAAGGCAGGCTTCATTCGCAGGGCTGCACGCCTTTGTAAACAGTACCGGGGGCGGCTGGAGGTGGCAGGATGCCGGAGGGGAGTGGAGGGAGACAAATCCTTCTCTAATGTGTGAATTCATCCATACAAGGCCCGGCAGTGGGTGCGCGTGGCTTGACTAATTCCACCTGAGCACAGGAGGGGAGAGTGCAGGAGGAAAGCGCCGCTGCAGTCATAAATCCCCGTCCAGCTGGCAAACCCGCTGCCTCAGTCTCTTCCACCTCGCACGAAGGGCCGCAGCCCCGCCAGAAGCAGCAGAGGCAGCTGCGGGCTGGGGCAGTGCTCCCCGCCCCAGCACCAGTCCGGCCGCATCTCCCACTGCTGGGCTGGGGTCCACCAGACCCCTCTGACCACACCACGGAGAGGGTTGCAGTGGCACAGCTGGGCCACTCTGCCTGGTCCCTGCTGGGTACCTCGGTGGAGGAAGCAAACAGCGAGGTCCCTAGCTCTGGGCGTGCAAGCATTAGGAAGAAACCCTTCACTGGACAGGCGGCGGTCAGGGGGAGCGATTCTGCTGCCCACCACCTCCTGCAATGCAGCAGGCGAGCTGGGCCAGCGCAGGTGTCAGCTACCACAGCCTCACCGGCCTCCACTGAGTGCTGGCGGGTCCCACGAGAGGTGTTGGCTACCAAATGAATCACAGAGCTTCAGGCTGGAAGGAGAACAGTTCACGCAGTTGCAAAAATCTCAAATAAGTGATGTAGAAAACCTGCCAGGCTCAGACTGGCCCTCCAGAGCTCCCAGAAAGGACTTTACACTGATGTTATGCATAAAACAGTCATAATCCATGATCTTTTTGCAGCCTCAAAGACAACCTCACAAATAGCAATGGTCTGTAAGCCTTTTCATGGCACCTACATGATGGCTTTGCCTGGGGATGAAGGAGGAGGAGCAGGGTGAGCGTTTAAGCCCTGCTCCTCCAGCGCAGCCTTTGACATGCAGGATGGCTGCGACAGAGCAGAGCATCTCCATATGCCTCAGTTTCCCTTGGTTTGCAGTGCAGGTGATTATACCAACGCAGCAGTTTGCCACTGCATGAAGTTTGATCCGTCAGGGTTGGGAAGCATCCTGGGACACCCAGAGGAAAAGGCGAGAGGATTATATACCGTGTTAACAAGATCAGCCTTGCAGAGATGCACTGTTTCTCCCCCACAGCTCCCAGGATTAATTTCTTAAAATCCTGCACATCCCTCCTTCCCCTCCCTCCCACTCTGGGTAAGTGATTATCTTTACCTGCGCTGCTTACTTTTGCATCTCATATCCTAACAGCATCACAGGCTCCCAGCTCAAGTGAAACATTGTACGAACGAAAATATCCACCGTGAGTCAGCCGCTGCTCCGCTATTTTGCTGCCCCAGGCGATTGCTTGCTCTGCTGCTGTTGCGTAGCCAACCTAGCGCAGCAGCTACTCCCTGCTCTCCTCTCCCCTTATGTCCAGCCCTTGGTAATTACGCGTACAACAGCATCTCTGCTCTGAGCATGGATCTGTGCTGGCAGGACATTGTGACCAGCGTCAGCTGGGCCAGATCCAGCAATTATGTGCACAAGGGGTGGTGGCATTCACTGCCAGTCTTGCCCGATTTATGCTCTTCCTTCTTTGCACAAAATCTGTCACCTGGAATCCTTTGCAATCCAAACAGGAGAAAAAAAAAAAAGGAGCAATGAAAGAAAATAAGAAGTCAGGCAATCACCTGGCAGGGCTTCTGCTGGCTTCTCACACTTTGCACCAGGCCTCGGGGCATGGAGCTCCCAGTGACATTTCTCCCAGCAAACCAAGAGCCTGACACCTACTCAGGATCGCACCGGCCAGTCAGGGAGACGCTGGGGACACGGACAAGCCTGCAGCTGGCTTTTTTCGGAGTGACAGCGACCACAAGAAAATAAATAATTGGCCTAGGTCCTCTGCAGCCACACTGCTGTGGTTCTCAGTTTCATCACTCTGAGGCTGCAATCCTTCCCCGAGCTGTTCAGCATCTCTCCTCACATTTTCACTGCTGGAGCACTGTTGGCTTTGATACACACTGTGCTCTTCCCCTCAAGCGACAAGGAACAAATGTTCATGCAACACAGAAAGTGCCCGTGGGGTGAGGAAGGAGAAGCCTAAGACTTACTGAAAAGGTCTGCGGCTGCTTGCTTTCACCACTGGCTACCCCCCGGCTCCAAGCAGGGTAAGAGGAGCAGGAAGCAGCAGCCAGGAACAGTGTTTGGCTCACCAAAGGTTCCTCTCCTCCACCATCACCCTGGCTCACACTGACACCAACTGAGAAAAGGACAGACTGGCTTTGCTGCCGACAACCCAAGGGCCTCCAAGGATGAAAAGGAATGCAAGATCTGGGCAGAGCATCTGGCAGCAGGGAGGAGCTCTGCACAGTCCTGATAGCTCCAGTCATGACCTGAAAGCCTCTCAAATGGGATAGTAGCACATGCAAGTGATATTTTGAACCTGAGTTGTAAAAGTGGAGCTTGGAAGTAGAAGTGATTGTGAAGTGAAACCAAAAGTGGGAGCACCAGCGAAGCAGAATCTGACAGGCAGCGTGAGCTGTGCTCCAGCAAGCTGTTAGCTCTCCTGTCGCATCTCGCTAGAGGTGCTGTTTATGGACTGAGAAGATAAAGACTCAAGATGCAGCCGTGGCCATACTGCTGTCAAACTTAGCCTGTTTGCATTGGCATGGCATGGAGATTCAATTATGCTGGAGACTCCACTACAGTGGATACTCTACAAGCACAATGCAAGATGCATTCCTTTCCCTGAAGAAATTAAAGTCCACAACAGGTCGCAAACATTGGCAATGGCAATTTCTACTCTTTGCTTAGATGCCTCAGGGCCAAATACTGTTATCACTACTGGAGGGTATGGGGTCAACCCACTGGAGTAGAGGGAATTAATTCAGATTTAGACATTGCAAATAAATGGGTTGCTTGAAACAGAGGTGGCACGGCAACCTGGCTTAGACGGAGCATCACTCCTTGCTCGCAATGCACAACCCAACATACTCGGCAGCTGTCTCGGGGATGTCGCAACGAGGAAGTCATTGGCTTCTCCATTAAGATAAAGCAAAATACTTGCTGCAGACACCTGAACGTACACATCCAGCTCGGTAATGTCTGCCACTATATCTGATAGCCATTTATTTACTGAAGTAGGGCTAGCTCAGAAGCATTGTGTAGTTTTCCCCTCCCTACCTAATTTCAATGCTATGTTAATAAAAACTCAGTTACAGAAAAGGACTCGCTCGTTATTACTCATTGTTAGAGACGAAGGATAAGCCTTCATTAGCTCTGATTGCTTTGCTCCTGCGTATTCATACTGTTGATAACACCTTTCTTAAATATTTGCATCCTTAAGAAGCAGCTTTTTTTTTTTTTTTTTTTTTTTTAATCTTATTGCATCTTTCATGATTTTCCCTGGGTTGCTCATACAGTTTTGTGGAAGAGACAAATGCCTGGCAAATGTTCGGATACTGCTGGCTGCTTGGCACACGTCAATGTCAGAAAGATTTCTGGCGGGGGGGGAAAAAAAAGAACCCCCTCACCCAGCTGGAATGCTTTCCCAGAATGCCTGCCTCTTCTCAAGACAGACAAGGCTTGGATGGAACAGATGTTTCCACCCAAAAGCAGATGTGAAGATGTTACTTTCCCAGGGAGGAAATGTGGTGGGGTTTATTATTAACCAACAGTCCCCATATGACAGCTTCCCTTGACCAACAGTTGGAAAATCTGGAAAAAAACACAGCCCTCTAATCCAAGTGGTGGCAGGAAATAGCCAGCCCTGACGGACTCCGTTGATTTATTATTATTAATTACAACCCGGAAATGACCAACAACATCTGGGAGAGCCAAATGTGGAAGAGAAAGCAAGCTTGAGCAAAGGGGCCAAATTTTTTATTCCATGATGGCCTTAGCATACTGCTGAAGGTCAGGAAAAGCAGCTGCAGTCAGAGCAGCCTCTCTAAGACAGCAGAAAGGTCCAGCAGCGCAGTGGCCAACAGAGCGAGGGGGACTGACACAACACGGAGCCGTCCCGTACCACACATGGAGCGCGACGAGGAGCAAGTGACAGCCCTGAAACGAGAAGCACTGGAGCTGTACGGGCACAACGCCGAGCCTCAGGAAACCGGGCCTGTTAAAGACAGACTGGCGCTGTGTCACACCGAGGGCCCGGACCAGTTTCCCCACGCAGCACTAAATGGCACCACACGCATATGGCCCAGCTGGCCAGCAGATCCCTGCAGCACCGCAGCTACACGACAGTAACGCGCTGTAAATGACCTGATGGAAAACAGGCGATAGGAAGAGGAGAAAGTTCAGACCAAACCCCAAACCAAACGCAGCAAATAAGAACAGAAATCCATTAGAGAAACAATAGCAAAGTATTTCAATGAAAGAACAAAAAGCAAAATAGATTTTCAAAACGTAAAACGTTTGAAAAATGACCCGATCTCCAGCGATGGGAAGGTACAACAGACAGCTCTGTAACTAGGTCCAGAAAGCTTAATGAAGTGTGGTTACCAGTTTGGAACTGGAACAAAATAAACCAACAGTTCACAGAAGGCTGATCAAAAGCAAGTGAGTCTGTGGCAGGTAACAAACAGACGTGCGCACATTGGTTTACAGCTGCATGGAAGGAGGAACTGTGAACAGTGTTTAAAGCACGAGCGGCCTCCGCGAGCCCGGTGTCAGCACGGGAGCAGCATCCCTGGTTACTCAGGCTGCCGCCCCGCTTGTATCACCAGCCTGGGTCTCTCATTCCTCACCCTGCCCACGGCGGCTGCAGATGCTCTGCTCTGCTCTGCTCGGAAAGCACCGTGCTCCGTGCCCGACACCAGCACGTGGGTGTGAAGGGGAGCCGCGGTCGTTATTGGAGCAAACAGGGTATCCAGCTACTCAAAATTTGGCAGGTGCACACATATTTTGCTGAACTGAGAGGCCGGTTCAGCTTTAGTAAAAGCTTGGGATTTCTTTAGTCCTTTTACTCTACAGAACTTAGACACTTCCAGATTTTAAAACAAACATTGAATCAACCATTGCCACTACTAGCCTAAAATAAGACATTCTCTGCCTCGCTGTTGACAGCCCCACCTAAGGACACATGGGCGCCTTCCCACCAGGTACGGGAGAGCGCAGGCTCCCCGACACGCTCACGTGCCAGCTGTGGTTAACCCACAACCTGAGAAACATCTGTTTATATTTTCAGAGCAGTATTAACATTGTCAGACCATGGCAAATCTGCTTAATTTTAATAGACACATGTATAATACACAAGCCAAAATACACTTAAAATGGGACATGTCAGAAAATAAACAACTATTAACTAATGAAATGGAAGGGAAGTCAGTTCTTGCACTTTCTCTCCCACACACATCCCCTGCAGTCACAGCTCAGTCATCTCCTCCTCGTGACTCCCCACTAAAGCCTCACACCCAAGAACTTTTACAGGAAAATACAGACGCCTCTCCTAAGCGTGCTGGGGTAGCATGGGAGGGAGCGCAGGGGAACAGCGGGGCCTCTGCCGGCGTTTGTGTTTTCAGCATCGGAGCAGCGCTGCTCTAATGGCCAGGACATCAGCGCTTTTCTAAGGAAGCTTTAAAAAAAAGCCCAACATGGATGTGAAAAATCAGCCTCACCAACACACCTACAGACCAGTCCTGGCTCAGAGACAAGAGAGCACCGCTTGGAAGGCACGGGCTGCAGGAGGCATTACAAGGGCCGACTTTCAGTCGCACTGTTTGTGCTAGTTACACCGAGGAAGCTTAAACAGAGGGACTGGAACCTAGGTTCACTTTAAAGCTCTTTTCCCATGTTAAAACAGGGGGAAAGTTGCGCACCAGACATCTCCTGTCTCTGAGCGTGCCACTGGACAAGTTTTCAAAGTCTGTTGCAAAAAAAAAATCCACGTTCAATTCTTTCCAAGTATTGCGTGCGACTGCTGCGATCTCGGCATGGGCCTGGCTGTGCCAGCCACTATTCCCGATGTTGCTCGGGTGCCTCCGGGCAGTGCCGAATCCAGCACCGCTCAGCTGGCAGCGCCATTTATCTTCAAAAGAGCCCCTGAGGCGGGAGGTGCTGCTTCAAGGTGGGGAGAGGGCAGATCCTTTTGGACCGGGAACACGCGTGGTTTGCCTTTCCCAAATCTGATCCTTCCAGCTTACCATGGAGCACACCTCTCCCTGGGGGAAGACACTGCTAACGTCTACTTTAGCATCTTCCAGCAAAACACCACCTCTCGGCTTCCCAGGACGGTCATAGTCCCACGCACTTCACTCCCAGAAACTCTAAGTGAAAAAACTGCCTGATGTTAAGGATGACTGCATTTTCTTCGGGGGTTTTACAGTTCATTCTTAAAGGGGAGTAACAGTCCCATCCTTAGATTCACCATGCCCTCTCTACTTCTACAGATATACTTGTAGAAATGGAACCCGAATGGGTTATTTCCACCCCTGCCCTTTTCCTTAATTTATTTGGTAAGGTATATACTGCAAAACCCAACTGCACGGAGGTGAAGAGAAGTGCCCCATAATTGAGAACAATATCTCCAAGGGGCTTTTCCAATGAGGTGCAGATTTCTCTGGCATACATTTTCAGAGCTGAAGTCAGTATAATGAAGTCCAGAACTTTTAGGTTTCCCCTTTAATATATCCATCATGTCTAGATCCATTATTGACATGTTGACTTTCTTGTTTCTGATTTAAGCTGCCAGACTCAGTAAAATTGCCTTGACAGCTTTAGCATTTGTGGCAGAACACTGACATGATGTTACTTACAGCTAATTAAAGTTGAGAGCATAATAAACAATCCTGGGATCCTAGCAACCTAATTTCCCCGGGTATTGAGTTTGCTGGATCTTGACCTGAGTTCTTTGAAGCTCCAGTGAATTCTGAGACCGACCTCCCTGCTCTGTGGATGCTGGCTTTGGAAATCAGAGTGTCTTGTGTCCCGGTTGGATAACACCAAGAACACATGGG
This sequence comes from Egretta garzetta, assembly GCF_000687185.1. Classification (NCBI taxonomy): domain Eukaryota; kingdom Metazoa; phylum Chordata; class Aves; order Pelecaniformes; family Ardeidae; genus Egretta; species Egretta garzetta. The sequence continues at coordinate 370,879 of NW_009259988.1, forward strand.
CCCAGCCTGTCCGGGGAAATGGTGAGTGATGGGGAGAGACAGGGATGGGTAACTGGCGAGGGAATGGGAAACTGTGATATGCTGGAAATGGGCTTTCGAAGGCAATTTCACTGAGGAGAAACGGGCCAATGGGTTATAGCTAATTAGCAACAGGATGAAAGCAAGCAAAAGAAAATTTAGACTGATTACCAGGAAATCTTTCCCACTGGTGAGCTCTGTTAGACTGCAAAATACTTTCTCAAGGGAAGCAGTGCGAACCACATTGCTGGAGTCATTTAGAACTGGCTGGACAAAGCGAGTGCTGGGAAAGGCAGGCATTTGGGGTAGGGCGTGAGCATGAACAAGGTGACCTCACAGAAGCAGATTTTCTATTCCTAGTCCACAAGGTCTTGGAAACTTTAACTGCATCGGTTCAATTCTCTTTTCCTCTCCCGTGCCATCTCAAACCCAGCCTGTTTTACACAGAAGCGCCTATCACAGTAGGAAATTACATACTCACAAAATAGAAAGATCAGTTCAGTCAAGGGCAAAATTTCACTTCTTCTTCTGATGAACATGTTTTTGTTATTTATTTTGTTTTAACAACAAAAGAATAAAACTTGCCATACTCAAATCAGATTCTTAGAGCTGACTCAGCCAGAAAAATCAGCATTTTTTCTCGTCTGCAGTGAATCAAAAATCACCACTCACTTGTGCAGAATCAACTGAAATTTGAGGTGAATTAAATCCAAAATCTCCCTCTGTTCCTACAAGTGACTGACATGCCTTCTTTATTGCCAGTTTCTTGAGTGCTATTGGACCGATTTCTCCCACTTCCACTGTATCTCCTCATTCTGCAAAGTAGGGCAACAACAACATTTCACACCTCTTTTGCAAAGACTTAAATGCAGTGCAAGCGACACCCTCCCTGTGAGTCGAGCCACTGTAAGTCATTAGAGCGAACAAAAGTTACCTTGTATTAAGTTAAAAGTCAATTAAAAAATGTTCTAGTTCAAGCACGTTAATTTGCATTTGTGCATAGGAAGAAGAGCAACTGCTGAAGCCACAGCAGGATGATGGTGCACCTGACATGTCAACAGATAATTTTTAACTGATTTAGTAAACCAGTACAAAGGCTGTGCTGGTGCTCTTCATCTCTTAATTCAGCTTAAAATATCCTGAAACTGAACCTCATGTTCACACACTGGTTTACTGCATTTAGAGTGGCTTCAAGACCACTATTGTTAAAAAGGCAAAACTTCTGGGCACAGACAAGACCCTGGAGGTGAACCAAAGCACGTGGGTATTGTAAGAGAAAGGATCTTTGAGTCCAAGTCATCGCTTGCAGTGCCCTGGTGCATGTGTGGTAACTCCAGGGACGCCAAGAACTTAACTCATCTCCATGGAACCGCTCCAAGTTTGCACTCATAGGACAGAAATTGTATTTTACAGTTTGGAGGATGCTGAACTGTGTCTGGATTTTGCAGATCACCTCTGTTCTTCACTTCCACACTGCCTCTGCAGGGCAGGCTTACTGCAGCATGTGCTTCTCCGTGGGCTGCACCTGAGCAGAGGGGGTAAGAGAACCACACTGCATGTGGCTTCAGGCTGGAGGCCTGGAGGATGAAGTCTGTAAAAGCAAGATAATAAATAGCCCCAACCTTAGGTCCACCCCTAAAGGTTATTTACGAGAAGGGAGTCTGTACTGAGCACCACAGCTGGGTTTCTGGGCAGAGCCATGCATAGGAAGAAAGCAGAGAGTAATTATTGACCAAGTGAAGTGAAAAGCTTTGGGGTTAATATGTCTCAAGGCAGAACATCTCCCTGGGCCTCCTGTAAAGACCAATTACATCACCCCCGAATGGTACTCGCTGGCTTGTTACTTCATTGCTTGGGGAGGCGGGGGGGGGAATGGAATTAATAACACGGGCCTGGACATCCTGCCTCCTCCTGACTGGTGCTGGCATGAAGCAGGGAGGGGAGCTTAACTACCTGACAAACTTGGCTTGAAGCAGCCACGGCTATGCAAGCGCTGCAGGGGGAAGCCTTTCTCAAAGGTGACAGCGGGACCTAGGAAGAAAAGGCAGTGCAGGAGGAACGCCTCTCTGCTCCTGAGAAATGAGGTGTGCATCCAGCCTCCCACCCTGTCCTTCCCCAGGAGCCAGGGAAGGCAGCAGGGGCTGGGCCTGAGGCTGGAGGTGCAGAAGAGAACTGCTCGCAGCGTTCACTCCCTTTCAAATTTCATTTCCCATTTTAGTCCTCCCCATTTCCCAGTGTTTCATAAACACTGGGCTTCATTTCAGTTTGCTGGCGGCACACAGCCCTTTTTAGCAGGCAGGTATAGACAGAACGGATGGTAGAGGGGCAGCAAAGGAAAAGGAGCATTCACATTTCCCAAAGCCTATGCCAAAATCCCAAATTTCCCAAATCCTCGTGGCCCGCACCCTTCCCTGTCTCCAGAGCAGTTAATGCAGCAAATCCACTCAATTCACTGCAGGGGAAAAAAAAAAAAAACCAACCAAAAAACCCAGCTCATGGATGAGGGACACTGCAAAAGCAGCATTTCCTCCCTTTTGTCTTGGCTGGGGCTGTTTTCAGTTCCTGATTGTTCAGCCTCTTTATTCCTCACTTTCAGACGCCTGTTCATTTCCAGCTGGGCTGTATGTGTGCTTCAGAGATCCAGTGGGAAAGGTGGTGCGCAGTGACCCCCAGTCATTAATCAAGCTGCCTAAGCCGGGGCCTTTTCACAGCCAGAGCCTGATTATTGGCTCTTGGGAGCTGCGTAATAAAATGACAAGGGGAGTGAGTCTATTTCCTGCCGCCAAACTGCTGACATTAATTCACACCGGGGGGCTCGGGGAAGGCAGCGGGAGGGAGAGAGCAGGGAAAGGGAATCTATCTGGGCAAGCGAACACCGCAGGACCTGCGTGCTGCTACCCGGGTGCGGGTGCGGACAGACGTGTAGCAGCACAGAGGTGTTCACGCATGCACTAACTGCCCGACGTAGCGGAGTAGAGCAATTTGGAGAAAAATATGTTTTTACAAAATACTAGGCATTTTGGGACCAAAACCAGGATCCAACTCTTGATCCTCCATTACTTCAGAGGTCCAGATCCAGTCTGCAGCCACGTGCTTTATCTGGACTGATATGCACACTACTACATCTAAAAAGCTCAGGTTTTTCCAGTGGTAGCCCTTAAAACCAGCAAGAAAATTACATTACTTCAGCTCAGACTCCCAGACTGTAGCCCAATCTAAGAAAACCCCAAACCAAATAACTACCATGACACCCATTTTGACTTAAGATGACCAGAGTGAGAGGTCTACCTCTGTTGGCAATGAAGTGTGGTTGCAGAAAGCCTTGTTGCCAAATACCTGCTGCGTTTCTCGGGATGACAGGAATCCATCCTAACAGCTAGGAAAAAACAAAACAAAGCCCCCCCCAACTACCACAAGCTCAACACTGGAAGTATTTGTAACTGCGATCCTAGAGTCCTTTGGTGTAGGCAAACTGGGTGCTTGCACTGCCATTCCTACTGCTGAGGAACAAACTGGATGGGAAGTACAACTGGTAACAATTTTCTAAAATTGCAGAAATTTCTTGTTCTTTTCTTTTTTTCTTAGTTAATAGTTCTTTTGTCCTGACTCTAGACATTTTGCTAATCAGTTTATATCATATGGGAGCTATCAGCAGAGACAGTCAAGCCTGGGGATATGTAAAACCTTTCCATTGCCTGAAGAATCCAAGCAGACCTTTGACACTCGCCAAATTCCCTTGCAAGGGAAGGGTAAGGGAATAAAGACAGAGCCAAAATCTGCGAAGTCATTTCTTCATTAGCCTTCAAACACGTTGGTGATAAAAGGAAAACTAGGGAAAATGTGGGCCCTCTCTGGAATGAAACAGGAGACCTGGTTACCTGGGATATATTACCTGGGAGAAGGCTGAGGTACTCAATGACGTTTTTGCCTCAGTCTTCACCAGCAAATGCTCAAGCCACACCACCCAAGTTGCAGAAGGCAAGGGCAGGGACTGGAAGAATGACCAACCACCCGCTGTAGGAGAAGATCAGGTTCGAGACCATCTAAGGAACCTGAAGGTGCATAGGTCCATGGGACCCGATGAGATGCATCCCCGAGTCCTGAGGAACTGGCAGATGAAGTTGCTAAGCCACTATCCACCATATTTGAGAAGTCGTGGCAGTCTGGTGAAGTTCTCACTGACTGGAAAAGGGGAAACATAACCCCCATTTTTAAAAAGGGAAAAAAGGAAGACTTGGGGAACTACAGGCCAGTCAGTCTCACCTCTGCGCCCACCAAGATCATGGAGCAGATCCTCCTGGAAGCTATGCTAAGGCACATGGAAAATAAGGAGGTGATTGGTGACACCCAACATGGCTTCCTTAAGGGCAAATTGTGCCTGACAAATTTGGTGGCCTTCTATGACAGGGTTATAGCATTGCTGGGTAAGAGAAGAGCAACTGATGATATCTACCCGGACTTGTGCAAAGCATTTGACACTGTCCCATACAACATCCTCGTCTCTAAATTGGAGAGACATGGATTTGACAGATGGACCACTTGGTGGATGAAGAATTGGCTGGATGGTTGCACTCAGCAAGTTGCAGCCAATGACTCAACGTCCAAGGGGAGACCAGTTACAAGTGGCTTTCCTCAGGGGTCGGTATTGGAACTGGCACTGTTTAACATCTTTGTCAGCGAGATGGTCAGTGGGATTGAGTGCACCCTCAGCAAGTTTGCTGACCACATCAAGCTGTGTGGTCGGCATGCTGGAGGGAAGGGATGCCAGCCAAAGGGACCTGGACAGGCTTGAGAGGTAGGCCCATGTGAACCTCATGAAGTTCAATAGGGCCAAGTGCAAGGTCCTGTACCTGGGTTAGGGCAATCCCAAGCACAAATACAGGCTGGGCAAAGAATGGATTAAGAGACGCCCTGAGGAGGAGGAGGCAGAGTTGGGGGTGTTGGTTGATGAGAAGCTCAACATGACCCGGAAATGTATGCTTGCAGCCCAGAAAGCCAACCATATCCTGGGCTGCCTCGAAAGAAGTGTGGCCAGCAGGTCAAGGGAGGTGATTCTCCCCCTCTACTCCACTCTTGTGAGACCCACCCGGAGCACTGGATCCAACTCTGGGGCCCCCAGAACAAGAAGGATGTGGAACTGTTGTAGCAAGTCTGGAGGAAACCACAAAGATGATCTGAGGGCTGGAGCACCTCTCCTATGCAGACAGGCTGAGAGAGTTGGGGTTGTTCAGCCTGGAGAAGACAAGGCTCCGGAGAGACCTGATTGCAGCCATCCAGTGCCTGAAGGGGCCTGCAAGAAAGCTGGAGAGGGACTTGTTACAAGGGCATGTATGTAGTGATAGGACAAGGGGTAATGGCTTTACATGGAAAGGGGGTAGATTCAGATTAGATATATTTTCTGTTGAAATAAATGGAACATGGAAACTGGGGAAACCGAACAAAGTCAATTGAAAGCAACAGACCAGAACCCCACCACTATACACTGGTGGAGCTGAATTGCCTTTGATGGAGTCACACCACTCTGCAGCATCAGAGAACCTAGTGCGTCGCTGATTATCAAGTATATTGATCCTCAGAGAGCATGTAACTGAGCCCAGATTTAGTCCCCAGAGCTGCAACCAACGGTTGCACCAGCAAACTCCCAGCAGCCAGTGCTGCTAGCATCAGGCATAGGGCTGGTACGGAAAGGAGCCAGTAAATCAAGGTGTGTGAAGGAAATAGTATCGTTAATTCTCACATGTGCATCTGAGCAAGAAGTGCCTGATAAAAAAAGGACCCATTTGCCATTGCAACTATATCAAACCTTCCACAAAAAGTCACTTTGAGGTCACTGTTTTTGTCCAGTATTTCAATACATTAAATGCAATTACTTCATTGTTGATTTACCTGTCATTAGAGGCATGTGTTTGAACATGATTTATTGAGTGAGTTTTGTGCCAGTTGACTTGCAATAGATTGCACAATATTCAAAAAGGCTCATTTGCTTGGCATTACATTAGAAGCAGGGTGATTGCAACACAAAGCAATGTAAATGAGTTCTGAGAGGCTCCATCATTCATGTTGTCATGTACTGAATCCTATTATTATTTATTACCATAATTGTACTGTGTTTCCTGGGGCGATAAATTAGGACTGATGGGTCCCGCTGACAGCCAAGGACTGGACTCGCTCTATATAATTTAATAGGAATACTGTTGGATCTCTGCTTGGAGAAGACTTAGGGAAGAATTTAGTAACTAAGCAAAATCTTTTCTTAAAAAAAAAATTAAAAATAAAATAAAACCAGTGATGTTTTTTTTTCTCCCCCTTCTCCCTTGGCAGCAATTTAAGTCTTGATAAAAGCTGCAAAGGAAATGGGAGCACTCTGTCTTTCATAATAGGATTGTTAAAAAAATCACTGCCCTGTGTCACAATCTGTTTTATGCTCCCTGCTGACAGGCAGCCTCACGACGTCTGGGAACAGAGGGACAGAGGATGACTTAAAGGGATAGCAGTGACAGCTTCTGACCTCCAGCATACCAGCTCAAATCCAGCCCACAGCTGCAAGTAAAAGTTGTTCTTAACTGATGGCTGTGGGGAATGAGTGAGGTTATCCCTGCATCTTGCACACAAGCATTCACAAAATGTCATCCAGCCCAGCTTTTCCTGAGGTCTCACAAAAGAGGTTCCTGGCCAGCCTGACGGATTTCATCTCTCACCAAGGGCCTCTTTCAAAGCTCAGTGCAGCCTTTGAAAGGGCACCGCTTCTTTGGGTCGCACGCCCGTAGCCCTCCTTCTGATGCGCTCGCAGGCAGCCTGAGGTACTCGTATCAGGGAGTTTCTGTACTTCACATCCTGGGGATGTTTGAGGCCTAAGTTTGGTAATGACCTCCCGGCTAAAGGCTGTTCTTTCTGCTGAACACTTCTTCCCATGCAACTGAATTCTCAAGCCCCGAGGGGCCGGTGCAGGACCCTCCAACAGCCCTGACAGCGCCTACAAAGAGCGAATGGAGCAAAAAGTTGGGACCACAACCCCAAGCATATTTTGCCACCCCTACCTGTTGAAACCAAGCAGTTTGCTCCTCCCAAATTCAGGTGCCTCAGGGTACAAAACACAAGAAGAATCACAAAACTTAGCTCTTACTTTTAATCCAACCAGTGAAAGCTTTCTGAGTGGGACAACTACAGTGACAACAGCAAAGCCGGGAAAGGGTTAGTCTGGGTTTGCTGGTGTGTTAGTGTGGGCGACCCATGGCACTGCTGCGAGCCGTGCAACTGTTTTATTCTTGGCCCACCTGGGACACCCCTTCCCCTGTTATTTAAATGAAAAGCCAAACACTTTTATATAAACTGCTGATGAATAAAAACTGTGACCTTTCCTTCTTCTATTTGAGCTTGGAATCAGAAAATAACAATAAAACCAAGACAAGGTTGGTTTTTTTTTCCCCCATTCCATGTGCCACAGGACTGGATTTCAAAGCACATAGGATACAGAGTCATAGCAAGATTCTCTCTAGTCCTCAACTCCCTGTCAGTTAAGAACAGGACAGCCTTTGATAAAGCACACATCTAACAGGCACGCAGCGCTTTGAGAGCTTTGGGGAAGTCTGGCTCCGTATGCTGTAAAACCCTGCTCTCCATTAGCACAGAGAGCCAGCAAAAACCCATCACGTGGTGCAAGTTTTACTAAAGCCCTCAGAGTAAAATGGAAGTACATCTTTAGCAACACATAGGCCCAAATTTTAGTCTGTAACCTCCCAAAGTCCCCTTCTCCCTTTATGCTCTTTTGATACCGATGTTATCCTGCTGACATAGCCAGAGTAATTCTGGATTTACAGCGGGACAGGTAGGCCAGAACCAGGGCCCTTCCAATTGCCTTTCATTTCGGAGCCATCCCACATTGACGTCAAACCGCAGCGTTAGCCTTTGCGGTCATTTCTTTAGCACGCAATGCATGGGAGCTTTGGAAACTCGCCGGTCGTGCCGCAGGTACCTGATTCTCTTCTTTCATGCCTAACGTGACAGGAGACAGCGTTCTGCTTACTCTGAACAGTTTACTCTGTGAACTTTTCTTACAGGCTCTTTGGAGTTTTGATACTATTTAGTTTGTGACCATGTTAACACAAAGAGTTAACCCACAAAGCATCTTTCTACCATGATAAAACCCCCAGTTATGCTTTGTTCTTAAAGTTGAGAAACATGAGAGTAAAGGATTTCTGGCCTTGAACTGGAGCTTTGAGTGTTGCTTCTGGGAACTGATCAAACTTTTCCGTGCCATGGCCACTCCCCAGCTATAATAATGCTTATTCACCCTATAGGCTTGTGACTGATGTTCATTAGTCAATTTAGAAAGATGTTAAGGCCAAGAAGATGGAAGTGCTGTATTAGTATTGCTGTTGTTTTTAATGAATGCATCCTTGCTTAAAACAAAGAGGGTGAACTGCATAAACCACTGGAGCAATGTTCTACCCTTAGAGCTAACAGACAAGGTCCCAGCTGCTGAAGACAGTGGTAGCATGAGCAGATTAGCCATTGGGAAGAAGCAAAAGCTTGCATGTCCTGAACAAAAAACAGGAGTGCTGTTCACAAATCTAGATAAAGGACCTATAGGAAGGACAGGGGAAATAGGAAGGCACATCTCCGGTTCTGGTATCCAGATTCAACAACAAAATTCTTCTTCTTTCCATGCTTTTAAACACCACCAATACTCAATCTTTCTACTACACTTCTTGTAAAGAGACTCAGAGCTGCAGAACCTCAGAACAGTTGGACTAAAACAGGTTAATGGTCCCTACAGCCCTGTATGTTGTATTTGTGAGCAACCAAATATCCATAAATCCTCCTAGCGGACAATTTTATGGAATAATCAACACATTAGGGATATTTCCTTCTAACCTTCTCTGAGTTAGTGACTGGCTTATGCCCTAAGGCAGGAGAGCTTATTGACTGGATCCATCTCTTGTTCAAGTCGATAGATATCTGTCAATTCAGGTCAATTCAAATGAGATTTTATTGACAGGAGAAGCTACACAAAATGTTGCCGAAGTGTGAGAAAATGACAGCACACCCCTACCTTCCTTGAGCCATCTGTCAGAGATAGATAAAACCTGCACTGTTTTTACAGGGAGACTTACTTGTAGCTTCATCAAATAGAAATTGTCCTTGATTTAGCTTCATTGACTTAATTGAGCTGAGCTATGCTAAGCATAAACAAGATCCATCCTGTTTCTCTATGGACACCATCAGAAGTAGCATGAGTGAATTAAAAGGCCGAGGTTGTAAACCCATAATTATGTCAGAAACAGGGCAATGTAGATATCCTCCTGCCAAAGAGCACCAAGCAGTGTCCACAGACACAGAACACAGCAGAGCCTGCACCTACAGCCGTTAGAGTATCAGCATCCCTGTCCCCCCCCGATGACTGCTGCTCCAGCTCATATTCTCTCTACCCCACGCAGACATATGAAACTTGTCACTCAGACATCAAAGGCGCTTTTCGCTCACCCTTTCTCAGTGGTGACACATTTTTGGCCAAGCACATCACATTAATAGAACTTGCTGTCAAACAAGAAGGCTTTCAAACAATGGAAGGATTGTACACTGTGCGGCACGGCTGATGGGCAGATCACCAGGTAATGTGATGCAAGAGCTATAAAATATCTCAAAGACACAAGCAAAAAACACAGAGCCCAGTTTTGAAGAGAGACTTGCGGTTTGTAGAGATTTTTTTTCACATGAATTTTGGAACAGACCCTGGCATTGGACTTGATTAGGTTTCCAAACCTAGCTTTAGTTTAACATGCACATTTCCTTCAGCGGTGCAGTGTTTCCTTGTCTTCTCCAGTGCCTCCTTCCCTAGCACATACGCCCCATCCTTCATTTCATTACTTGAAGCAAATTATGGGCCAAGTTCAGCTGGCCTCACCGAATCAGTGAAAGCATTTAAAACCCTCCACGTTGCACTGTAACCTGCACAAAAACCACTCTGCTGGGGCTTTTCACCATAAAACAAAAAAGGCTCTGCTTTGCATGACACTGTTCGTGTTGTGGTTGAGCCCCAGAAGGAGTAACAGGGACAGCTTTTGTGAGAACTAGCACTTTGCAGCAGAGGCAGGGTGAGCGCAGGGCACACACCTGAACCAGCCATCCACGGGGATGTGCCCCTGAGACCTTTCCCAGCAGAGGCCTTCAGTGCTCTAGGTGATGATTAATGAGAACTTTGGACTGGAGCTCAGTAAACGTGATGGGTCTTTTATATAAATCACTGGTGAGCTAACAAATATCAAGAGACAGTGTAAGGAGAAAGGAGAGGAGAAAGAAAACCATGCATGCGACTGTAAGCTCAACTCAATCCAGCAACTGGCCAGGTAAGTGACCCCAAAGGGTTTTATTTCCCCCAGAGCCTCTGAAGAAGCCAGCAGCTCTCGCAGCTGTGGCAGGGAGTGCCTGGGCAGCACGCGCTGCCGTGGCTGGGCCAGCAGCGCGCCAGGGCACTGCAAGAAATTCCTACAGGGACGTCAAGCCTGTATGAAACTTATCCTACTGTTGTGGGGGTTGGATCTTGCTCGAAGGCAGAGAAGTGCAGGAAATGGCGCTGCCCTGTGCCAGGGGGAGCGCTGGCAACCTTCAGTGCCTGGCTCTCAGCAGTCACCTCAGGCTGGGATTTGCTGCACACCTTTAAAGGACAAAGCGTAACCCATTCCTCCTCCTTCTGCATGCCTCCTCCAGCACCTAGGGAGCACGGGAGAGCCCTGCACCACTCAGTTTATGTTCTAGTAAAGAAGACATGGATAGGTCAGAGCAATTGAAACCACCTTTGGCTTCAGTCATGCAGGCCACTGAACATCCATTAGCTCGTACGGATTTTTGGCCCTTAGTGACCTGGCCTGGATTTAAATCCGTGACCTAGCAATCAGAGGCTGCACACCCCATTAGTCAGCTAGACTGTCTCCTGAAGGGATGTTTTGTGCAGCTTTGGTGAGCTCTCCTCATCTATACATCCTTCCACACATCTCCAGGAATATTACTGTGATCCAAAGTATGACTGACTGGAGAGATGAAGATATTAAGCATGTGTCTTTGTCAGTTATGGCCATTATCATTAGCAGACTAGCTACTATTCCCTATATGTTCCTTTTAGAACCGTTTACAGCTGAAACATTTTTAATGGCTCGATGAATATGAATGCAACATTTATAACCATTTACACATATGAGACTTTGGGGCACATCCATCTTTCATCGCAGGCACATAACCTCCCATTACTGCACTGTCACACTGAAGAGTGAGTGGGGAGAAGAGGACCCCACTTTGTAGTGAAAGATGAGGACATTATTTCTGCCTGTTTTGTAAAACACATGTTCAGAAATCTCCCTTATTGTCATCGCAGACTTCTCTCCCCAGTCATGCACTTATTTAGACTCTTTATACTTTCATTAACAATGGAAAAATGCAGGCCACTGCATCTGTTAGCAGACATAATTTTAGACAAATACAACTTCTTATCAAATAGACCTGCAATAAATGTTTCATGAACAGAACCCTTCAATAGAACTCCCAACACTAATTTAATGAGAAGTATCAAATGAATTTTTTTTTTTATTCTGATATCTCCCCTGAGACAAATGATACTTTGCAGGCCTATTTTTAACAAATGAATTATTGACTTAAACTGGCACAATTAATCACAATATAATGGGATCAGGGGATGTTAGAGGCTCATTCAGCACGGCAGATGATGAGTACTGACTCTTCCAAGAAATGAGGCTCTTTAATCACTCCCAGATTAACAGCTACATGCTTTCAAATTTCAATCACAGGGAACTGGCAGTGTGGAATGAAAAGGGACCACTCCAGCAAGAAGGAAGAAAGCGGGGGGATTTCTTACCCCATGAGAGCTATGGTGCTCGTTGTCTCAGAAACAGGCACCCAACTTGCCTTGGGAAAGGGCAGAATCTGAATCATGCTGCATTTCCAAGAGTTCCTCCTTCCAGTCTTTAGCAGGTAAAGAATTTGGTTTCAGGAGGACACAGCATGCTCGCAACCCCTCAGGTTGTTTAACACCTGCCCTTAAGGGAAAATCTTCAGGACTTAACAGAAAAAAGTCTCTTAACTAATCCTCTCCTCACTACGATAACCGTTCTCTAAATTTTTTGCACCTTCCTGCAAAAGGTGCTGCTACACTGCATGCCATGTATGCTAAAGGTGCTGGCTTGGGGTTATTTTTTTTCTTTTCTTATTTTCTTTGGTCAACTCCATAGACTTATAAAGACATTTCTAAAAACTACAAGGCTCCCCCGCTATCCGCAACTCCAGGACTGGGTTCTTCATGCCCCCAGTCCTGCACCCAAGAGCATCCAAACTCCACAGGCAGTGGGACCACAAGCAGATCTGGCGCTCTTCCTTTGCACTTCCCATAGTGCATAAACTAAGGACCTGTCCCATCTGTTTAATGGAGGCCTCAGGTTCTGAGCTAACAAAGCACTTCAGACGCGACGTTCAGCATAGATTATATCATCGCTGGTAATGCCGAGGACCTTTTTACTCTGCAGAGCACTAACCTGAATATTTCTCTTTTTCTGTCAAAGGCTACAGTTCCATTTTTCCCTAACGCAGAGCACACAGCTTTCTACATTCCTGAGGTGCATTAACCCCCAGAAACAGCGTAGAGAAGCGCAGACTCCCTAAGACACCTCTGCAGCTATGCAGTTGCTCGCAGTGTTGGTACTGCCCAATCCCAAATCGCAGCCCTCAACTAAAACCTTGTACCTGTGGGCAAGGAACTCTATAATGGTCTCAGCATCACCCAACCCAGAGGCACACAAACCAGCTTGGGTCCTAATCCCCTACAGGGCTTACTAATTCACTCTGGGAAAGAGAAGAGCCAGGTAATCTTATTCAGGCATTTGCAGCAGGGGCTTGTGCGTTCTGTGCACCAGCACCCAGCCAAAGGTATTGCAGAAGGTACGTTTTAGGCCCCCGGTGTAAAATGCATTGCTGATTTATCACCTTCGCTAGACTCTGAACTCTTGCCGTTGCAAAGATACAGATCACAGTGAGAGCATTCCCCGCACCAGGGATTTGATGCAATTGTCTTGCTGTGATTGGGACTGGAAATTCTTTCAGCTCCCCAGACAACATTTGACCCAATTAAAGAGTAATTCAGAAGCTTTTGTGACAAACGATAACAAAATAATAAGTATACAGATTAACTTTTAAAGCCAGAAATGGCAAAGGAAATGAAACAAAATTAACATCAAGGCAAACTGAACGCATGCTGAAACTACATGGCAAGTCAAATACTATGCCTGCTTTACTTTGCTAGTCCTGAGTTTAGGGTTCTGTCTTTTCTCAGCAACAGTTACTGACATCTCAGACACCTCAAGCAGAGCTTTTTCCTTCAGCCCGCGCTGCTTGAGATACCTGCAATACCCTGGAATCTCACAGGGGAAAATTCTCAATTTGACAACAGACTTGGCGAGTAAATAGTGGGTAAATAGATTCCCAGCAGCTGAGCTTCGAAACCCAAATGCATTTTTGTAATTTGCACTTATTTCAAAAATTAGCTCCTTTCTAAATTGGAGAAAGGAAGCAATTTCCAGTGTGGATCATGTGCATCATCTGGCCTTATATCCTGCCTTTGACAGTGACCTGCATCAAATGCCTTGGCAAAAGAATTCAAGAACCTTCACAGCAGGATGTTCAAGAAACAAAAGGAGCTCCACAAACAGGAGAATCACACAACCCACATGGCTATCTCTTCCTGACCACTTAGAAGTTATAAACAAATGCAAACCCTGAAGCATATGTTTTAGCATTCTTTCAATATGCATTTGATTACTGTTTAGTGTTATACCTCTACATATTAACATTATTTAGATAAATGTACAATCTCCCTTTGATTCATGTGCAGAAAAATAAACAAACAAACTTCCTGGCTAAGGGTTGAGGAAGGAAATAATTGGCTAACTCTGAAATCATTGTGCAGAGGTGAACTTCATTGGCACTAAAGCCAACGCTAAGATTCGGGTTAAGGGCTATCAGAAAGGAAGTCTGATTTTTTTCAGGTTGAGATTCTGTGTCGGAGCCGATAGCAGGAAGAAATACTGAAGAGGGTTTTTCCTCTGTGCAGGAGCCTTTTGCTCCCTCTATACCAAAAAGTATTTGCCAAGAGCATTACAATCTTGCACGGTTGCTTCCTAAGAAAATCTCCTCGTAATCTTTGCCTACTTCGTGTGCGATATCAGACTTTCAAACAAACCACAACAGGACCTGGTGATACCAACGGCACAATACATTTTAAATTGTCAATATGGTAAAAATGAACCCTTTTCTCTCAACTTCAGAGTTGGGAGTGTGTAAACAGCCTCTACTAGGATGTCACTGCAGGAGAAGCATCCAGATTATTTTCCTGATATGTAACCACCTCCAAATATTTTGATGGGGAGAGGTGCCAGTTATCAGTCCACTTCAGTCCTGATTCTTGTTGAAGCTGACTGAGAGAGTTCCTCAAAATAGGTTTGCTGTATTTACCATGCGGCTTTAACAGCTGCACGTCCTCAAGCAGGGGGAAACATCGCAGCTCCCATTATCCTGAATTCACACAGAAATGGGGAACAGCTATTTGCAATGGAAAAGCAGTGGGAAAGAGACTGGGAAAGGTGGCAGATGTACCGGGCTGTGCCAGACTTTTTCAACATGCCTCATTGTCTGCAAGGCAGGGTGCAGGAATGGGAAACGGCAAGTGAAACCCATTTGTGCTTCAACATGCCTCAGCTTTCTCAGAACCAGGGCCGCTCTCAGAAATGGGGGCCAGCTCCTGGGTCTCTATTGGAAGTCTGGTAGCCAAAAAACATTCTCTTCCTTATTTTAATTTATAGGCCTGTCAAGACGTTAGAATTGATTGGGAAGAGGTCTTGTTTTACCTATGGTGGGAGGAAATCAAGTGATGTTAGCAGCAACGCTGGGCACATTATCATCTGCTGGTTCCATTTAACAACTTCTCACAACATATGCAGTTTACATTATGGTATCCTGCACATGTAGTCTTTGGCTGAAAATATCCTCCAGAGCTCTGAATTTATGGTCATGCAAATACTCAGAGAGGCAAGAAACAGGCATGCCAAAGAATGAAAAAGGAAAGCCTTCTTTGTTTCTGCTTCTAGGTCATGTTAACTCTAACCCTGCCGTGCTGCAACACAACAAGGGATGCTGGTGTTTCAACCACACACCCTCATCTTTTGCTATGGCAATTCCTCAAATACCATCATCTTGCACAGATTTACTTGGCTTCCACGGGCAGCTGGAGCTGGGCCTCTGAGAAAAGATCTGCTTTCAGCCAAGCTGTCTTTTCCTCTCTCTGCAGGCCTGGCATAACAACAGGCCCCATTCTGCCATTATTCCTACCAGTTCTACAGCCCTTGGGGAGTCTCCCGAGTCCCAGCAGTGCCAGCACAGACCCTCAGGGTAGCAGATTAACCACTGCGGTTGAAACTGCACAAGCACAAATTAAGGAGTTTGTTCCTTATTGTTGCTATCCTTTCTCCTATTTTTTAATGACACAGAGGTTCAGTGTGACATAAGAGGATTGAACAGGATCACTTTGTCCATTCTTTCAGCATAACTAACGTCGCTTTCCAGCAATGATCCAGTACGCTGCTCTCTTACTGTGCAATGCCAGTCAGATACCAGCCTTGATCCCGAGATCACTACAGATACACAGTGAGGGTCCTGAGCTTATCAGCCCTTCTTGCCCAGCTGATGAGCTTGGGCACAATTATGCTGATTCTGGAGTTGTGGCCTCAACAGTACTTGGGTGTCTTTGCACGGCGCTAGCCGGTGGCTGTAATTTTTGTCATAGTGGAATTGCAGGCTTAATGAAAGAAAAGAAAAACAAAAAGACGTTGTTCAAAGACCTCCATTTCACATTAGGGCACAAACAATATATACACAACCAATGCAGCAATCTGTCACCTGTCAGCTGTCGGCAAAAGCTTTGTGGGAAATTAATTTTCAAGTGCAATTTCAGTAGCCTGTTGATCTAACGTTGTGGAACAGTGGGAACGGATCAAAGGAGAAGCGGACCTGTACGTTTCCTTACTTTGTGCTTTTCACAGCAAAGATGCAGCCCACTACAAAATAAAAATGTATCTGAGAAATTTTACCTTCTTTAGAATTTTCTCCTATGCTAGGCTGGATTGTCAGCTCATATAAATGAATACAGTCTCATGGACTTTGGAGGAGTAATCTCATTTTATACCCAAAGGTATAAAATATCTTTATACCCAAAGGTAACATGACCCTCTGTTCTGAAGAGTGGTGACTTGGAACAGGAGGGTCAAAGCAGCAAAGTCACCAGGATTAAGTTACGAGGATTACCATAGAAGTGATAGCATTTGTTACCGGTAGCCATATCCAGGGGGTATTTTTCCTTGCAAGTCCAGCGAACCCCCCCACTGCTGATGGCGGCAACGAAGCCCTGAGCACGGCTGCGCTCCTTGCTGTACTACAGAACAAGAACAGTAAATACAGCCATTTCCAGGCCTGACTTCTGACTAACCCACATCATAAATTAGACCGTCCCTTTTGGCCACACGTCTGTTAACTACAGTGCAGTTTGGTCACAACTACCATACAGTTCTATTTTTTGATAGATTTAATTACTCCTAATTTATATCAGGCAGAGCTGCACTTAGTATGTGAAGTACTTAGCACTGGCACTTTAATGCCATGCTTAATACACATTTTTAGAGCTCTGGTCATTAACTACACGATAGATTTGAGCCCTGGATTTACTATACAGCACTCCAACGCCTCCCTTGGCTTTCGGAGGATGTTGCCGCAGTCTAATCAGTGTTGCCTCACATACAACGCATACCCTGGATATATGACATATACCCCATTTCTCAATTTTGGCATCACCAGGGAATAGCAGTGCACCTCTAGGTGTGACATGGGGTTTATTTTTAAAGAGAGATTCTCAGCTTCAGAGGCCTGCAAGCTTTCAGCCAATATAAATCACTGCGCTAAGAAATGAAAGCAAGTTTACGCTTCTTGGGAATGTTTATTATTGTGACAGCTCAAAAATGAAATCTCGTATTTGTGAGAAAAATATGGTTGAAGTTGTTCCTGCCTGGATAAAAATGACCCACATTCCTACTTTCCTCTTAATTTTTTAATAAGCTGATTCACTCACTGCATGATATCACTACATGTTCATATCTTTATCAAAAACATTAATAAAATATTCACTTGTATTTGTTTACCAAAAATGCCTTTTATGGAGATGAAATATTTCTAAAATCTGCTCATTTGTGTTTTTCACCGAGCAATATATTAAAAAAACAAAACATAATTTGTGTTGGTGAAACTTAAAGAATTTTGACAGCAGCAACAACTTGTTTTGCAAAAACTGTTTTTGAGGGGAAAAAAAAAAAGCAACTCTCTCAAATTCCACAACTGACTTTTTTTTAAACCAACCTGCTTCTGTGTTTGCCGATTGCTGAACACTATCTGTCCTTGATGCCATCTGAGGCATTTGAACACCGTAGAAACATAAATATAAATGAACGTGCTAAATGGTGACTGCCAAGTTGTCTAGCCCATCGTCCTAAAATGGCCATCTAGGACAAATTTCTCAAGACTCATGAATGCAATTCTTTTCCTTTCAAAGGTCTTGTCTACAGGGTACATTGAGGAAAGTTGAGACAAATGAAGCCAAAGTATGAAGTTAATGCGCATACATCAAAGCTCTGTGGTTAGATGGAACTGCAGCAAACTACAGCCATGATACTCTGAAGCAGAGCAACCACATGGGGGTTAAATAGCCTCGAACTTCTGTTTGTAATCTCATACAATTAGTTACTTTGCACGGCTCCCCATATAGACAGGCCCTAAGCACACTTAGGAACTCGGGGATTGCACGAGTTGTTGCTGTACAGCAGTTGTTTACGTACCACCGGTTCACTGGGAGCTGCTCAAGGCATCCGAGATGCCCAGGACAGTGCCCTGCATTCACTGGTCTCAGGCCTCGAGGTGGGCACGTGGGATCCAGCTGACCCCCTTCCGCTGCCGCGGCAGAGCCTGGGTCTGTGCCTCTGATTCAGAGCAGCTCCAGAGACACAGCTACCACCGAGGGACGGTGCTGCAAGCGAGACCGGCGCGAGGTGTAACAGCTCATTTTCTGCGCTTTCTACAAAGCACATCTGTTCCATCATGCTCTTCCCTGATAGTAGTAAGTAGGACAGGGAAAGTTTTGCTACAGAAACTGCAATTACTCATGGTGTGTGTTATTCATCTTTTGATTATTTATGAGAACATAATAACAGAACAACTGAGCAAACAAAGCCCCCCTTCCTCTACCCTTCTCCTCCAAACAAACCAATGTAAGCAAGCGGACTGTGCTTACGAGCGCAAGTTGGCTTTTACAAACATGCAACCACTACCTAAAAACCTAGGGACAAATCACCCCTTTTCTGACTGACAGGTGCCACAGTGATCAATAAGGGCAAAGAAAACAATCTGAAATCACTGTTCGAGTTGTTGTTACACAATTTTGGCAAACAAAGGAAAGCCTCCACTGTCAGTGGTGAGTGACACCGGCATTGTCTCACGGCAATCGATACCACCCCGCACATACCCTGTTCTTCCCAGGAACCAGCTGTCCCTCCAGGGGAAGCCGCATGGGACCGGAGGGGGACGCAGCCGAGAAGAGATCAGTGAAGAATCAGGCATGGGGGACTCCAGTGCATCTGCAAGCAGGTGTTAAGTGAATTCCTCCAAAAGGACAACATTCATTCTTTTGCTGGCTTTGGGATGAATTAGCATGAATTCATAATCCATAAATCCTGGTGGCAGCAGAACAGCATCCCTCCTGTTGTTATTTATTTTGAGATTTTCACTGGGGCAATAGCTTTACGTTTGACATTTATATAGGTCACAGTGAGCTAATAGCCATCTGCCATCTGGGGACTTTTATAATGAACATTGCAGAAGACTATGAAACAATCTCTGGCATTTCCGATTTGAACATAAGCTGAAATAGGGTTGATCTTTACAATATGCTCTGCTGTCTCTCTTCAGGTTTGCATTAGTCATTTGCCTGGCCTTGCTACACACACACGCGCGCTTGCACATATGGGAAGTGGTGGGCTTCAGTGTTTAATACTATCAGTTAATCACCACACACATCAAAAACACCCGATACCTTGCACAGCTATAAAAGGCCCCCATTCACCTCAAAATTCCTAATACATTTCAGAAATATTAATGGCTCCCCAGCCCTCCTTCCCTGCAGTGCAGGCACAGGAGACCCAGCTATAGGGCTGGCTTAACTACGGTACATAGACGTGAAATCACTCCTGCAATGTCACCCATCCTTCTCTTAGCATAACCCCATTGCCCTGTTCATCCAAAATACATACCAGGCTGAACATGACATGTAAGAATGAGCAGAGCCCCCAGGAAAGCTACCACAGATGCAGGAGCTGAGGTATAGCAGATGACACCACTTCATCTCACCCTTGGGCCTGAGCAGCTGCCCATACCACCCCTGACTATTTATCAGTTACCTGAGGCATTCAGCCAAGTGCGCCCATGGCTGAAATCAGCCGAGCCACCTCCCCAGGGGAAGGCTGGGGCAGGGTGGGTCATGCCCTCACCTCCACAAGCAGCAGAGACCTGCCGTGAAAGATCCCTGTGAGGGATTTTTAGCGTGCCATGAAATACCTGTAGTGCCATGGTCATCTACGCCTACACTAAACGTACTGTTGATGCAGTGGCCTCCCAGCTGGTCCCTGCAGGGGACCCTCTTATTCTACTTCTGTCCCCAGCTGACAGGAGTGCCCATGGGCATAACCAGCAGCTCCCTGCCCGGACAGGAGAGTCACTGCCACCTCCCTCCTACTCACCGGGATGATCCATACAGGAACACATGTATTTCCTAGCACCTGGGTGCACTGTGCTACGATCATCAGCTCTTGCAGATGGGGAATTGATAGAGGAAAAGATGAAATGGCTTGCTGAATTGTATAAGCCACCTACAGGAGTTGAGAGTGAACCCAGGTGTCCTGAATTTCAGGTCAGCACTTTAACTGCAAGGCCGCCCATTCTCCCAGCACCTACATGCTGTTTATTTTACGATACAAATGTGTGAAAGGACTGAATGTGCTCAGACAGATGAGAATATCCCATCTCAATTAGTCACTCTCCAAAAAGCCTCCTAGGGGGCCAGGCCTCCTTAATGCTGCATGTTCCTCCCGAGTTCCCCAAGCCTCAGCAGGCCTCAGGGTAATAAATTACATTTGTCTCTGCCTTAGCAGCAGCAGCCTGGCCGAATCCTCCTTTCCATGACTCAACTCATGATGAAATGCCTATTTCCTGGTGCTGAGATCTATGAAAATTGGTCTTTTCAGCCTCCCTCCTGAGGGACATGCCTCGGCGAAGCGGCCGGGGGCATCTTTGATCAGATGTGCTTTTCTTCCTTCCCTTTGCCCCCTGATACAGACGCCTGGTCCTGGGGTGTCACTTATTTGTATTATGTCTTTCAAGGACGACACACAGAGTGCGTTTGAAATGCAATCCCCTCTCGTGGGGCTGTGGGGACGGGAAGTCAGGGAGGGGCCTGAACACTGACCAGGTTTTGGCCTGGTCCTACAAGGGACTCAGGTTACACAAAACGCTGTGCTGGCTCTGATAAGCATAAATCTTTTGGGCTGC
>NW_009259988.1:391601-397644 GCF_000687185.1 Egretta garzetta
AGGGTGGCTTCGAAGCCCACCTTCCCCAGCCCCACCATCGCCTGGGCGGTTGTCCATTCCCAACAGAGTGCTCTGGCTCTCCGTCCAGGTATGGTGGGTAGCCTTGGTGTGGTACAGCAGCCTTTTGTGGACTGTGAGACTCCAGCTGATTACACACGCTACAGCATGACTTCCCGAAGCCTCTGCAGCCCCTCCTGGCTCCACATCAGCTGAGTTACGACTTGTCCTTCACTGGCCTCAATCTAACGGAGTTACTCGGCACTGATGCTGCTGCAAACTTCGCCTGCGTCACTGACTCCCTTTCACAGCCATCACTGCAGACCCTGGCCCACATAGAGCAGTTTCATTACAACGGAAGGCATGAAAAGATAAATGCTGTGACAGCCTTATGCCTACCTCTTCCACCACGTGCATGCTCCCTTCCCCACAACGCAGGATACGCAACAATACCCAGTCAAGGCTGTGCTGTTGAGCAGCGCTCATTCTTCCCAGCACCACTGGTAATACATAACACAGCTCAGCCTGAGGAGTGCTTCTGGTATTGTTATTAATGTCCATGTCATAACTGCTTCCATAAAATTTCCATTACACCCAGGGATCCTAGTGTGCAGAAGGTGCCAGGAGCTCAGCCCAGGCCTGGTTTCCCCCAAGCAGGATGTAAGACCCAGCTCTCTTTGAATTACAAAGAAAGCAGGAGAGAGAGTGAAGTTTCACATTGCTTCAGTTAAGCCGAGGATCACCAAAGGGTACAGAAGAGAAATGAAAGCAAAGGGACTGTTCCTATTGCTGGCAATACACTCTTGTACCAGCCACATGAGGTAAATTCACTTTTGCTTTGCTGCTTAGTGTTCTCTTGCATTCCTGTCCTGCTTCATACCAAACCTGCGGCATCAAAGCACCCCTTCATTCGGGCTCTGCACCCTGTCCCGCTCAGCTCCTCCTGGCAGCCTCTGAGGTCCTGCCTCGTCCCATCTCTGTGCTCTGCACCCCCTTCAAGCACCACTCTTGCAATCTGATGTCAGTCAGTCACAGCTATTTTAATGTGCTAACTTTCTAAACCCACCCTTGTCCTTACTTAACAATACGCTGCTTCGATCAGTGTAACACACACAAAACTGGCACCACCGAGCCCCTTACCTCCCCTCCTCTCTCCTGAAGCAAGCCTCACCAGGCCTCACAGGCTTGTAAAACTAAAGCCATTGCAAGCTTTAATTTTATATCCTTTATTCTCAGGCCGTTAGGTGCTGGTTCTGATTAGAGACATTCTGAGCAGGAATAAAGCTATTTTAAATAAGAAACATGTTGAGCTTTAGGGGGAAAAAAAGCACAACCTTATCAATTTAGAAGAAACGTCTTTTCAACCAGTGTTGTGGACAAGGCTGTGTTAAGCCAGGCAACTTGGGAAGCAACCTTTCTTGTTGATCACATTGCTTTTATGGTTTAGAGATCAGAAGGTCATCATCTGGGCAGAGTGAATGGACTTTAACGTGGGATTCAAGAGGACAAGGGCTCCAGGCATTTTCAGGAAATGCAGTTTTGGGAGCACATTCAGAGAGAACTTCTTGCCTACTTCTGAGCCTCACAAAACCAAAATGAGATTTCACTTCGACTTCACTCGGGCAAATATGAAGTCTGTAGCTTGATTTCAGTAGAGTGCAACTGAATACATACTTCACACCCTGGTAAAGCTGAAGTTGCTGCACTGGGCCAGCTCTACGGCCGCCTAATTCACTGAGGCTGATACAGTCATGCCAGTCTGTGCTGCTGAACAAACAGGCTGGTGTTTGCAGTAGAGCCGCTTTGGACTGCTGCTGCTGTAAATGAAATCAAATATGGCCCGGTGGCTGGATTTACACCGAGGTAACGAAAAACATCATCATGCCTTTGGAGCATGGGTCTGGCAGACCTGATCCTGCTAGCACAGCTCCCTGACCAGTGTAAATATTCCACAGTAGAACAGTGCCACTTTTAAACAAGCTGCCTCGATGTAATACATAGGGAATACGTGCTGCATACGTGTGATTCTGCATAGGATTTTACGGTAGGGTCGGGGGAAAATTCCAGACCAACCATTTAATCCTATTCAATTTGGGCATGAAGTCTGCCAAGCCCAGCATCCTGACAGTGCTTTCCCCTTCAAAGCAGCTCCTGCCTACTCTGGTGACTCTGGGTAGCAGAACCTTATCTTTATTTTCATCTGTCTGTCATTCTCGATTTTCACCTCTTTGGATATGTGTGCTCTCCTCCTACCCCTGCACATCCTATGACCTCAAGGTCCTTCACCATTCAGTGCCAAAATCATGTCAGAGCTGAGCTTCTGCTCCTCAGGAAGGAGTTACTGGGACCTTTCACGGGTCAGGGTTCAGATTAAGTTAGAGAGGCAGGGAGATAAAAGCTGGAGCAGGCTCTTGTGGAAGAGTTCATGGACAGCTGTTGTACCACGATAGAAGTGCCTTGACTTAAAAGTCTGCTGAAGCCAGCAGAAAGTGTTTCAAATGCACCAAAATGCCTTATGTGGTTTTATATTTATTCATTATTTTTACCCTGGTTAAAGACAGAGAGTGAAACGGCTGTATAAGGTCTAAGACTAAATGCTCAATGATGAGGCTTTATACATACCTTAAGGTGTGCTTTTTAAGACTGAAAAGACTGATCACAGTAAAAAGGTCTAGAAACAGAATGAGGTGAGGAGTACACTTGCTCCAGTACAGGAATTGATCCCTTTTAAGTGACTAGCTCTGTTCTGGTAATAGCTATTATTATATTACTATTACTATTAGAGTGGGAAGAAGCTCTTCCACAGACCACAGCTCGACATGGAAGAAGAAAAGGCTGTTATCCCAAAGGGCTGGCCGTCCACATGTGGTTCTGAAACTTGCTGCTAGCCCTGGCCTTAAAAAACTGCCTCTGGCACAACCGCTTTTAAAGTCTTTTTCTCACTCGAAATTTTGCAGTATAACAAGATTTCATTAGGCAGATGCGAGACAGATAACATGGCACCTTCAAGAAAGGGGGGTTTCCCAAGTGCTTAGGGGTTTGCTGCGTGACTGATGTCAATACAGAAACTCTGGCAGACGTCCGAGGACTCTGAATCAAACCCTTTTCTTTCCTTTCCCTAAGCCATGCTCCTGTTGTAAATAGTATTTTCACTAGTCATTCCGTGATAGGTACAGGCAGCCTGGCAACACCTTCGGGGAAGCTTGTGGGACTGAAACCCACCATCACACGGCCCTGAGTGTTAGTCCTCCTGGACCAGGACCTCATTACACCAAGTGCTGAACAAGCGCTGGCAAACCAAATTGCCCCAGAGTGCTGAACAGAAAGTGCAACAGACCAGTGCAGTTGCATGCACTTCAAAATGCTAATTTATTTTCCCAATATGTGAGTTAGTTTTATGATATCAGCATTTTGTAGCTGAAACGCTATGGGTTTCCTTCCAGTATAGGGAAGGTCAGCATTCTCCGAAGTGAACGTGGGTTCCTCTCGTTGGCATGCCAAGCCAGGGCCCCAGATAGCCAAAGGCAGGTGCTCAGCTTTCAGCAAAGACCTGGCCCCTTTCCAGTGCTTCCAGGTGGCCAACCCCAAAAGTGAAGGCATCTCGAGACAAATCACTTTGAAATTCTTTCACTAGGACTGGCAAATCCCCTCTAAATCTGCCTTTGCGTTAGTCGTTGTGTACACGTGGGGAATTTGCAGAACCAGTCAATGCACTCCTCTTTGAGAGGGGCCGTGGGCCCCACGTTGCCACGAGTGCTATTGTACCTCTCCTGGCAGTTGCTGCATTACTATGACAGCTGCAAACCCCGATGAGTGAATAACCTAATCGAGCCATTAAAAGAAACAGAAGCCCTCTGCCCTGTTTGATTTCTCTCTATAATGATGTAAAGTGCACTTTAATGGAGTCAAAGTGGTCCTGGGCCATTCTTGTTAAGGCCATTTGATGCAGTGCTATTGAGTCCCACTGCTAGCGTTCATTACCTCCCTTCAGCTCTCTCCCCTGCTGCATTGTAGTTCAGACTTCCCAGCACAGTTTCTCTGCTGCTACAGCCCCTTGCCTGCATTTTGTCTACATAAATTAGACCTTGTGCAGCATATTGGCCTGTCAGGGGACTAGGAAGAAACTGTATATTGTTTCTGGCATTCCCGGGCCCTTCTGCCCCTGACATCTGCTGTGTTTGTGACAGGGAATACATTCCTGACTCATTATCCGGGCAAGCGGAATCCCTCCCTGACAGCACCATTAATCAGAATCAAGCAGTCCGGCAAATAAAAAAAAAAAGGGAGAGAGAAGAAGAAGAAAAAGAAAGCAAGCAAAGAAAAGAGACAGTTTCTAACTTTCACTTTTGTGTCATTCCAGTGTCTGGACAAGTAGCAATCTATCTTTCTGAGTGACAGCTCTGATGGATGGCATTATTTATGCTTTTGTGTATTAAGAGACAGTTCTGGCACTGGCTTGTCACTCTACCAGAGATTTGAAAAAAGTTGAAATTTAATTTGAAGGAAAAGAGGGCAAAGATCATAGGATTCCGGCTAGGGAGTGTTGCCTGGGAGGGACAGAGATTACAGCGGGAGGGAGTAACTGGAAGAGGTGTAGAAATTATGCATAAATAAGTAATTGCTCTTACAGGTACAGAGATTTCTATTTTTCACTGTGTATCTGTACTAGTATCTTCCTGGGCTGGAGAGGTCTGTTTGTTGACACAAATAGGTCTGATGTTCCTTGGAGCAACGCATCACTTTAGGGTGAGACGGGCACATGCTTAATTTTCTGTACATAATTTGTGTGTGTTTGTGTACACAAACATCATTATATATGCACATATATCTATGACTAAATGTGTGTATATAACAGGGTGTCTCTACATGCACATGTGTATTTACACAAATTAATTTTAAATACAGGCTTTTTGTTCTAGCATACGCATCTTCAAGGTACAAACCACATATCAAAATATCCACAAACACATTAAGACAGTCACATGGATACATCCCAAGATGCACAATGCATCCCTATTTTTAATTTCTTCCTTTTAAAAAATGTTTACTTACCACGTTATTTGTAAGCAAATTTAAGTACAAACAAAGGACAATATTCTTTACATCTCAGGTATCTTTACTTGTTTAAAGTTTGGGGAAAAAACCTGCATTTCACTTCATCTGGAAAGTGAAGTTTGACTGTTAGCCTAGTTTTAGGTCTTTTTCTTTCTATTTATCCAGGCACAGGCTAGTTGACTGTTGAACACAGAAACCCTGGTATGAAGATTTAGATGCCCACACTTCCATTTGCACCATCTCTTGTGTTAGAAAAGGCTGGTAATTGCATGTGAAGTGCCAGGCTGGGGAGCTGTCTCATACTGACCCATTTATAAAGTCAGAATTGCAAGGAGTGTAAATCTGTATCTTTGTTTAATGCGCTGATTTATGTGCTGCCAATTGAACCCATAGGTATTTATACAGCATATACCACACCGTATATAAATACTGGCACAGTCAAAGGATGCTTGTGTGGGGATATTATACACAGTGGTACAAGAGGAAATAAGCAGGCCACATTCACTTCAAGAGCAAACAGGTACATCTTTCTGAAAATTGTTGATTATGTGCATTTATGCCAACAGCAAGTTTGGTTTTACGCATATTTATGCTTCTGCAGCCCTGATGATAGGAAGCGCCTCTCAGGACCTGCCATTCCATGTCCAGAGTGAACAGCAAGACTTACCTGATCTGAAGACTGTAGTTAAATTTTTAAAGGACATTATATGAATAAGGCACCCCAAATTTACGTGCCAGCATGAATTAAAAGCAGGAATCTTACCTGGAAAACCGGTATTTATTCAGAAAGTTTGGATCACAGATGGATGCACACCTCTTTCTTCATCCCCTTCTAATATATTCTGGGACTGAACAGAGGGAACTGCCTGTACTCTGTTGTGCTGGCTCCAGTGAGGATGGAGAGTCACAGAGGTGCCAGTGCCATTCACACACGTGCATCTGTGTGGGTATAAAATTGAAGAGAGCGATTTGGTCATAGGTGGAGCAAGGC
>NW_009259988.1:397698-402141 GCF_000687185.1 Egretta garzetta
GCAGGTCCCTAACGGGTCAGTGGTTTGGGTTTATGATGGCACATAGTTCCCTATAGCCTAACAACCCAAGATGTTTCACTCTGTGATATTTCCAGCACGGAATAACAAATGGGTTTAACCTGAGAAAACATGAAATAACAAGAACCATAGTTCCTATTATTTATAACTTTTGCTTTCAGATGACCCATCTCTTGGCTATTTTGACAAACATCTGCTTTGGAACCCATTAGCCAACATACAGCATTTGCTTCTAATTAACACAAATTTGTTTCATTCCCAAGTCTCAGCAGGTTTCACTTCCCTCTCCTAGACTATTGGCATCAGCAGCAGTCACCCTACCACACCTAGCAAATCCTGACAACAACCACTCTTGAGACTATCGATCCAGGGCAAAATCCCAAGCGCTTCAACAACTTCTGGAGTCCTTGGCTAAATCCAGAAATGGTGCTGACTTGCAGGCCCAGCTGGATTGTTACGATCATCCTTTTGGACTCTTTTTTCCTTCCTGAGGATAGTGTATCTCCTTTTCTTATCCACAGGGATTTTTCAGCTTGGCCTCGCTACAGCACTCAGAGGTAACGCCATATTTCCAGCATATTGCCTGAGCACTAAGGATGGACAGACATGGAACTGCTGTTGCTCATGAGCATTTGAAAAGCCACCTGGCCAGGATCTCACCACTGATGTTCTGATCGAGATGAAGGTCACAAGAAGGCCCAAGACCGTGCACTGCCTTAATCTGAAAAAGTTCCCTACAGGGATGACATCACAGCAATCCCAGGCAGCGAGCTGTCCCTTCAGGGTGTAAAGTTGTGGAATAAACCTATTCTTTCAAGATCCAGAGCTTAAATTTCAAAATAAGAAAGCTGTGTGTGTCATTCCCTCAGGCTCCTTTGAAACCCCAGCCAGTGTTTTGAGAAGGAACCGGTCATTTTTCTACTCCCAGTCTCAGTATGGTAGAGACTGTGGATTGGCTTTTTTAAAAATGTTGGTACCATTAAATTGAAACTGGCTGGGATGTAAAGCAGGCTGTAGTTAGTGGAGAAATATGTGGAGGAGATTCTCTTCACTGGCTTTCAGAGGCGTAAGCCAGGCTGGTCAGTAACTGCTCCAGAAGGAAACACAATAATAATCACTCATAAGAGCTAGGCACAGAAGAAAAGGAGAGTCTACCTTATTTGTCAGTCCTACTGTATCTATCTTCTTGGAATTGTACTGTGAAATAAAGACATCCAAGGCTGTACCTCAGCTGGGGTAAATGGCACAGATTTTCATAGCTCCAGTGAAGACAATTTATACCCGCTAAAGATCTGCCCCTTGATCTCCAAAGCCAAAGGAACATAAGCTCTTGCGTTTTAAGCGTGGTAGTTGGAATGTTTAATTCTATTCTGTCGTCTGTCAGAACAGCAGGCAGAGGGAAGGAATGTATTGGTGTCATATGGAAACCACGGTTTGATGACGGACAAAATTAAATCCTTGCATTTGGACATAAACCATGGCAACACAAAATATGCAGCAAGTCAGGCTTGGTTTTCAATACTGAAAACACAAGGCCCCACTTGGCAAGCTGAGGAAGGGATATTAGTCAGATTTAGACATGGTTTTCTTTGTTTTATTGAAGGATAAATAATTATGTGCTGAGATATTCCAGACTCATGTTAACACAGTTCTGTGTGAACCACAGCAGAGGATGCTGTGAGAATGGGAAGGACTGAAGGTCCTTTAACCTACAAAGTATCTGAGAATCCTGGAAAGGTTTTGGACTTTACTTCTGGAAAACAATCCCAAACTTTCCTCAAAATATATCTGACATGCTAATCTCCATGAATTAAACCTTCCATGCATTTGCTTTCTTGACATTCTTAGGTCAACGTATTGGTTCAGCACATACCAGGTCTCTCTATAGCATCTGCTCAGCATTCCGGCTACTGCTTCTGCTGGGGATGCACTCGGAGCAGAGCACCTGGCCGAGCCCTCGGCTCCCATTCCACTGTGCTCTGTAGCCGAGCACACCCCCAGGGCCTCCGGGAATGAGGGACTGCCACGCTCGCAGCAGAAAGGCAGCTCTTCTTCCCTTTTAATGCTTTTTACTAGTTGAAGTCCAGAGACCCCCTCATGGACACGTAAGAGAACAATTAGTAAGGAGAGGGTGTCGTCCTCTCAGGCAAGTAGCAGTTCTGGGTCACACAGAGATTTGGGGAAGGTTTTGATTATGACTTGGTAGCATTTCTTATTTGATTGAAACAAATGTCTGTGCAGAACAACAGATAAAAATACTTTAACTTGTAATAACACTTTTCTTTCTAAGTGCAAGAATTCTGACACGGATTTATTGAATATGCCCAAATCTGCTGAATAGCTCAATGTGATACTCAGCAAATAAATGTTCTGCCTCATGTTCTTTCTTTGTTCCACGATCTCCCAAGGGGTGCTGCTACTTTCTGTTTTAAAAGAAACCCCAATGTAAAAATTGCCAGCAGAGGAGGATCAAAGGTATTACAGCTCTGTCCCATTTCCATGCTCCTATTTTTATTTAC
Organism: Egretta garzetta; assembly: GCF_000687185.1. Classification (NCBI taxonomy): domain Eukaryota; kingdom Metazoa; phylum Chordata; class Aves; order Pelecaniformes; family Ardeidae; genus Egretta; species Egretta garzetta. The sequence continues at coordinate 400,236 of NW_009259988.1, forward strand.
ATTGTAATACCCTGAAGGCGGGGACCCTATTTTTGTTCTGGTTTTGTACTGTGCCTCGCTCAGTGGAGACCTGACCTGGCCTCTAGCTGCTACCTGTGCTGCCCAAGCTAACAACCATGATAGTTAGCAGAGCAGTTTAAAACAGGTGCTGTGATTATTCCCAGAGGCGCTGGGCAAAGTAATGAGCTGCCCTAGCAGACACAACTTGTCCTGTGCAGACAGCCATCACAAGGCCTGTGTACCAGTGGGGTAAATGGCCTGACCTGAGATTCCAGGAAACCACCAGGCTTTATGAAGTTGTGGGGCCACCCCTGTGTGGTGGCACAGGCCTTAGGCTGGTCCAACTGAACGGCTCTGTCTCCACTGACCCAGTACTGTAGCGTATGAACTGTCCCTCTCTTCCTTTCCCACTCCAGCTTCCATTTCCCAAAGTGATTTATGATCTTTTGCACAGAGAAATCTGCATTTCTCTTGCCTGACAACACTAATGAAGCGTGCAGAAATCTGACAATATTGACTGGTCTTAGTCATTCATGTTTCTCTTTCCTGGTCAGCCTCCTCTGCTGTCAAAAAGCTTTAAAAGAGGAAAGCAGAAGGTGAAAGCCACAGTTCACTGATGAAGTTCTGGAACTGCCTTTTTCTAGAACTGAGTTCTGATGTGCACCACCTCCAGAGTGCTGTGGATGCTGCTTTACATCTTGCACTGTCCTGTTGCACTGGTGCACAAGTGTAAAATGAAACTAGTAATCACTTTTGGGAAAAGGCAAGGGACGTAAATGTGAGCACGGCAGAGTGCGTTTACGTAGAGATGAAACCAAGCCGAGTAGCATAGATACGGCATGGAGCTGGATTTCACATTTCACTGACGCTCTTGGTCCAGAGGTTTGCTCATTAACAAGGCTATGATTCTGTTATTGAAACTCATGGTAAGTGGTTCCTTAGGCAAAGATCCAGCAAAGCACTTAGGCAAATTCATAAATTTATGTCCCATTGACTGCTGTGCAACTATTTATATGCTCAAAGTCATGCATGTCTTAAATGCATTTCCAGATCAGGCCTTGTTCTCAACAAATAGTCTTTCTGCAGCATCGTAAACCCCAAGCTTTCAAAATTCATGAGTTCAAGCTCTCATTTCCCCTAAGCTACCATAACTGCAATGCAGAACACAAATTCAGAAAATGCTTTTTTGAATAAAGAACTCTTGGTTTTGAACTTCTAATAACTCTGGATAGGAGCCGAGCTTTAACAACGTAAAAGAAACAAAAAAGAATGAAAGCTATGGCTGTCATCTAAGTTCGTGTCTTTGGGAGATGAGATTTTTAGAAAAAATACTCAATACTGTAAAACTTGCAATAAAATCCCTAAGGTAAGAAGAGTGTTTTTCACGTTTGAAAAGACAGAGAACTTCGTAGCAGTCTCAGGCTCCATATAACCAGCTCGGTGCAACCTGAGCTGTGTTTTGGGTGGGGGGACAGACCGTGACGCTCAGTTCCTGTGCCTCACACAGACTGCTTTGCTTCTCAGTCTCTAAGGTGCTCCAGCTTAGCAGACTACTTCACAGAGTTGTGCTGCTTCTTGTTTTCTTCTACTTTATAAACCTTCTCTAAAGTCTCTGTTCAAAGGTCATCTCTTGAATGAGTATTTAAATGTCTTCATCAGTAACAAGCAGGGAACCAAACTGCCTTTTAGTAAGGAATCCCAACTTGGTTTTTGCAGCACGTACTTTTTCTTATCATCCTTTTGGCCAGTAAGTCAAAACTGACTCCCACATCTGATCATGGCAGATGAATTGAGTAGTTGGGAGCATCTTTGGATTACTCAGCCCTTTTTCAGAAGGGCCAATTTCATTTCTTATAGACTCCAGGCACCTGAGAGTATAAGAATGTCTTGCATTCAACCATGTGTG
>NW_009259988.1:402364-405488 GCF_000687185.1 Egretta garzetta
TGCTGAGTTTGTCCTGGCCCCATGCAAGACCTGCTGACAAGGTAAGGCTCTGTAAGACAGTCACTGACTCGGGCTGCATTTTTGGACAATCCTGCATTAAACACATGCTCCACTCTACGCTTGTTATAAACAAGATTTGCTTTGTTTTGGTGCTTTTGCCCTCCCCTCTTGACATCCCACCTACGTACACGTACTCCCAGCTCTCCATAGTGTTGCCTCTCTGAGGGAGGACCCATGGGGGGACCAGCTGACGGTGTCGAGGAGTAACCAGCAGCAGAATTTAGAACACTCCACGCTTTTCTCTGACTTCTTCCCATGTGGCTTTTCAGAGCCTGAACTGCCAAGGGCTGCAAAAGGTGAACATGCAATTAAATTCTCAGGGAAACCTGCCTTGATGAAAATCTCTGGACAGAAAAATCCTAGGGCTTTTGGTATTTTGTGGGATTTGGGCTTCTTGCTACTTTCCTCCAAATAAAGCCTTTGAGGAACAGATTAACTTTGTTCGCTGGAGAACTTCAGCTGCAGGAAACTCCAGTCTGTTGCAATTGCTCAATTTGCCTTTGACAAGCCTCTTCACCCCCTAAGGCTGACAATCCACATTACACTCCCTGCTCTCAAAGGGGTCGCTTTACATTGCATCATCGTGTAAATGGAAACCACCAAGTGTCATAGGGTGAAATATGAGCTCACTGGGCCACTGATTCCCTGACTGCACTACTGTAGAAATGGCTTATTTCTGAATTAGGAAGAAAAAATTGCAAAGCTTAATATCATAGATTTGCCTTTTGCCTATGAAGTTGTAGGGGTGAGTGTGGATAGGCCAGCAGGGATTGCCAACAGGTACCAGTCCAGATCCTGCTGTAGTTTTCATGTTCTGGGTGAAGGCCTGTCTGTTCCCAGGTCACCCCTTACATCTTCCATGACCACATTTTTCAGTTTACAGACCTGAATGTAAAATATCTGGTGCAAACCTCAGCAAGGAAATTAGGCCCATAAGGTTGGGAGTGAAGTACTCAAACGCTGGATTTCATAAAGCAGACAAAGAGATTAAATGCACATTGATGTATGAAACTGAACATACCCATAGGCCATTGAATATGTTCCCCAAATCTGAAAGGATGCACAAGCAAGTCTTATTTTCATCACCCCTGTCTATTAGCATCCAGCCATCCACTTTATAGAGTCTATAGAGACAAGGTATTATAAAGATCATGCAGCCCAGGGAAGTACAAAAGTGATTTAAAATGTTCTAATCTCATTAATCTGTTTCTTCTCCCTAAAGATGTTCAAAGCCTAGGCCAGATCCTTAGCTGGCAAGTGAAGTAGAAAAGCACTTAAAGAAGACCTTAAATTTAAGCTCACGCTTAAATTCTATTTACCACAAAGTTCATTTCAAGATAAATTCATGCTAAAACAATATTTCTAAGCAAAAAAACCCTCACTTGAGCCAGAGCCTTTGCAATATAAACAGAGCTAATCTGCAGTAGATGAGGCTTTTCTGCTTCAGGACTTTTTCCCACTCTTCTGAGCCCCTTTCATCTAGCAAAGGGAACAGAAATTGTGGCTTTGGTGACTAGTCTTAGCAAAGCAGTTCTGCTTGGACTCTGCATATCAGCTAACTGCTGGAAAAAACACAGTGAACCAGTTTGTCACCAAGCTGTAACACAAACAAAAACGTATATTGCTACAATAATTAATGGAAAGCTGGTGCATCTGTTTGTAACCCAAAAAGTCAGACCCATTTTCTTGATCCTTTTTTTTTTCCCATGCAGTTACTTGGGGATTGCAAGCACTGTACTGGTTTAGGGTGTTACAAGGATTAATGCAGTCAGGTTTGCTTACATCTCTGAAATCATGCAGCGTAAATCTGTATGATGTTATCACCTACAGACATCCTACTTGTATTTTTACCGGTATCTAAGTTATTATCACAGGCTCCTAAGGCTGATAGCCAGTATTTAAGTATTTACCGTAACAAGAAGACACCTGACTGCCAGCTGTCATTCTCCAATGGAATGGGCAGGTTTCCACATACCTTGATTCTTTATCCCAACTCCACTGCTAATGATTATTTCTGTAGTCTGGGGGAAGCCAATAACCTCTGTGTGTGAACGAGGTCACTAGTTAGTTAGATACTAATTTTGTAGAAGCTGGACAATCTTTTAGAGTGCACTTGGCCACTCCTAACTTAGTCACAGCATGATCCTACTTAATGTCCCTAAGCCTCACACATGTGAAGAAACCAGTACAAGTGTTTGTAAGGGTAAGTAACACTCAGCCACAGTTGTAATTGGAGGTACTATGTGCATGCCAAACATTGCATTATTATTATTATTGCTATTGACAGTATAAATGGCAGCACCATAATGGGACAACAGCATCAGGTCTCAGGGAGGCAGAGGGTAAGGAGACATTAATATGTGCAGTCAACTTACATCTTGCACTATGAAAGTGTGCTGGTATGAGTGGTTCTGACACCTAGAACATAAACCAGATGGCCCCTTTCTTACGCCATATCATGCAAAAAGAGATTTGAATTAATTCATGTAGAAATCATGACAATTCTGTTACTGTTGGAACTCAGTATAGCGGACAGGGTGGCAGTAGATTATGCTGAATTTTTAACTTATAAAATACTAGCGACAGATGTCACTGCCTGTTCTCTTTTGTTGCTTCCCATCCCTTCTCCATCCCCTGGTGCCCTTGTGTCCCTTCTCCAAAGCAGTGACTCTGGACTACATTGCTTAAAAACTTATTTAAATAAAATTTTGTGCAGAACTTCCCCAAAGGCTTTTTCCAAAGAGAAATCCATCAAGAGGCTGTTGTGCCCCTGCCCACGAGACATTCCTTGCTCCTGCTCCAGCGATGCGTTTGCATGGGTGCCTGTCCAGCACGGTGCTGGGGTCTCCCTGGGAGCAGGAACAGCTTTCTGCCAGGGCATCGCTGGCCCAGCCACACAGGCTCCGAGCAGAAAAGCCGGATCCATCCCCAGGGCCACCTTGGTTGTACGCTGCTGTAATGAGATCCCGGGCTGCTCCCTGATCTCTGCACTTCACACTTGCCTCCTCCCCTCCATTTTTCAGCGCCTTCTCCACACTGCACGTCTCCTGCCGACACACCCCTG
>NW_009259988.1:405750-406798 GCF_000687185.1 Egretta garzetta
CCTCCATTGGGAAACTTTCTCCTCCGCCTTCCCCTCCATTCCCACCCCCCCGCCCCCAACCTGAATGAACACTTCTTTCAGTAATGGGTTTTTTCCACCTGGTTGACTTGATGAAAGGTTTATGAGTTGACATTATGTGTGAGAAGAACAAAGCAAGCGCGGGGATGTGTGCGTGCGCGGGGGCGGGGAACGGGCTCGACAGAGCTGCTGAAAACTTTATTACAAACTAAGAGACGTTGGGAGCAATAAATCAGTTGGATGCTCTCTACAAACCAGCAGAAAACTGCCACTGCAGAACAGAAAGAGAGAGTATACAAGGCCGTGCTGGGCACCAGCAGGCTCCAGTGAGTTACACTGGGCTGTGGGAAGGAGGGAGAGGAGAAAGAGCATGGGCAGAGGAAGAAGCCTCCTGTGCACTCATCTCTCCCAGGTCCTGCTTCCCTGTGCCAGACAGAGACCTCCAGGGTCCCTACCTCGAAATCACAGTTATAGAAGCAATGGCTCCAAAGGAGGTTTCCAGAGGCATGAACTGATGCTGGTGCACCCACAAACCAGCTTTGGGAGACACGCTGCCTTTGGGCAGGTGCCCCGTATCTACTCTCCCACACTCTCGAGTCCTGTGCCTGGTCTACCCAGGCAGTTTTCTGTTTGCTCAAATTCTGCCTCTCCCAAGGTGAAAGGCAGCAGCTACTATTTACCAACATACAGATGAACAACAACAGCTTGCTGCGAGTGTTTAAAAAATACCATACCTAAAACAAACAAACAAAAGAATTTCAGCTGTTGTTTGTTAGGAAACCAGAGTTAACAGGCTTACAGTTATGAAAAGCACCTTTAGAAACACAAGTTAAATGATTTTTACTTTGCATTACAGGGAAGGGTAGAAAGGACCTGAGCTGCTACCAGCTGAGCCTGCAAAACAACCAGGAGGCGTATTGTCACATCAGCTTAAGGGCAAGGCTCCGTAGCTCAGACACGACACGGCACGACGCTAACACGCCACGCTGCTTCCAAACCAGACTGGCTCCCCTCAGCTGCCCCCCGCTGC
>NW_009259988.1:406810-415502 GCF_000687185.1 Egretta garzetta
GGTGGAGGCTGCAGCAAGGGAAATGACAGCACGTTTCCTACAACGTCACAGGCTGCTCAGTGAGAACCATGCAGCATTCTCCCCACTTTATGCTATATTGGAAGGACCTTAGTTCATCCAGGTTTTTTAAAGCATTAGCCCTAGTTCTGCTCTAATTTAGACCTGTGTTAATCAGCACCGTCTCTACCAAGGTGAATAGAGTTTTTTAGGAGGAGCAGATAGCAGCTTTCCCCAACTAAGCTGAATAAATTGCTCAGAGTATCGCTGTAATGTGAAAAGCAGACCTGGTCCCACGGCATGAAAACCTCTGAACCATACAGCTACCGTAGGTCACGCAATCCAACGGCCTGCTCCCATTGCTATTTCTCCTTAGCAATCCCATGCTGTACACAAAGGCAAACATGTTTCTATTTTAAACCCTAATCCAAGGCTACTGCGTGCCTTTTGGAGTGCGGATGTCCTGGAAATGTCACTGCAGAGCAGTGTGCTCAAGAGATTAGAGCTGTTCCATTTTGCAAATGACAGAGTACAGTCACAGATGTTACTCTCGCCACGGGGTCAGACACAGTTGCTCAGGCTTAACTTGTTGAATTGCATTAATAAAAAGGAGAAGGGGCAAATGCTGCAAGATCCTGAGCAGCCCTAACTTTGCTCAGGTTAGTAATTCTAAGGCTTTTATTCCAGAGAAATAAATTTCCTTCCCCCCATAACAACCAGTAGCCATTACAAGCTTTAGAGAAACTACTTTAATGACCGAATTCTCAGGCAAAAAGTGTACCTACTATTTCCAGTCTTGTCATGTATGGGCCAGCTGATGAGTCTACACCATTAACAGCCTCTCTGCAAAGAACTCTGCAATGGAAGTGACAGTCACGAGGCTCAGAGAAGACTCAAGCAACTAAGGCAGCTTGAGTATCTAACAGCACTGACATTTGCTGAGCCATCTAAAAGCTCTGGAGCAGAGCTGGGTTAAGGGAGCCAGTCAAGATCAGAGACACGGCAACGCAGAATCGGTCAGGGATATGTGAGAACTTATGTGCCTGCCCAGGGGCAGAGATACACGGGTGACGGTTGGGAACGCAGTCACTCGCAGAGAGTGGAACCGAGTTCAGATTAACGTGCAGCAGCAGCCCTGGGCCTTCACACCAAGAGAGGAGCAGTTCCAGCCAAGGCTCTGGTGCTCGGCAGAGCAGGGCTGCAGAAAGCACCCCCTCCAAATGGTGACGTGGTGCAGGCTGCGACTGAAGTTCACAGGCAAGGAGTAATGTGAACACAACCTGCTCGAATCCTAGGGGCCTGGTTCTCCCATCAGCACTCATCTACACTTGGGCACTTCACACAGTGAGCATCAAGCACAAATTGCAGACTAGAAGGAAATCAGGCTGCGTTAACAGTATTTCCAGAAGGGACTAATACTATGGGATGCTTCTATTTTTACGTACCTAATCTGAGAGCTTCTGATTTGCAGATCGTGAGAACTGACTAGCGTTTACATTTTTAGAAAACCAGGTGCTTTTAAGATGTACCTTTAAAATCAAAATCCATTTTAAATCACCACTGAGAATCTTGGCTGGTGTATAATAACGCTTCTAGGCACTTGCTCTGAAAAGCAGCCTCAGAACTGTCCTAGATCAGCATGCAGTGACACGCATCGTTCACACTAATGGACGACTTCTAGCTGTGTTGGGGGAGAGGGACAGGGAAGGGCTGGGGAAAAAGTGCCGAGATGTACTGAAAAAAACCCTCAAAATAAAAATCGGGTGCAATTGCAGCTCCAGTCTGCATGCTTGGTGTTAATCATTTGCTCCATTTCTGTGGCTCGTATCTGCTCTACACTTTGGCATAGTGAGCAATTCTGGTGCTCTGTAAAAAGCAAAGCATAGACAAGCTTGAATCTATAGCCAGCGCCACATGAGTGGGGTTTCTGCCTACCTGCCGCCCAAGGCAGGGAGAACCTATCATTTCTTTAGGGGCCATAGACACCTGGGAAAAGCTGGGCAGAGGAAGAGTCATAAATTACCAAGTTACTTAAATTTTTCCAAGCAAAAGTTGGAATCAAGCACAAGCCAAACACTGCTACATCAAACTGACCTCAGTCAGATGTACTGAAATCGGTGGGATGGGATAACTTGGGTGGAAAATGATAGGCATTTGTTCCCTACTGCCCACTGCTGTTTCAGAAGCAGTAGGCAGGCTCTCCATATTCTTGTTCCAGCGGTGGCTGAAGAGATAACACAATAACCAAAGCTACTTTATGGCACATCTAGTGGATCAGAGAGTTTCATGAGAGCGACCAGACACGCATGCAGTATTTGAGACACAGGTCTACTATGAAGAGCAACACGCTCTCTATTTCTTCTCTAGAAGTTCCTCACAGAACTATCCACGTAGCACTGACATATCTCTCCTTCAGGGTATTAATGAATTAAAAGGCATTTTTGAGCAAATATTTTGGGGATTTTTTTTTTTTTTAAACGATGTGACTTTACAAGCACTGAATTTTCACAGTTTTATTCCCTGGCCATTCAGTACTGTGAAATCCTTCTGAAACAGGAACAGTATCATCATGACATCTGCTTTTCTATCTCCTTTCTAAATGATGAATGTTCTAGTCCAGAGCCTCCCCTTCCTCACCCATCACCCTATTCTGATCACTAGTCCTACTCTAGTGCAAGGGTCAATTTTTTGCAGTAATTCATCCTCTCCACTTCAGAGTTTTGCTAAGGTCACCAAGTCTTGCCACAGCAATGAAGTCCGTAGGCTGTCTGGGTGATGGTCACTTTATCCAGACCATTCTGACAAGAGAGTCCTGTTCGAAAGCACGAAGGAGCTCAAGTCAAGGCTAGCAATGTGTCCCTCACCTCCCAAAGAGCAAGACTTCCCCCCTGACAAAGTCTTGATTGTGAGCACTGATTTTTCAGACTCAGACCTGCTTTTCCTTTTCCTTGTGGCAAATCTGATCCATGCACTTGCTGACTAATGCTAACAAATCAGGCCAATTGCTGCTTACTGGAATCACCTTTCGATGGGGAGCTGACAGCAAGAACAATGCATCTGTTTGCAGCCTGTGAAGGCTGCGGGGAGCATCTGTCATCAGAGGAGCTCCTCGTCAAAAGAGGTTTCAGGCTCTGGCTGTTTCTCAGAACAGGGAAAAAAAGACATGTACAGACCTATTGCTGGACTGTTGTTTTGTATTGGTGGCGCTTTCATCTTCCCCTTTCTTTACTTCCACAGAAGACTGTGTTCTATCAGATGTGGCTTTTAATTATGAGAGTTCTATGTGCCATTAGTGGTTTAACTGAAGGGAAATTGAACCATATAAATAGCACCATTTTGCTATTCTCTGTTTATATTAAGCTGGATTTCCCTTTTGATATTTATTGAGGGAGACGTGGACCTGTTTGAAGATTCAGTTCAACTAGTTAAGATTTTACTGGAGGAAGGAATTTAGCCACTGAAATTGCCATAGGCAGCATTGCAACTAGTTGGGTAGGAAAGAAGCAAGCAGCAACCCCTACTTAGGCAAGAGAGATGACATCAAAGCAGCATTCCACCAGGGGTTTTTTAGCAGTCAGTAAATTATGCGTGTACAAAATAATAAAGGAAGTGTAATAATGCCTTATTGTTATATGGGCACCTTTCATCCTGAAGGGTAGTAGTTTACAAGCTAGAGATCTCAACGCTGGAGTTGGTATTTATGTTTTGTCTTACAGGGCTGAAATATCATTTGCCATTTCAGTCTTAAGCTGATTAAGAAACTACAGTTTGGAGCATATTGTCAATGAAAAACATTACTGAAAAACAGAAGGAAAAATTAACATTTGAAAAAGCCACTTTTTATATCTTTTTAGAAGGAAAGCATTTTTTTCACAGAGAGAAAATTGTACTTTCATTTGAAAATAAAAGCAACTAGTTATAGCAAAAGGTGAGAGACATCTTTTAATTAAATAATGAGAAACACAAATCCTTTACATTCTAGGGAGCAGTTTATGGTCAGCAGTATGAGCTGGTCAGATGCAGTAATACTGGGTGTCCTGTGAGAACCCAGACAAGTTGAATTTATAAGCAGCAGCACTAAGGATAAAAAGGGGAAGGCCAATGTCATAAGACACTGTACAAAATGCAAAGACAAGGAGAATATTGGTTAAGCCTCTAACAGAAAACTCCTCAGACTGATTCAATGTGGCGTCAATTCTCCGCAGAGACAAAATCCCAGGTCTTAACGGCTTATTCAAATGGAAACCTACAGAGCAAAGTGCTTGATCCCTAACTCACCTCACTGGAAAACAAAGTGCTGAGATAGTGCTACTGGAAACTGAAAATGCAATTGTAGGGAATCTGAATTACTTCACACCAGCATTCGGATCAAGAAGGTAAGATGCTATAGAACCTGTTGGCTCCCAAAGCAACTCGCAGTGTACGTGTCAAGCCCAAGAAGTCAACAAGTGCTGAGCAAGGAACTACAAATGCTTCTCAACACTTCCTACAAGTTATACAGCACTTGCAAGGGTGTGAAAGCAAGAGCTGGTGGAGACTGTTGTCCTCAGCCTTGCCTCTTTGTCAAGGCATTGCTTTCTTCCACAATGATACACAATTTGGAAATTCCCATCCACAAGGTTTACCAAATTAAGCAGGAACTGCACATGCTCAATTGCATCTTAGGTGACGTGGATCCACTGAGAGGTAATTGACCCTAATGCAGAAGGGGATTTTCAGGCTGTCTCATCTGTCTCCTGGAAAAGACCTCCTGGCAGGGGTATCGCTTCATTAGAAAGCAACTGAGTGTTTTAAGTTCATTTCTGTCTTCTGCTAGGCAGAGGCTACTAAGTGCACCCAGAACTAAGACTGCCAGCATGCAAACTACAGTTATGGTTAAATCATAGATTGTCAGACCATAAAAATAAGGGAAGGGGCTGGCTCCCTTTGTTTTGGTTAAGGCCACCACTAGAAAATTCTTTATCTGTAGGGAGTGTTCCTTGTTTGCACGGCAGCGCATCCTCCCAGACGATGCTGCGTGCTAGAGGCTGTTCAGAAAGGAGCAGGAAAAAATGGATAAAATTAGCGTCTACTGTTCATTGTCCAGTTTCACTGGTAATTAGCTAGGCCACCTCCACAATGTGTTATGCAATATAAATCAAGACTTGATTATTTCTGCCCAGTAATACTCACAAGCAGAGTTAGGTTGCAACACGAGATGAGGAAGTAAAAATTAAAGTTTAATAGAAAGCAACAGACACAGACAAGCAGACATCACCATCTAATGATGTTTGAAGAGCTTCTCTCTTCCAGCTGAATGTCTGTTTGGCCTGTAGGCATTATGAACTGTATCAGTCAAATTTTCTATGCCACCCCTTGTTTATGAAGAAAGCTACAATTACTCCTATTTGACAACTCAGTCCCACAAAGCCTTGTGAAGTTCAAAGCACTACCCACATGGTATTTCTTTTTACAAGCATGCAACTACAATGTATAACTTTGGGAATTTTTTTAACCTTTCTTTCCCATGTGCCCAACTGTTCTCGTTCTTCCCTCTCTTTCTAGCCTTCATTTCACTGAGTATCACACTGAGAAGACTGAGATAATTCAGATAAGTGGGTGATGAAACAGGAAAGATCTGTTTAGGATTAGTGCTTGACCAAGTTTTAGAAGCAGCCTGAATAAATCAGATCCCTGGAGATTTTAAGTGTCCAAAATGGCCCACAGGACCCAGGTTCAGAGATGTTAACCAAGGACTGAAATGACTTAGAGCAATGCAGTCCACACCAAAGAACGCTATGGCTTCAGCAGAGCCACTCTGAACGCAGCCCAGACTGTACAGACAGCAAAGGCTGGTTGCAGAGGTTTACGAGAGCTCCTTTCATAGCACTGCATTATTATAGAGATGTGTGTCTGAAGATGTCACAATTATAATGGAGAATGTTTATTTTGTCTGTAACCCAGCTGGCTGGTTTGCTGTATTTCAAATCTCTTCAAGTAAATAAATGAGGGGACTCTACTTTCCCCTCTACACTGCAGTATGTATACATGAGTGTTATTTCCTGTATCAGATTCCTGTACAAAAACTGCTGTCAGGCTATTAATAATCTGGAAAAACACCTTGAAACTTGACTCAATGAGGGCACATTGCAAATGGGCTCTAATGGCTTTTATTTCTCATCTCTGTCACCTCAGATCTAATCTGCCATTTTCTCATTTTTTATCCTCTCTGGTCCCCTCAAAAATCATTCAGCGACTCTTCCCTCAGTGCCAGGCAGAGCAGAAGGGCCATGTGATGGGGTCAGCAGGCATTTATTAACAGAGAAAGGTCAGGTGTATCATGTAGTGTGAAGCAGAGTCTTGGGCCAACTCCCAGAACAGAGCAAAGGTGAGTGCACAGCAGCTTTCTGCCACTGCAAGGCCTGAGATCAAAATGTAGAAAGCAAAGAGGTGTAGTCTTGGAGGGGAAATATTCCCACCAGCACAAACGAATCTTACACCCCCCTGAAACTCAAACTTCCCCCCCGCATTACTTTTCATTTTATGGGCCAGTAAGGAAGTTTCCTGGATTCTAAGACTCACTCTTAGCCACTAGGAAAGAATTAGCCAAGACTGTGCCAAAAAGCCAGTAGCAAATCCCTGCAAAGAGACATGCTTGTTTTGTGGATTGTTTGGTTGGTTTTTTTTAAATTAAAAAAAAAAAAAAAAAAAAACCAACAGCCTGGAACTGAAATTAGATCCTTTTTTTTTTTTCTCCATTTTGGGGCTACATCCGCATCTTCTGTGGAAGCAATCAAGGCACCATCAAAACTTTGCAGCATGTGTCCCTATGTTTAAACTCACCCTCCTTACTTAGTTCGCTCTCCTCTGAAAGAAATGAGAGAAAGAATGTGAGAGGACATTGAAAAGCATTATACAGGACTTGTGACCTATTAAGAACTTATGGCCAGACTTTTAAAAGTTGTTCAGATGCTCCAAAGTTCTTAATTAGCTAACACTACAATTTTTAATTAGATGGCCTTCCTAGGTAATCTAATTACCTTTAAAAAAATGGACCTCAGGTACCTCGGAGGAGAAGGCATGAGGCAGTTTCTGACAAAAGTTGTACAGTACGTGAGTCTCACAGAAGCCACAAGTCCTTTTTTTCCCTCAACCATCTTGACACTACAATCTGTTTAGAAGTTCCTTCTTTTCTGTTTTATATGGTTATGCAAACATTAATTTAAGGACTATTTCTCAAGCCTCCTGTGGGAATCCAACCCAATTTTCAGAGACAATGCAAAAGTGACTAACATTTCTCTTTGAGGAGGGGAGGAGATTTAAGGCTTTTGACTCAAGGTTGATTCCCCCCCCCTTTTCTTCTCCCTCCTTCTTCTAAGTATCTCTTTATTCATCACTTTAATTACCTAATCGTAAATTTCTTTAGGGGGTTACTTAGAAGGAAAATTAGCATCAAAGCTTGGCAGTAAATTCAGGGGCTTTTGGAGTAGGTCCAAGCTGTTTCACCTGTGATTAATTAGATGATTTTTTTCTTTAAGTGCCAGAGGGCTGTTGAGGTCTTTAAGCAGTTACATGACTGCTGGCAGCTCAGGAATTATGATTGATGCATTAGTCTGGCATTTAGGACTTCTGCTTCTTTTTGGTAGTTGCCTGGATAAGCAAGTACACAAGACCAGCCACACGGGTGGACACAAAAGGCTGGCAAGCACCAGTCCTTGCTCTCACAGAAGAGCAAAGGAACCAGGTACGTTTACTTCTCCACTGCTAGCAGAGTATTCAACAGGACTAAGACGAGAGAAAAGAAGAAAGCAATGCCTACTATTCAGATTATAAAATAATCTACAGAAAATACAGAGTCACAATATCAAGTCATAGCAGTACTTTTCTTGAAAGCTTTCTGTAAGCTGTGGCCTTATTCAAGAATGAAAGTGAGAGGAAAAGAACTAAACCTTTCACCTCAACCCTGGAAACCTTCCGTACTAAAAAAAAAAAAAAAAAAAAAAAAAAAGATGGACTTGAAAAAAATGCATTTCTCTTTCACAAACAACGAATATTCCTTTCCCTTTGCCCCAAAGGGGAAAGAATGAATCTCACTGGGCTTGCATTTTTATTTTTTTAGCAGAAAACCTTACAAGACAACCAAATTCCAAGTCACAGCGACTGATCTGGCTCCTCCTTCTGGCTGGGAACAAAAACTCCCATTGTGTCACCAAGAAAAAAAGCCAACCCCCAAAACCCCAAGTTCTCCATTAAAGCTTTAGCGGAAGTTAGAAACATCAGCCAACTCTAATCGTTATCCCCCATGCAACTCCCATCCATGTACAGGATAGAGGAGCTTGGAAAAGCATCTCAACTTGTGGAGCAAGCGAGCCCAGTGGGCTGTGTCTATACGTTCACTGCTCGAGCTACAGCTGTTTTCTGGGAAATGGAAGAACTTCAGTCACTAATGCTTATTAGTTGGCACATGTGTACTACAGAAAAAGTGTCAGAAGCATTAATGATGCACTTCCAGATTGCTTAATACAGTTAGCTCACCTAATTCACTCTGCATGGGCTCCTGCTGCAAGTAGAGAAGCAATCAGCAGTTAAACAGTTCTAGTCCCTTTATAACTGGCCACTGGAGAGACAGTGGGGAATAACACTGAGGCTTTATGGTACATTGGTGGCAGGTCAAGAGAGTAAGCTGAAGTAGATGGATGGGAAAGCAGCAAAGAGC
>NW_009259988.1:415576-432377 GCF_000687185.1 Egretta garzetta
AGCAGGAAGAGGCTAGAGAACCCACTGTCAATTAATGACAGAGAGACCTCCTTCTGTTCTGGCAAGAATTTAAACCATTAGGTGTTTGGAGTTTATCTCAGCAGAGTAAAATCATCTTTCAGACAAGATACGTGCTTTGCAGGAAACTGTGTGCATGCTCTCAAAAGCCAAGAGATCTCAGGGCAACAGGATGTCCCTTCACATCAGGAGACAGCTCCTCATCCTGCTGTGAAGTAGTTAATCTCCATGGGAAGTTCCTAGGCCTCTCACCATCCCTGCTCAGAGAATAATGACACTTGGTGTTTGCAGCCACCTCTTGTTTTTGTCAGTGCCCAGCCTGCCTCATCTAACATTTATAGAGTCTGGATTCTCCTCAGATCTCATTGACTATGTGTCAGTCGCCACCTGCAGCACGCTGTACTGCAAAACCCAGCCCAGCTCACAGCAGTGACATCCTTCACTACTCATTCTGTTGGATTGTCCCAGACTTCAGGAAGGAGGAGGGAGAAAACAGCCCTAGCCAGGATGTATAGATTCATCTCTTTATGGGCAAGTGCTCTTTGTAGAGGCCTGTGTTTGTGTGTATGTCCGTATCGGTGTTCAGATCCAGGTGGATGCATGTATTAGGGTAAGTGCTTTAGCACGTTTGAGTCTCTGCAGAGCCTACGTATCCCTGCATGCATCTTTGGAGAGGTTTCTGGCTCCATTCATCACGTACCAGCCTGAAATGACAGCGTGGCCCAGCTGACAAGACACATAACTGCAAGACAGCTGACCTGGGCAATCTCAAGTAACTTACTTTCCTGTTCGAAAGCGTGATGCTACTTGTCTGCTTCTGTAAAGAGGCTGGCCATCTTATAACAAACAGAAAAGTAATTCATCAGGCAGTGCTCCATAAAGGCTATTTGAGCTACCTCTGGAAGAGATCGTTAAATCCCTAGACAGACTGGCAAGGGAAAGATCATCAGCAGGAGCTGAGATCTGAGACCAGAAAGGCAAAATGGCCTAGTGGGAAAGCTGCTAGCCTGGATGTCAGGAGATCAGAGTTCTGTTTTTACCTTTTCCACCAATCTGATATATGCTTTTGAGCAAACTATAACTCCTCAGCTTGCCTTACAACTCTTTTTGGTATATACCACCTAAGCTCACTAGGGTCAGGGACTACTTCTGATTGTATCCGACACAAAAAGTTTCAGAACTCAATCAGAGACTCCGGTAACACTGCTAAAAAGTAAAACCTACCAATATTAATCGCCACCCACACACTAAGGTGACCTTTACAGCTTAGAATGGGTGCAGATTAGCAAACTACAGTAGAGATATCCTGTAGCAGCTTTGTGTACCAGACTCTGGTTTTCACTGCAGGAGCTGAATTTATTTATACAATAGGTATAGAAACACACAACCCAAGGAATACACAAGAAGATTCTGTTGCTGAAGATTCAAAGGTGGTAGCTTCAGAAAGCATGTTTGCATGCACCCACGCACAGATTCTCTCCTACACCTTTGCTTTTCACACTTTGTGACAACAGAGATTATTCCTTGCTGGAAGAATGTGGCATTGTTGACATTAAAAAAAAGCAAAACAGGCCTTTGCTTTGCTTGAACAGCACAGGCTTTCTTGATCAGCTGTCTGAGGTGCCTCATCTGTACAAAGCATTTAAACCTGTCTAACATCAAAAAGTAAGGTAAGACAAGTCACTTTGATGCTCCAGAGCACATGCCTAACATGATTATTGCAGAATCTTCCTGGTGATAATAGAATTATGCAAAGGAGGCCTTGACCTATTAATGCTTTTACCTTTCTTCGGATTTCTTTCCCTCTTCCTTCTTTCATGAGAAGCAGAACTGCTTGCTCAGATACAGCAACTGAACAAAAAGGTGGAATAAGCAAAGCGAAAGAGGTCCCTTCACCTTGTCATCTCTCCTCGCTCCACTTTACCCCAGTAAATTACATGCTCTAGCAGTTGCACGTTAAGCAACTGGAAATATGCTGTACTGGAAAAGCTGAATGACTGGAGATGGGCATATTGCCCCATCACAGAGATACTGGGAATGCAGCATGGCATGTGTCATCACTGGCAGTCTTGCCCCTAAGACACCTTGGAGAAAAGGAACATCTTAAAGAAATGCATTTGCTGCAAACCTCTCTTTCTAATGGAAAGAAGAAATATACTCACACCAGGGGCTGCAATAGTTTTACACCAAGTAGCCTAGCTCTGGAGTAACACACTCCTATATCCATTGTTTGGTGCCTTAAAGCTGGAACTAGCATGTCCCAGATCTCAATCATGAAGGAGATCACTTTCAACATTTGCCTCCATTTTCTAGGAAAAGACGATGAACTCACATAGAAGAGTTTGCTGGCAAGATAGTTTGAGTTTCTCACCCTCTCAGGGAAGTTATGAGTAAACAAGTTTTGGTGCTTCTCACGGTTTTCCTAATAAAAATGCCTTAATGTTGCACAAGACCCGCTTAATATCAGGACAGAGAGGTCCAGGCACGTGTCATTATTTAAAAGCAATAGAACAATAAGGCAGAAAAAGGGATGTTACCTCCTCTGTGCCCTGCTTAGACTGAAATATAGCTCAAAATAAAGATTCAGAGGATAACAATACAGGAAGCTTGCAGAATCTTAACATGAAGAATCGTTTGTAGTCAAAGGACTGCAAAGCCTGTCCAGGCTCTTCCTACCACCTTTTAACCGCCTTGTCTGTTTAAAATAATGCATGCTAGGGCATGGACTGATACACTACTATTGAAGCCTTTTCTGCCAGTGGGTAAACAGAATCCAGTGCACAAATTCTTATCTAAGTTTGTATATACACTGGGTGATTTTAGGCCAAAAACCTCCTACCAAGAGATCAGCTGACAGTCTTGGCTCAAGTTCAGGTCTGCAAAGGGAAAGCATGCTTCCTATGTATTTTGTTTGCTCTAAGCATGGTTCACTGATTCCTACTTGCAATCTGTCCTGAACTGAAAATGTATGATTAGTTTGTTCCAGGAAAGATGAGTCCAACACATTAAGGCTCAGACCTGAATCCAAATTCCAAACTTTCCCAAGCATGGATACATTTCCATCTGGAGTTTTGGTCCAAGCTTTTCTTCTCTTGCTTCTTACTCATGTTGTTTGAGTGGAGTTTCCTAAATGCCCCATCCTAAATCAGTACCTATTTATGTTAGGCCAAACAAATCGTAAGAGACAGTCCTTCCCCCAAAGCTCTCATTATCTAAATTAACAAGTACGTTATTATATTCCCTGTGTGCAGCAAGCAGCATTAGGATGCAGCGAAACAACTCACCCAAGGTTACATAGCCAGCTTGTTGCAGAGCTGGGTACTAAAGCCAGTTGCTTGACTCTTTAAGCTCAGTGCTTTATCTTATTCCTCAAGAGGAAAAGTGCAAGCCCAGATCTGACCACTCTCCTGGGTAGGAAAGCTTCTGGGGTATCTATTTGAAACAAAGACTTACTTTCCCCCTTTTCCTGTCTAAAATAGAAAAAGGACAAAGACCTTTTTCTTGAGCTTCAGGGATCTGTTAATTGGCTCCCTAGTAAAATTACAGAGACTCAGCTGCCTGATAATGATTGTAAATGACAGAGACTATCAGGTTTACCTTGTGATGTCCCTGGGGAGCTTGCAGTTAGTTTAGTCTGAACTCTGCGTCAGCTGTTTGGGTTCCTTTCTTCTCGGCATGTGGTATCTGGACTCAAGCTGCAGTCTTTCAAACCTAATTAGTGTTAGGGGAAAGAGAAAAAGAGAGAGAGAGATAGGGGAAAAACCAAACAACAACACTCTCCTTCCCTCAACTGGCTTTGTAACATGCAGGCAGGACCTGATTTATGGCACAAGTTCATGGGGATTTTTTGCTTTTTTTTGTTTCTTTTCATGCGTATCAGTCCAGCACCTTCAGTTATGGCTGCAAGAAAACTGAATTTTAGTGTGCTGGAGCCTTTGAACTTTGAGAAGTTCAGCAGAGAATCTCTAAATTCAATGGAATCATCGTGTTTGTATATAGTTGGGTCTGTTCTGGGCAGTGCTCAGCAGAAACTCAAGTTTTGGTCCCTTTCCTCACAGAGAGAGCATTTTGCTCGCCAATATGTTTGTTGTTGAAGTTTAACAATACTGTTTTCAGTAACAACCTCACGTTAATGTTTAGCCAAATTCAAACTACCATCCCAGGAAATAAGAACACAGACAATTTATTGTGGGGATCTTAATTTGTACAATTTTTTATTTGCAGTGCATTTCACCATCTCTCATAACTCTGGCATGAAGGTGTCTGTACTACCTGTTTTCTTGCTTGGTAACTGACTTCCATCCCACATCACAGGTCATCAGTTGTTGCAATGTTGAATGGAACAACACAAAACAGCAGATCCGTAGACAGCATCTTCAAATCACTGGCAGGCCGAGCGATCACAAACCTGAAAAAGCAGTAGCACATGAGATTCAGGCTGATTTGCAAGGCCTTTGAACTCAGTGTCTGGGACAGCAAGAAAGCTGTAGGGCTTTTTTGCCATGACTGATTGCATGTGCAGAATTCTTTAGAATGATGATTCAATATACAGAGGGTTTAATTCTACCTAGGAATGAGATACATATATTTTAAATGAAGCTAATTAGTCTCTGGAACAGCTGCTGAAAGATGTGATACATTTTTTGATTGCTCAAAATCTTTAAATCAAGACTTAATGTCTCTCTAGGAGATCTAAAGCTCAAGCAATCACTGAAATCTTGAAATGGAAAGAATCAGTGAGTAGAACAGGTTAGATGAGAAGGTTCTCTCTGCCTGCAAACTCTCTGAAATCCCTGCCCTCAGCAGCGTTACTAACTTCATGCTCCAGCAGCTCTCTAATGCAGAAGGCTCACTTGTAAAGATAAATCACATCTTAAGCGAACATAAGGGAATCTCATACAAGCGTCAGTAAGCACCATGTTCAGACCACACACCAGTTTGCCTCAAATGGCCTCAGCTACCTACAAGAATGTCTAAATCCAAGACAAACATAAGGAATTCAGGTTGCCTATAACAGATACCTAACTTCAAAGTCATGACTACTATCTTTTGTTTCATGGTACAGTTTGAGATAAGGTATACTTGCCTATTCTTGTATGGATTGGGCTCTTCCATCAGGCGGTAGAGCCCAAAGCAGAGTATCCCAAACAAGTCTAAAGCTCTGCAGAAAACATGTCCAAAGGAGTCCTCCTGCTATAAAAGAAGCAAAACCATTCTTATCTCAAAGGAACCGAAGGAGACAATTCAGCCCAATACCAAATCACTTATTTAGCCAACTATCATCACTATTCACTACTTTTAGTACCACAGTATTTGGCAAGAAAGGCAGGCAAAGAAAATGACTGGTCCCCCATAGGATTAAAATCTAGTCTAAAATAAGGCTATCTGATGTCTTTGCCTCTTCAAAATACAGCTCAAGCTACACAGCAAGATTCAACTGAATGAAACTAAATTTCAGGTAACGACAATCCAGAAGTTCTAGTGACAAGGATGAAAGCCTAGCCTATGAAGCACCACTCAGTGGTGTAACTCACCATGACACCTGCTGACAACCTCTTGGACAGCGGCAGGAGTGCCAGTTTGCATCTGACTTGGGAGGCATTGTGGATGACGTTGTCAGGGCTTCGGCACAGCCTGCTGCCCTCTTCCAACAGCTGTTCCCCAAATGCTGGGCTTGTCCCACTTGTCACCAAAGTCTGCAGCAGAGCCAAGATGTGATGGTTGTAGTACGTCTGGAAAGGAAGAGACAATGAAAAGTTGAAGACAAATGAGTATGCCTTGGAAAGGAAAACCAAGAGAAAGCGATCAGACAGACTTCGGAGATTTTTGTATGCTTAAAGTAGTCCTTAATGATGTTTAAAGTTTTCTGACAATATTTATGGATCACCACCTGCTTAGCCCATTGCAGCTTCAAAGAGCAGTTAGACGATCCCACCTCTGCTCTTACAATAGAATGTGCTAAACTGTCTGAATGGGAGATTTTCAAAGGCGCAAAGGGAGTGGACGTGGGTGCAGTGTGTGGGCGCACGCGCGTGCGTGTAGGAAAACTGGGCAGCAGCTCTGATGTCACCCGAGTAGGGGCAGACTGTGCAAGGTGAGGCTGAGGAGGGCAACTGCCTTGCCCAGCCCTATAAGGTCCAGGTGCAGCAGGAAACTCTGTCCTTGTAGCTGCCATATTGTTTTGAAAACCTCTCTTTCTGCCCTTATCTGTCAGTATTTTTTGGAAAAAAGTTACCATGGTTCAAATTCAGATCTGAGGCAAAAAAAAGGCCTCAAGTGTGCCTTTTTTTTTTTTTTTAATCTAAAAGTGTTTCCTCTGCCTGCAGTGCAACTAATAACTTATTTTCCACCCTTTCTGAAAAAGCTCATTTCCTACATAGAGCCACTTTGTGGAATCTGTCACCTGCATTTGCCTGAGTAAAGAAACTAAACAAGCTGCAGAGAAGGAATGGTATTACTAAATCCACGTTGAACTCAAATCCGCTTAAGAACATCTGACCATATTGTCGGGCAAATGGGTATAATGCTGTTAGAGTAATTCTCAGTCTTTTAAAGTATGGAGCTATAGTCCAGGGTTATCCAGGAGTGATACAGCTTTGGGGGAATCTGCACTTTACATATTTAACAGAAGCGTGCTGAGCTCTTTAACATATCATTGCTGTACTTTTTGACATCAAAAGGATTGCATTTCCATACTTGGATGAATTAATAGGATTTGCATGTCACCCTCATTCTGTACTTTCTTTGCTGAGTTACACTGCAGGAATTTGAAAGGCAGGGAAACTACAGAGGTGTGCATGTGTGTGTACTCAGGAAATAACACACTGCATTTAGAATGGGTCTTGAAGCTGACTTGAAAAGAGCAACATTTCCGTATGTGCCCATGAGATGTTACCTTCTTTGCCAGTTGTTTGGTTACAGCTTCAGACAAGCAGATTTCCTGGGAACACCTCTGCACACAAAGGCAAGGCTAGAAACCTTCTCCCATCACCAAGCAGTTGCCTACACCTGCTGACTCCATGTTGCTACTAAGCTTTTAAAACTGGTCCTGTATAGCTTAGGGACCCACAGCTGGATCAGTAAGGGAATTCAAGGCTCATTAGAGTACCTGAGCCATAATGATCATGCTCATTGAATTGTTTTCTGCCTACTGAGACCCCAAGAGTCACGTTGAAGCAAATGCCAGTTCTGCTTCAAGTTTCCAAGGGGTAACATTTCACTTTACAGACCATGTTCTGCCATTCAGATTCTTCTGCCAGTCTCCTTTCAAGCTAAAAGAAAAGAGCACTCCTGCTCTGAGCGTCTTGAGAAATTTCAAAAGATATTCACAGTGATAGCAAAAGGAGGTGCTACTGGACTGCTGGAGGCTCCCCTCCTCTTCTCCAGTTCACCCATCTTTCCCCTGATACTGCAATTGCTAAGCAGTGTCTTATTACTCTCCATCTTCACTGTATTTACAGAATGACTGAATCCAGCCTAAGGTGCCCCTCTACTTTAAAGCAGAGTTGAGTGCTGATCATTCCTGGACAGACTTGGAATCTTACGCTTGAGTGAAATTTTATCCTTTAAGACAGGTCATGCTATGTCTTGAGTTACTTTTACACTTGACACTAGCAGTCATTAATTACCATCTGGCTGATTGACATATCAGTGAGTAGCAGCAATATCCCTAACACTGAAGCCTTCTCAGAAAAGCATACTGGACTTGACACACTTATTTTGGACTGCTTATCCCTTGGAGAGATTTGTTTTGTATTTATTCAGTTTCCATAAAAACTGCCACCCAAGCACTATCCCCCTGGACATGAGCTGAGAGCAAGGCATGTGGAACTTGACTGCAGCATGGAGAACTGGGGTGAAAAGGAAAAAAGGGGCTTTCAGAAAAAAAGAGAAGGCAGTTTTGGAAATGTCAGCTTATTTGCTGAACTGCTGTTTTGCTGCCAAAATCCTGGCTGAACTCCACCAAAGTGTGGCCCACGTGTGTCACCAATGACAGTATCACTCAGATTTAACAACTTAAAACAATTACATCACTGGGGTAGGATCACCACATTCCCTCCATTCTTGCAGTTTTGGTGCAATGTATCTAATCCTCATGATGCGAATGTTTTTAAAAGAACACACTGCCAGGAATTTACAGAGAATCAAAATATGCACTTTTTAAAAATCTGATATGGTCTTGTGGATCAGCAGTGGCCCACGTGTGGAATTTGTTTTATACCTTTTCAGAAAACCGCCATTGGGAGGTTCCCATCGAGTTCAACAGATTTTTCCATCCAAACTTCCAGTGAATTTCTGCCTAGGTGCTAGATGGACAGATGAGTTAAATGTTCCGTTTATCCATTTAGCCTATGGTAAAGTGGTGGTAGTGCAACCTCCCCATTCCCTAGCTCACCAATACACCTTCAGCCAGGCTTGTAAAAATCCTTTCTACGTGATCAGGTAAGAATTCAGAGTTCCAATAATCTTCTCAGCCTTTGGCATCAATGCTGGAGCTTTCACCAAGGGTGGTGTCAAATGCAATTTTAGCTTCAGTGACCTGGGCTCCCTTAGAGGGACTGATTGTAACATCATGTTGTCAAAAAGTAAATAAATCAGGCTGGCTTTAAATACCTTTTGTAGTCTGTCAATATTTTGGAGCTGGGAACAGAAGGAAATTATGAAAACACTCTAAAAGTTTCTCCAAATAATTCTATGTGTATCAACAACAGGGGCAGTTGCTGCTAATGGCATATACTGAGACACATGTCTTTTGGAGCCGATAGCTGCCTTTTAGTGTATGGAACCCACTACCTCAAGGAATCACAGATGCCCACGGATTAACAAATTGCTTAAATAGGAATAGACATGTATAATTCTCAGGGCACCGTGTAACTAATCACATAACCAAGCTCTGCAACGTTTCTTGCGCCTCTCTCTGACACACATGGCCTTGACCATGGTTAAGGCAAGATTAAGTGGGTTTACCCTGGCTGGTCATCACTTTGTTACGCAATGATGCCACTAAATATGACGGGACATGATACATCTACTTACCATAGACAAAAGAGAATTCAGGAAGCTATCTGAGAAGATAGCTCCTGCAGGGGCACCAGCGGTGAAAAGCTGATCTTGCTCTGGAATCCCAGAATTGCGGCTGGGAGCCTGATTAATAAACTGGGCATTTGGTGAAGACTCTATTGGAAAAGCAAGGAGGAAAGAGGAAACATATTAGCAACAGAGATAAGCCATCCAGAATCAGAAATTTAAGTTAATAAATCCAGTTTGCCATTCTGTGTCCAGCACTAGCCGCAGCATGCAGCATTAGTAAAAAGAGGAACAAAACATTCAGTGCTGCTAACTGATTGTGCAATGGCAGACAAAAGATAGACTCCTAAAACTAAGTTTTAAGATATCAGATCATAATTAATTTACCCGCTTTGAAAAAGAAAGGAACAATCTGGTTTCTTCCCCTCATTTTCCTGACTTAACAGAAATATAATTACTATTTCTATTGGCTTAAATTGGGATTACTGAGTCCTTTTCACAGCTGTCCTACTGTTACAGGGATCTTCACTGGTTTCTCAACCTTATTCTTGCTGGCTGAGATAGTCTTGCAGAATTCCCCCTACTCTGAAAGTGATTCCTCCTTAACTTTCTTTTCTATTTTCAGGGAACTGTCTAAGTACACCCAGGCAGAAGGCCCCTGCTGCGCTACTGAACATGCTAGGTATGTCCTGGCACTACCAGCAAGAATGCTGATGAATGACAGCAGCACAGCAGGAGACTGAGAGGAATTGAGATCAAGAACCCATATCTTCCCATTAAAAAATAGGGAGTGAGCACAACTAAGTCTATGTGAGTAATGACTGATTTCTATTATGTCCCCTTGGGTCAGGAAGCATTTGAGTGCATCATTTTTAAAGATGACTAAAACTAGCCAGAATCACAATACTATTAATGTCTCCTGTTGTCTTGCAGCGCTGGTGTCATCCTTCAGCCATGTATTCTCAATACAGATATTTCACCCACCCTGGATTTTAGAGTTGGCCCTGCATCTGGCATTAATCAGCATGACTCCACTGACTAGCTTGTTCAGGCTGGGTATGAAAAGCATGGTCTTGCAGTCACAGTAAGAGACCCGCGTTATTTCTCCACACCATTATCTTTCTCCTTTACATATTTGCAGGATTATTCTTTCTTTACAGATCACTTCGCTATTTCTCCGCCAGATCTCTGTCTCATTATAGCAAAGGTTTCTAGAATCCACTGTTTCCAAAGAATAACCATTTATAACATGCCTCCAAGCACACTGACCAACTGGCAAATTCAGAAGATGCTTGACACATTGAACTGTGCGCAGTTTGGTAGATCTGGGCTCGCAGAAACCCCACGCGCAGCTTGCCATTTAACGGGGTTGCATCAGCCTGATGTGAAGTGGCCAGTTTAGCATTTATTTTTCTGTGTTTCTCACCATTGGGCAAGGAGAAGCAGCAGCATGTCAGAGCATGACAACAACGCACAACTCTCCTGCTCCTCAAGGCAAAATTCCTATCCAGCTCCCTTTAGAGGATTGCAGGCCCTCAGATAATTCTGTCAGCTTTGTCCCCAACTACGTGCCCTTAGCTCCGTAGGTGCTAGAGGACAGACACCTTTGGGACCACAGCGCACCCCTCTGACTCAGGGGGCTCTGGCGACCATCCTGGTCACAGAGCAACGGTGGCACAGGCAAGTCAAGCTTAGCAGTTTGGGCTCTACTGAGATACTGCATCGCTTCCCGTGCTTATCAAGATTAATTGCCAAACTCCTGCTGACTTCAGTGGTGACAGGATTTCAGCTGAAGGTATGAGGGCTCTTAGCTTCTCTTACGGCAGGTTGAGCAGCAACAGTGCTAGCCATATGTATTGTACTGCTGGCTTTGGTGTGTCAGACACACCAAACGATACAGATGATCCTTGGTCAACACTCAGTGCACTGTGAAATACGAAATTGCCTGGAATGTGCAAAGCCCTTACGACTTAAAGCACATGAGTATTAGCCCCCTCAGCTTTTTTCTAGAGATGGGCACAAAAGTGAGCATTTGTCTAGATCAAGGTCTACCAGAGGGATTTACAGGAAGCTTATTCAATCACAGCTGGTTTTGTTTAGCTGTTTTGTGCTTCCAGGTTTTAAATTCTTGGGGTTATTTTGCTTCCTAGCCCATCCCTGTAACTCTGAACATATTTCTATGCTGTTCAAGACTACAGCAGGGGCAGGCATCCATGTGCTTCTAAGGGACTGGGCTCAATTCATTATTTTGTCAAAGATCTGACATGACTAAAATCCAAGTCATGTCAACAGATTGCAGATGTTTTCCCCTCCACTGACACACCACATCCTGGAGGAAAATCACAGGGGTGCAATGCCTGTCTGAAGATGTTAGCTTGACTGCACAATATCTTCTCAGAGGAGCTAGGCCTCAGTAGCCAGCTCAAAACATTTGAGACTTTTTGGACACAGCAGAAATAAAAGCCTAAACCACAGCACAAGATATCCAAATATCACTCTGGGAAATTCAAGAGTTCTGAAATTACTCAGGAGGAGGCATCATTATCTTATTATTTTGTGATTTTTTTTATTTTGCAGTAGCTCCTCAGTGTTTCAGTCTAAGGAGCACACAGGACTGAATAGCCCATTGTGGTGCTTTACTGCTTCTGGGACAGAGCTCATCAGGTGCATGTTTTGACTGAGCAGTACACCAGAGCCTCATATAGATGAATACTGCTAGTGCCTGCTCCAGGCCAAGGCTGCTCACTAGCCCTGTTCCAGCTGCAAACCTGGTGAGGACTGGAAAGCAAGGACCCCACATGTGTTGAGTTCACATAGCACTTACAAGCATTGCATCAAAAAAGAAAGAAAAGAAAAACCCTGAGTGAGTCAGGGGCCAGTCATGATGCCTAGCAACACACTGTGCTAATTTGATGGGTATGTTCTTGTGTTGGCACTTTAAATGGAGCTAAATATCCACGTCCCTTGGGGCTGGCAGCCCTGCCACACCACTCTGGTCTGACACTGACTGCTATGTTATTAGTAATCAGTTAATCGGTGCACGTGTTCCTAATTAACAGATCCAGTTTGTAACCATCAGGAGATGAAGACAAAGATAGCCAAGAGTAGCATGGAAGAACTCCATGGATTAATTCAGCTATGAACACAGGCTAGAGAGGCTGAGCCTTGTGGAATAAGGACAAAGGTGTTTGGGCTCTGGAGCAAAATGCCTGCACCCTGTCCACCTTGGCCTGTGCACAGACACCCAAGTACCACTGCACCCCAAGCAGTCACTGCACCATGCCACGTACTGCACAGGCTCTGTTCTTTCACAGCCACTTGTAGAAATGAGGAAGCCTGCAGCGACTCCCATAATCCAAAAGAGGAGGAGGAA
This sequence comes from Egretta garzetta, assembly GCF_000687185.1. Classification (NCBI taxonomy): domain Eukaryota; kingdom Metazoa; phylum Chordata; class Aves; order Pelecaniformes; family Ardeidae; genus Egretta; species Egretta garzetta. The sequence goes on from NW_009259988.1 coordinate 427,995, forward strand.
ATCATCACCAGCGTTTCAGAAAGGGGAGGTTGGAACAGAGAGAACTAGGCCTTGATTCACCCCATTTTGTTGTGGGATGAAAACTGGGCATACAGTCTCAGTGCTTTTTAAAATCATCAGAGGAAAACATGGCCAAAGGGAAAGTTTAGATTTCATCTGGGCAGAATTGCCTTTGGTGGTGCCTCTTTCTCCACTGAAAATAAGGGTAAACCAGGCAAATACACTTCTGAGTTATCTACCTTAGTGAAGTATGTTAGGATAGGCAGGATGAATGCAAGCCGTGTGACCAGAATTCAGATTTCCTGAGATCTAAGTCCAGCAGAAAAAAACCCCCAAGGACATTATCTTTCTCCTAAATGGATGCTTCGGAGTTTTGCTACACACTGAGACCTTTGTAACACTTTGTTATATTTATTCTCCTGATAAACCATCCCGACTCCTTCAAAGCCAGTGAATTAACATCTAAGTCAAACCTTTTAATGTTCCTTGGACATGTAGTGCTTGTCGCTTTCCGCCTGTGAATTCTAAAAAGGGCCTGGGGTAAATAAATAATGCAGCACGCATATCGCTTCTGTGAAATTTGTTCCTAAAGAATAACTTACTCAGCTCTGTAGTGATGGGGATCCTTTTATAACATGGCTGTGATTGATTCCCCAATGCTCTCGCTCGGAAAACAGCATCTGTAGAAACAGTCAATAACAACATGAGGAGAGAGGGAAGTTAGCAGAAGCAGAAGGGGGAAAAAAAAAGAAAAAAAAAAGAAACCAAGACACAATGGTTCAGACTGACAAATTCAGGAAATCTCTTACCTAGGTCTAAAAATGTCATTGTCATGCAAAAATCCCAAAGCATTTCCTATATTTAGAAAGTTTCTTGCCTTGGTTTGCTTTTCCAAGGCTCACTTTATTCGCTCAGAACTTCAAAGGATTAAAAAAGAAAAGCTCTCCTGGGAGCTGCTTATTGACATCATAACTAAAATGTAATTACCCTCAGTGGTGCAGCAGTGCTGGTTACGGTGGTGTTTGGCACAAAGCCCCCACTAAGCCAACTTGCACTCAGAGGGCTTTTGAGGGAGGGGGTTGTGGTTTTTCCTTCCCTTCAAGAAGGCTGTACATAAATAGATGGGATGTGCTGTAGGAATGAAGGCAAAAGCACATACCATCAGTTTTTTAAAACCTGGCAACAAAAAAGACTTAAAAGAGAAATCCAGAAGTTCCTAGAAGCACGTGTCCTTATTTCCTCCTAGTTCTCACCAGCTAGCTGATTTAGTAGACTCAGTCCCAATTTGAAGTCTGCTTTCTGTGTTTTGATCACATCCAATCTCGTCTCCCTTACCATTATGTCTAATTTTTTCATTTGCTACCTAGCACAGCCTCTGGGTAAGTGAGTATTAATATTACTAGTTATTGCACATGAGAGCATCAAAGTCAAAATGATGGCGTCTAAACTCCACGAACAATTTTGCTAGAAATGGAACTTCTTCCAGTTCAAATACTGTATAATGGACCCTCTCTGCTCGGAGGAGCGTGTGAATACTGGAGATCAGAGACCCTGACGGGGTCCTAGATGGACCGTTGCTCTAGTAAACCATCTCTGAGGTTAGGCAATGGACTGCAAAAATCCTCATTAGAGATGTCAGGCATCACAATCCCTCAGAACAGCAGAAAAAGTCCTTCCCAAGTACAGCAAGGCATCTCTGAATGCAGCAGCTGAATGCCCGAAATGAATCATTGCCTTTATTGTACCCTTCCACATACTGTACCGGTTGATTTGAATGTATGTCTGATCATTGCCTGGATACCTTTTCCTTATGTCAATATTTTTGCTAGGAAACAGTACACAGCGCTCTACCTGAAATTTTACAAACTGGCAGGGTGCTATTACAAAAGATTACTTAATTGTAGATTACTACTGTACATTTGAATTTCAGTATCTTATTAAGTTGTCAGATTTAATTACCATTATATGTTTAGATTATGCCACAGATTATTTAGTTCGGTACCTAGGTTTGCCAACCTGTTTGCTTTGTGACATGACAGGGTGATAATTACAGCATTACTGGAAAACCTAAATTTTTCCATGGGAAAGACTAGAAGTCCTTGGCATCAGCACTGACCCTAGTAAATGCTCATTCTTGCAAGTGTAAGTAATGTTTACCTCTGTGTGGGTCTGGTTCTCTAAGACCTGTCTAATTCTCTACCCCATGAGAGGGGTAACGTGCAGAACAGGCCTGGGTTTGTTGGGTGTGAAATGCTCACAGCAAAATCTAAAACTACAGGAAATGCAAATGATCTGGGCTTTGTTGCAACCTCCAAACTGAGACTATGCCTGCTGCAGTGCTTACCAAAGCACCGCAACTGTTAAGGGAACTCGGGGCCTTCCACCCAAGTAACTCATTTCCACTATGGTTAAGATGCAAAATGCTTTAGCTTTGTCTACAGCATCCAGGCTGGGGATGAGAAAGGCTTTGGATGGGTAGGGGAGCTGGATGTCCAGCCAAGGCATCTGCTGTCCCATCAGCAATGACAACTACTAAATGGGAAACCAGGTCGTGACCCAGAGGACTGCCATACTTTTGGGGTTTCTCCTACATGCATTAGTTTCTGCTGTTCATTTTCTTTTCTGCACAACTTCTCCTAGACATTTCTCCTACAAATGGAAAGGATTTTCCTAAACCTGCTGATTTTGCAACTCTGCAGCTGAAAGCACCCACTGGTACATGTATTACACTGGTAGAAGACACAGATGTCACCGGTACACTATAATTAACTTCTGCAGAGGTGAACCAACATCAAGTTCTGATCAGCAAGGGCACAGCCTGGCTACATTATTAGTGTTTGCTGTTCTTATTCCTTCCTAGCTAACTTGACAGCCACTGAGACTGGAAAATTTCTTGATACACTGTGTACTGTTGGTTTTTCTAGCTGTATTTGTCTTCAGTGCTTTTACGTAACTTAAATAAGGCCAGCGGCCCTACCCTCACTCCTTCTCACCACAAAGAAAAAAATTAATTCAAATAAAAGCTATCCTTTCCCAGCTTGTATCTCTCTTCTCCCTGAACCCTTCCTCACTTCCTAACCCCTATGAACTTTTTTACCCAGAGGCCATCCAGTCAATTGGGACCAGCTAAGACAAGCTGATTTTATCAGTGAAAATTTGTTATTTTATAGGAATTCTGTCTCTGAAAAGACAAATGGCAAGAGGTAAAGCAGAGACAGGAACAGTGGGAGTGGAGACACGTACATTCTGTTTCCACTCTGGGCACCTTGATCCAAAACTTGGTGGCAACAACCTATGAGTAATTTACTATCCTATAGGAGCACACATCTGTAATGTGCCTGGAGACCTTCAGAGGCAAATATCTTAAAGAGCATAAGACAGCCTTAATCTTGCAGTTGAATCTGAAGGAGCTTCTGGTATGAGAATCCTAACCTAAGATTTTGTCCCTGGGATGACAACTAACTATGGCAGCAAAGAAGAAAATGGGCTGGCTTTTTTAGCAACTCATCTAACGAAGCTATAAGGAAGGAAAGCTTATTTTTACATGAGCAGATTTAATGGCTGACTTGAGGAAGAAGTGAAACTTGTGTCTTAGCCTTATTTTGCAAATACGTCTTTATTCACTGATGATGATATCCCGTAACTGAACACTGCTCTTCTGTCTGCAGAAAACACTGTATATCTAAGGAATAGCCTTAACTGAGTAGTCAAAGATTTATTAGACTGGAATTGGAGTTGGCTTATGGAGCGACAATTCACTAACATCTGAGCTAGGCAATAGGTGCCTTATAAATATGCAAAATGAAATACCTAAAAAGGATAAACGGGGTGTGTGTGTGTGTGTGTGTGTGTGTGTGTGTGTGTGTTAGAAACACAGTGTTTTGTCAGCTAGGGTTAAGACAATGCTGTTAGAGTAAATGGCAATAGAATCTATCCTCTCTAGTTCGAATCAATCTTTCAGGAATAACTGATCACTTAATGGGCAATAACAAGAATAATTCACATTTGTGTATTGCTACATTGTGAGCTTGAATTTATCTGGCTTTAAACAAGCCTGGGAAATAAATATTGTTATGGGGCTCTATGCTGAGGTACAGCATGCCTCTAGAAGCTGCCAGGGATGCACAGCAGCGGAGTAAGAGAAATAGAAGAAGCTTTGACACCATGACCCTTATTTGATCCTGCCCCTTCTCAAAGCCAGGAAAGAAACCCAGAAGTGCTGACAGCAAGATCCAGTGCACCCTCAGCAAGTTTGCTGATGACACCAAGCTGAGTGGTGCAGTTGACACACCAGAAGGACGGGATGGCATCCAGAGAGGCTGGAGAGGTGGGCCTGGGTGAACCTCACGAGGTTCAACAAGGCCAAGTGCAAGGTCCTGCACC
>NW_009259988.1:432563-438648 GCF_000687185.1 Egretta garzetta
GACGGACATGGAACAGTTGGAGCGGGTCCAGAGGAGGGCCACAAAAATGATCCGAGGGCTGGAGCACCTCTCCTATGAGGACAGGCTGAGGGAGTTGGGCTTGTTCAGCCTGGAAAAAAGAAGGCTGCGGGGAGACCTGATTACAGCCTTTCAATACCTAAAGGGGGCCTATAGGAAAGAGGGGGAAAATCTTTTTAGTAGGGCCAGCTGTGACAGGACAAGGGGTAATGGGGTTTTAAACTAAACCAGGGTAGGTTTAGACTAGATATAAGGAAGAAATTCTTTACAATGAGGGTGGTGAAACACTGGAACAGGTTGCCCAGAGAGGTAGTGGAGGCCCCATCCCTGGAAGCATTCACGGCCAGGTTGGACCGGGCTGTGAGCAACCTGATCTAGTTAGCGGTGTCCCTCTCACTGCAGGGGGGTTGGAGTAGATGACCTCTAGGGGTCCCTTCCAACCCAAAACATTCTATGATTCTATGATTTCCACTCCCCTGTTCTAATGTCTACACCATACTTTACCCATGGCTCCCAACAGAGGACCAAGCAATCCTGATTTCTGCTCGCACCTGAAAGAAGGTGCAGTGTATTTGGTCTGGTTCTGATGTGCTGAAACTGTGTTAGCTGTCATACACAAATAACCTTGTGTCTGCATGTCTTTGCTCTAACTGCCCCTCTCCGCACAAGCAGAAATCCCTGATACTGTTCTCAGGGACCTTGTAACTCCAGAACTTGATTATGTTTTTTCCAGTATGACTGAACAAACTCTTCTCCTGTCTCTCATGACAGCAAAGATGCTGAACAGATTTAAGTCTGCATGATCCATTTTTCTGATGCAACTCACCACGTGCTCATCTTCCCAAGGGAAATGAGGGAAAAAGAGATGCTTGGGGATTAAAAAAAGACTTTGAGTATGCAGGTGTTGAGGGTTCTGACAATGATATGCCTGGTAAATTGCCTAACCAGCCATGTCTCAGCTTACTGAACTGATCACACCTATGTCAGCATTAGGTCCCTGAGGTCTTCTGCTGGAAGGAGACAAAGCAAGCCAAATGCTACCACCCCAAAGAGAAACAAGTACGTATGAACTCTGCAAGGCAGCTGGGTAAGGTTTTGAAGAACAGATGCTCACATCTCTATTTTCCATGCGCACATTGTAGTTCAGAGTTCTGCACTCCATGTACTACAATTTTGAGTGATAAACCAAAAAACACTGGAGGGGAGTAGGACAGTGATTGATAGGATGAAATATCCTTTTTGCTCAGAGTCTCTCTCTTTTCCATGTATAGGTATAAAGATGCAGTAGGTACAGTGTCTATATCTGTCACTATAGATGGAGATACATAAATTACATATATAAAAGTACATGCTATTTACTCCCTCTCTAGATACAATCAATAAAGTGTTCCATAGGTCTTTATATTTATGTAGCAATAAATACATTAGATAAAAGTAATCTATTCAAGTCACAATTACCTCTTACTCAAATATACCTTACAAATAATTTGTCTTCTGTTCTGATTGTATACACTGTATATTGATATTATTTTGTCTAGTTATTATTAAAAAACCCCTGTCTCTGCCTCACTCTAATCTTTTCTTTGGCACAGCCCTTGTTTTAAAAGCCTAGAATGATAATAAAGTATAGGGAAAACACTTAGGAGAGCCATCCATTTCTCAGCCCGTCTTCAGTTAATTAATACTCCACATTCTCAAGAGGAGGACAAATCTTAGCTCCTTTGCCAAATTAAGGGAGGAAGAGATGCAATAAATATTCTACTGGGCTGAAGTAATTTTTGCTTCCATTGCAGTTCTGAGCTACAAGCTCTGTTTGTCTGGGAACAGAGCATCCACCCGATCCAGCCTCAAGGGAAAGGTACTGTTTTTCTCTTTTTGAAGGATGGAAGGGGCCTCCACTCACACATGCTTTTGCAAATAATACAGCAGTTAGCAACACTAGTTACCATTTACCCTCCAGCCACGGTTTCTTCACTGGAAACCCTGAAGCTTCACTCAGAATTTGCAGGAGGAACTGGCGTATTTCCAGGAGCAATGCTGGCTTATCACTCCTTCCTTCGCATACCTGTAGCTACAGAAACTGGACTAGGCTGTACAGCCAGCTGTGCTAAAATGGACTTCTGGCCCTTTTAATTTACATATTTATATTTGGGACAGACAGGCTGTGGCTCAGACTAGTGACAAGTGACCCTTTCATTCTTCTCTCTCCTTCAGCTTCCATTTTTGTCGTGTCAGCATGGTTGCAGGCAAAAGGAAGCATGCTTACCTAGTGGGGCTGAGCTGGACTTACCCTGCATGGAGCGGATGTTCAGAGTGGCCAGGATGCTTTCTGTGTCCACCAGGGAAGGATTGCTTGAAGAAGTGATGTTGGAAGACAGAATGGCGCATGCAGCACAATCCTGGACATTAACTGCCCTCAGATCTGCACAGGAGAGAGCACTACCCTGATAAAACCAAAGAAATAGTGACAAGGAGAAATACGAAAAGTTGAACAGGAAGGATCTTCAAGGGTGAAAGGTGAACATTGAATTTGTTTCAAACTCAGCTGGCACAAATGCACTTTGTAAACATGTCCAAAGTTTGAGCAACTTTGGAAATGGGCAAGTGTCCAACAAATTGCAAGTCTAGACCTGTGAATTTTCTTCTCTGACCAATTGGGATCAGCTTCTCGGAGCTTCTGCAGGAAACCAGAGAGTACCAAGACTTCCCCAGAAGAAAATAAATATTTAAGAAGGGAAAGTTTTTCAACAACTTATTCAAGTTCAAGTCTAGAGTCTGAGATGATTTTGGTCCTTTTTGAATCTCAATTGTGCTACCATCAAGAAGTTTTAACATATTTTTAGGAGTGTGCATAACAGCCAGAGAAAGAAAGGAAGAGGGAAAGAGAATATAAAAATTCTTACTGAGAATAACCACAGCTTTGGGAAGTTCTGAATGAATTTCCACTCTCTTTGCAGATATTCCAAAGACCCAAGAAAAACAATGTCTTTCAACTCATGGTAAATGAAGTTATTTGCTCTTAAGGGCATCACGAAGTCCTGCAGCCCAATCAGTGGTGAGTTTGCATCGCCAAAGACGCAGACCAAAATGTGATCCTGCAGGTTCGGTGCTGCTTGGTCCTTGCAATTCTAAATTTAAAACAGAATTCTGCTAAACCAACTACTAGGTTTATTTTAAGATTATTCTCTTCAGTTAGAAAGACTTAAACTATTTCTTAGCTGTGTAACATCTATGGGTCTCTCTCTCTCTATATATAAAAGACTATATATACAAAGGAGTATTTGGATTCCAAGTGTATCCTACAGCAGTGAAAAATTCATATATGTTGGCATAAAACATCAAAAATGTAGAACAAGGCAACAATACTAGTTTAATGCCAGTAGCTTAATGACTTTGGGCTATTGTTTTTTTCCTGGCTAATTGATCATGTTTCTCAAATGAGTTAATTAGCCTGGGAAAATGTACTGGGGACTGTGTATTGCTTACAGTGGTGCCTCACGGTTGGTAGGTAGCATGGCCAAGTCGGCCAACCAGGCTTGTCAGAGCCACTGCATTAATGTCCACATTAGCCAACCAGGAACTGTGGGGATCAGTATATCCCTGCAATGTTCACTCCTTGGCAGGTTTTCTTTTTTTTTTTTTCCAAATAGAAACAAGGGACTTTGTCAGGGAGAAGTTTCCTGATGAGAGATTAGAATCATAACCAAATTAAATGGTTGTCTCTAACTAATTAGATTAGTTTAAATTGAATAATGAAACCTTTAGCTGTATTTAATGTAACATGCCTGAAGTCCAACGATTAGTCTGCTGAATGAAGCTAAACAATTAAAAACACAATCTATTTTATAGCTTATTTTATAGGAACAATTGGAAAAACTATTACTGCTGAAATCTGCAGAGGAAATGCGCAATTACAAGACCAACAGGAGCGGTCTGTAAGGTGAATGAGCAGCAGGGACAGGTGAGCCATTCTGAAGAGACTCCAGAAGGACTTAGGCCTTCCAACCTGAGGCCAAGAAGCTGGCCATATCTGGCATTTATTACTGGTCAAGGAAAAAAAATTACATTAATTTTCAAACATCTATCCCATGTTATACTCATGGTTCAAATTTCCAAAAAACATTTAAATTATTTAATAACGTATACCTTATGTAAAAGTCAGGGGACCATATTTTGATATGTGTTTAGACGACCCGTGTTTTGCATGGACATCAAGGAGGAACTTCTCTAAAGTGTATCCATCTAGCTGTCCATGGCTTCCAAACAGAATGAAATGCTGAAGTGTTGTGACAAATCCCATGGGAGTATACTTAAGACTTTTAAGCACCTAAACAACTTTAATACATAGCTTTTAAAAACCCAAAGCACAGTCTGCGACTTTGTCAAGCGCTCAGCGTGCTCCCAAAAATGCATCTTAGACTCCTGTCCCTTTGACAACTTGCCTGTCCCAGAAACATGATTGCAAAGGAAGATCCTGCATGAACATGAAGTACAATAGCTATTATGCACTGATTTCCTTTGTGGACATTCTTAACCCTCATAAAGAGCCCCTTGCACAGTCTAGCTCAGCTACACAAAACCGCTCAGCACAAAACAGAAGTGGCACATGGGGAGTTAGCACACACTAGCAGTTGTAAGCTTTTTCCTCATGTAAACCCGCCTGTAAGGTCTTTTCAAAACATTACCCTTCAATTCACAGAGCTGAGCTTCCAGTCCTATTGGGATATTTGCCCATTTGTAATGACTAATCCTATTTTGGAGGTTGCTGGGCAATGGGGTCCTTTTATTTGCTTGGAAGGAAGCTGCAGCATTTCAAGCAGCATGAATTCCAGCCTGCTACAAGTCTCCCAGCTGGCAGAACAGCTTGAACATTCTGTATTTTTGATGAAATCTTTGATCACCTCATTGCAAGATTTGGTTGCCTACTCTCAGCTCTCTGGCAGCTCTGAGCACAACCTGCCATTTCTAAATGGGATTTGTTCTTTTACGGATTAGACACATTAAATAAATAAACCAAACTGTCTTAAAGATATCCAGATCAATAACGTCACAGACACAGGGGTCTGGAAACATAACATACAAAATTTTAAAATAAAATAGATGTCAGTCAGATCTTCCTTTGTCCATCTGCTGAGATCCTCTCCTGAGATAGGGTGCCTGCCCTGCTTTATATGAACATGGAAGGCATTACTGATCCCCTGGAGATCTTTCTCTGTTCCCAGGTTACCACCTAAATTACAAGGCAATATGGCCACGGAATGAGCCTTCAGCTCCTATCACTGCAACAGAATCTCTATGCGCCCCGGTCAAGATACTTTCTCAGCAGCTCACTCCTCAAGAGTGTGATGGTAAACCCTCAGTCTCTCCCCTCCCTGGCAGGGTCTGTCTCTCACCTTTGCATATGAAATCAAAGTTAGAAATTGGCTAAGATAACATTGCTAAATAACCAGCAGTAAACTAGAGTGCTGTGCCTTCCACCCAGATCAATGCATCGAAGCTCCAGCTTACTCCTAGGAGATGGGTGAGGATCCCAAAAGCAAATACCCTGCACCTACCAGAAGAGCCTCCTGCAGTGGAACAGGATCACACCAGTGGAACATTCCTGTTGGATCTAGGATGACTCTGCTGTTCTCCTCTCCTTGGCCATCGAAACCCCTAGAACAGAGAGAGAAACTTCTCAGCTACAGAACCACCTCTCAGCAGTGGCAGCAGTTTACCCAAGTCGAGATCACATCTCCAGCTGCTTCTGAGATGCCCTCTTTATCTACATCATAGCTTTCATGTCTCATAGTAGCAAGGAAAAATTAGGATGTCTGAGTCACATATTAACCATGACAGTATGGGGCAAAAGGGCTGTGTGGTGGAGGAATTCCTTTGTCAATGTCAGCTGAGTGAGGCAAACATAAGGAAAAATATACTGCAAAGTGTTTCCTTGAATTATTGTATCAGTTGTGTTGTTTATAGCTGTTTGGACTTGGTCCCTTGGATTATTCTGAACAGGTTCTTCAGTGGGGACATTCATTGAAGCAGTATTTATATAAACATGGTCTTGATTAAGAGCAAAAAG
>NW_009259988.1:438704-443259 GCF_000687185.1 Egretta garzetta
ATACTCTTAGAGGCAACTTTCAGATACGTAGCTGTGCCTGCAAGCACTGTGTTAGTTCAGAAGCAGCAACCAGACCAGGTGAAACAAAAGCCGTTCAATCAGATGCTGCTCTGATCATCAAACTGTTTCAAAGAACTGCTACAGTACAGAATTGTAGGGAAGTCATGTTGGATAACAAAGGGTTGCTCACATGTCTCCTCAAGGCTCAGGCATGGGCAAAGGGACCTGGAATCTGTTGGATAAACCATTTGCTCAGCACCATCTCTCCAGCTTTACAGTAGAGTCAGCCTTGAACAGCAGGCTCAAGAGCAAAGTTTATTTAATCACTCTGTAACTGAAATCACAGCGATAACTGAAACTTGCCATCTAGGGTTACAATACATACTGAACACAACAGCTTTAGTAGACTGGACAAGTGTTTGGTCCTGACATTCTTTTTCACATCCAATTTATCCTTATCTTGTACGAGGTTTAGCGCTTCTTAGCGCAGCATTAAGGAACCTGAGAATTTGCCCTATTTTTGCAAATGGGGCTGGGAGGTTTGCAGCTTGTGCCAAACTCCATGATGACTATAGCTAAACAATTAACCCACACCCAGGATAACTAGTTAAAAGTCACAGTTACTTCAATAACTGCAGCATAGCTATAGAGTCTTCCCCATCCCATATGAGAATTCAAATACCAGGCTGGAACTTCTTTGCAGTTTCTGCTAGCTCTCCAGGTCTTAAACTAAGGGACTAATAACAAATCCCAGGACCCATCACCTTAGAATAGGTTAGCTTGTTCTTCTAAATTAATAAATTTCCAAGTTTTATAAATGTTCACCTATCCTAAAACCAGCACAAGATATAAAAGCCACAAAGGGTCTACTAATGGCATGGACATAAACTGTAATGACAGACTTTTGCTCAGTTGCTCTCCAGTCTCCTCTGCAACATACTTACGGGCTGCATTGTAACCCCAAATCTGGAAGCTGGTCCTTTTCCAGCTGTGTAGTTCCCTTCTTTCTCTGTCCCTCCACACAGGATAAGAGAGAAAGGGATTGCCTACAGCAGATCCAGCCAGCAAGGTACAAGCTATGCCTGATGGAGGAAAGCATAGAAAAGTCTTTCCTTCAGGCAAGAAAGGCACCAAAGAGGTAGCGCCAGATCTGTACACGCTGGCTGCTGTACCACTGCTGCTCAAGAGGAGGCAAGAGCAGCAGGCACTGGCAGCTGAAAGTGGCCTAGAGGAAAAGAAAGGACAGGCAAACAGAAAGCAGTGTGCTCCAGGTGCCAAACGGCTCACGGCAGCTCTGCTCCTCTTACAGACTGGCAGTACCAAGCCATGAGGCTTCCAATCTTTTTCCAGGCCCTTTAGCTGAAGTCTGTCAATCTCCAGAAGTTCACAAAGCATGGCCAAAGCCACCACACTACCTATTCCTGTTGCTCTCTTCTGCCACTTGCATAGTTCTTGCTCTCAGCAGCAAGAACTTGCACAGGCAAACACCATGTGGCAAGAAGCTTTTTTTTGATCAGCTTTGACTTATGCACCCTTCAGCAAAACGAAAGGTAATTTTGTATCTCTGACAAGGGGCAGGGAAAGGCTCCAACCTGGCTCTCCTGAGTTTAGCAAGCTAGTACAAAACTGGAAGGAAAGGGGAGCACGTACCCCTTTAAATCTCTGCAGTGTCTCCACGAAGCCCTGTGCTAACTGCAAGCAATTGCATCTATTAGCCACACGTCTCCTCCTCAGATAACGAATCCTTAGGCCAGTGACTAAATGGTATTTTGGCAAGTTAGAGACTATCTTCTCACAAGCTCCCTAACTTGACTCAGATTTACCAATCAATCAATGTATATATCTCTATCATAATAAAGCCATCATCTATAAACACAACCTGTCAGAAATGACAACTCCTCATTCTAATATTATGGGAAATATATATGCCTTGGAGGAAACACCTGTTGGATCCCTAAAGTGGGAGATAGCGGGAAAAGACAGCAGGAAACCCACTTCATCATAACGGCATCCACCTTGCCAAAGCCAAGCACATTCTGATTTAACAAGCCATTCTTTAGTTAAGGGTTCCTTCTACCATATACTCTGCAAATTACATGATTCTTACGGAAATCTGATTTTCCTGAGAGACTCATAAATCATCCTGCACTGGATTCTGAGGAGCTCGAGGATGAGGGCACTGGAACTGACATGCTGCAGTACCCAACAGAGACAGAAATAGTCTCTGATTTAGCTTACAGTCACTCACTACTGCCATTAGCAGGTTATCAGGGTCACAAATTGACTGTGCTGTGGGGGCACAGTTATCCTTGTTGGCTCTGTATGAGTCCAGAAAGAAAACAGTTGCATTCACATGGCGCTGTGCATTGCCATGTCTGTGTTAGCTTAGCAAGCTAGTACAAAACTGGAGGGAAAGGGGAGCACGTACCCCTTTAAATCTCTTGCAGTGTCTCCACGCAGCCCTGTGCTAACTGCAAGCAATTGCATCTATTAGCCACACGTCTCCTCCTCAGATAACGAATCCTTAGGCCAGTGACTAAATGGTATTTTGGCAAGTTAGAGACTATCTTCTCACAAGCTCCCTAACTTGACTCAGATTTACCAATCAATCAATGTATATATCTCTATCATAATAAAGCCATCATCTATAAACACAACCTGTCAGAAATGACAACTCCTCATTCTAATATTATGGGAAATATATATGCCTTGGAGGAAACACCTGTTGGATCCCTAAAGTGGGAGATAGCGGGAAAAGACAGCAGGAAACCCACTTCATCATAACGGCATCCACCTTGCCAAAGCCAAGCACATTCTGATTTAACAAGCCATTCTTTAGTTAAGGGTTCCTTCTACCATATACTCTGCAAATTACATGATTCTTACGGAAATCTGATTTTCCTGAGAGACTCATAAATCATCCTGCACTGGATTCTGAGGAGCTCGAGGATGAGGGCACTGGAACTGACATGCTGCAGTACCCAACAGAGACAGAAATAGTCTCTGATTTAGCTTACAGTCACTCACTACTGCCATTAGCAGGTTATCAGGGTCACAAATTGACTGTGCTGTGGGGGCACAGTTATCCTTGTTGGCTCTGTATGAGTCCAGAAAGAAAACAGTTGCATTCACATGGCGCTGTGCATTGCCATGTCTGTGTTACCGTTCTTTCCAGGCCCTTTCCACTTACGTTGCACTGAACAGAACATCAAAAAAGCACAAAACCACGTTACCACTGACCATGCAAGTGGAGCTGACTTACAAAAGCTCTAGGCACTGTGGACTGCGGGCATTTCTGCAAATGTGGTCCTTGTGGCTGAACATTTGAAAATACTGTTCCAAGGTGTCAGGTGCATAAGCCACTGGTGTAATCAGCGTGTGCCCAACCCAGATGAACTGAGTCTATTGCAACAGTAGCCCACCATTAAACCTGGAGAAAAATTTGCTTTTATACTGCAAGGAACCCCAGTTCAATACCTTGTATATCATCCAAAAGGGCAGTTCGGTCCAGTGTACCAGAGTCCAACTGAGAGTGCTACAACATGGTAAAACATTTCTTTTTTGCCTGTTTCCATAGCCATGACCTAACATAAACCAATCACTCATGTTTCCATGAATCAAAGTAGATAACGTAGCTCTCAGCTATGCTAAAAGATGGTCAGACACATCCAAGATGTTTCAAACTTCATTTGAGGACTAACATAAGTGATTAACAGTTGTCTATAGCATTAGAAGGCAGGGAGTGGAAGTCCTTTTATCAAATTGTTAGCTGCCAACAACTTCCCGCTGATGAGCTATCTTTAAATTCTTCATAATGCCTTTGCAAAGCCCTAAAGCTTTGTTGAATCCCTCGCCTGCAGTCTTCCGACATCAGCTCTTCCACTCCTTGTCGTGGGAAAATGTGGCTACAATGAGTCTTAATGTCAAGTGTACACATCGAAGTCTGTGCTCATTTGGTTTGCCTTCTGTGCTGTAAGTACAGAGTAGCAGCAAATCCTCAGGAATTGGAGCTTATTTCCGTGTCCCACGTTTTGCCCAGAGAGAGATAATGGGGTGGAAGCCAACTCACAAAGCACCTCGGGACAAGCAAGGCCTGGAAGAGCTGCACCATTGGTCCCCAGAAACCTACACAGGTGAGAAATCCGTGCACAGAAGTCTCCAGAGAGAAGACACGCGTGGGTACCTGTGCGACGCAGGCAGGTTGCTCCAGCAGCTGGATCTGGAAAGCCAGGCCCACAAATGCCCTGACGTCCTTCCCCTTCCTCTGTACCACAGCCCTGGGGATGATTTAACACTTGGCACGTGGGCTGTTCAGTTCACATCCCATTTGGGAATCCTCCTATTGTTTTTTTGAATCGCTCCCAGATCCGCACATGTTAACCTTTTCCTTTGGGGAGCACTGGAGTTTCACAAGCACAATGAAAATTGCCTGTGAAGGCTGCTACAAAGCCCCTTTTCTCACCCCCAGGCCCGCACTGTGAGAATATGGTGCTTGTCTGGACTTGGCTTATTCATCATTATGGATTGTATCACTCCAATCACAGTGCATCAAGCG